>NC_088405.1:84194888-84544888 GCF_034236695.1 Oncorhynchus nerka | reverse complement strand
TCTGGCAGACATATCAGTGTGGATGACGGATCACCACCTCAAGCTGAACCTCGGCAAGACGGAGCTGCTCTTCCTCCCGGGGAAGGACTGCCCGTTCCATGATCTCGCCATCACGGTTGACAACTCCATCGTGTCCTCCTCCCAGAGCGCTAAGAACCTTGGCGTGATCCTGGACAACACCCTGTCGTTCTCAACTAACATCAAGGCGGTGGCCCGTTCCTGTAGGTTCATGCTCTACAACATCCGCAGAGTACGACCCTGCCTCACACAGGAAGCGGCGCAGGTCCTAATCCAGGCACTCGTCATCTCCCGTCTGGATTACTGCAACTCGCTGTTGGCTGGGCTCCCTGCCTGTGCCATTAAACCCCTACAACTCATCCAGAACGCCGCAGCCCGTCTGGTGTTCAACCTTCCCAAGTTCTCTCACGTCACCCCGCTCCTCCGCTCTCTCCACTGGCTTCCAGTTGAAGCTTGCATCCGCTACAAGACCATGGTGCTTGCCTACGGAGCTGTGAGGGGAACGGCACCTCAGTACCTCCAGGCTCTGATCAGGCCCTACACCCAAACAAGGGCACTGCTTTCATCCACCTCTGGCCTGCTCGCCTCCCTACCACTGAGGAAGTACAGTTCCCGCTCAGCCCAGTCAAAACTGTTCGCTGCTCTGGCCCCCCAATGGTGGAACAAACTCCCTCACGACGCCAGGACAGCGGAGTCAATCACCACCTTCCGGAGACACCTGAAACCCCACCTCTTTAAGGAATACATTTTTACATTTAAGTCATTTAGCAGACGCTCTTATCCAGAGCGACTTACAAATTGGTGCATTCACCTTATGACCTCCAGTGGAACAGTAGTGCATCTAAATCTTTTCAGGGGGAGGGGGGGTGAGAGGGATTACTTTATCCTATCCTAGGTATTCCTTAAAGAGGTGGGGTTTCAGGTGTCTCCGGAAGGTGGTGATTGACTCCGCTGTCCTGGCGTCGTGAGGGAGTTTGTTCCACCATTGGGGGGCCAGAGCAGCAAACAGTTTTGACTGGGCTGAGCGGGAACTGTACTTCCTCAGTGGTAGGGAGGCGAGCAGGCCAGAGGTGGATGAACGCAGTGCCCTTGTTTGGGTGTAGGGCCTGATCAGAGCCTGGAGGTACTGAGGTGCCGTTCCCCTCACAGCTCCGTAGGCAAGCACCATGGTCTTGTAGCGGATGCGAGCTTCAACTGGAAGCCAGTGGAGGGAGCGGAGGAGCGGGGTGACGTGAGAGAACTTGGGAAGGTTGAACACCAGACGGGCTGCGGCGTTCTGGATGAGTTGTAGGGGTTTAAGGCTATCCTAGGATAGGATAAAGTAATCCTTCTCACCCCCCCCTTAAAAGATTTAGATGCACTATTGTAAAGTGGCTGTTCCACTGGATGTCATAAGGTGAAAGCACCAATTTGTAAGTCGCTCTGGATAAGAGCGTCTGCTAAATGACTTAAATGTAAATGTAATGGATGGGGGAGGGAATGGGTGAAAGGAGAGATGGATGGGGGCGGGAGAGAGGGAATGGGGTGAAAGGAGAGATGGATGGGGGAGGGAGAGAGGGAATGGGTTGAAAGGAGAGATGGATGGGGGAGGGAGAGAGGGAATGGGGTGAAAGGAGAGATGGATGGGGGAGGGAGAGAGGGAATGGGGTGAAAGGAGAGATGGATGGGGGAGGAGAGAGGGAATGGGGTGAAAGGAGAGATGGATGGGGGAGGGAGAGAGGGAATGGGGTGAAAGGAGAGATGGATGGGGAGGGAGAGAGGGAATGGGGTGAAAGGAGAGATGGATGGGGAGGGAGAGAGGGAATGGGGTGAAAGGAGAGATGGATGGGGGAGGGAGAGAGGGAATGGGGTGAAAGGAGAGATGGATGGGGAGGGAGAGAGGGAATGGGGTGAAAGGAGAGATGGATGGGGAATGGGGGAGGCAGAGATGGAATGGGGGAAAGGAGAGATGGATGGGGAAAGGGGAGGGAGAGGGAATGGGGTGAAAGGAGAGATGGATGGGGTGAAAGGAGAGATGGATTGGGGGGGAGAGAGGGAATGGGGTGAAAGGAGAGATGGATGGGGGAGGGAGAGAGGGAATGGGGTGAAAGGAGAGATGGATGGGGAATGGGGGAGGCAGAGAGGGAATGGGGGAAAGGAGAGATGGATGGGGAAAGGGGGAGGGAGAGAGGGAATGGGGTGAAAGGAGAGATGGATGGGGAATGGGGGAGGGAGAGAGGGAATGGGGTGAAAGGAGAGATGGATGGGGATGGAGAGAGGGAATGGGGTGAAAGGAGAGATGGATGGGGAATGGGGGAGGGAGAGAGGGAATGGGGTGAAAGGAGAGATGGATGGGGGATGGAGAGAGGGAATGGGGTGAAAGGAGAGATGGATGGGGAATGGGGAGGGAGAGATGGATGGGGGATGGAGAGAGGGAATGGGGTGAAAGGAGAGATGGATGGGGAATGGGGAGGGAGAGATGGATGGGGGATGGAGAGAGGGAATGGGGTGAAAGGAGAGATGAATGGGGGAGGGAGAGAGGGAATTGGGTGAAAGGAGAGATTGATGGGGGATGGAGAGAGGGAATTGGGTGAAAGGAGAGATGGATGGGGGATGGAGAGATGGATGGGGTGAAAGGAGAGATGGATGGGGAAAGGGAGAGCGAGAGGCGTGGACATTAAAACCAGGGACCTTGTAATTCTGTTTCCCTGACATTAATTAGCTTTGGTTGGTTTGTTTAAACACAGTAAAAATGAATCACTCCTTTCCTCTGTGGGCTGGTTCCAGACATAAGCGGTCTCACTCTTGTCTCAACTTAATGTTGAGAGTTATAATAGTATAAGTTCAAAATTGTTGTTAGTCACTCTCACTCAGATTCGCATGAAATGTGTTATAAAATAGCAATCATTATCTACGCTCCATGGCAAATGTCTGGAATTGCAGGAAATTAACTTAAATAAAAAAATGTTCTCTCCACCATCAAGAGGGGAACCACTAAAATGTTTTGCCTGCTTGGTGGACAGAAACCAAATGTCGCTTAAGGTCCCCAAAAGGCTAGAGGTGGCCCTGCCTCTGCTGCTGGGTGTTGGAGAGAGAACAGGAGATCATCCTGACTGTCCTCCCCCAGCTTTGGTCTGCTGAAGGAGAGGAGTGTTCATCTTGGCCTCGACTGACTGTCTGAGAGAGACACCCCCACACACACACACACACACACATTTTCTCTTTGCTCTCTCCGTCCCACACACACACTGTCACACACACTCCCTACATTGCATTATCTATTTGTGCTGGCAGACACCCTTGTCGGCCAAGGCAATTTCCACTCGGCTATCTGCCTGGGTTTTTACATATGGCCTTTTCATATACTGTACAGCCCAGAACTTACTGGGGTCTCGCTCTCTCTCTCAGCCTCTCGCGTGCCCTCTCAGCCTGTCGCGCACCCTCTCAGCCTCTCTCTCTCTCTCTCTCTCTCTCTCTCTCTCTGCCTCTCGCTCTCTCTCTCAGCCTCTCGCTCTCTCTTTCTGCTTCTCGCTCTCTCTCAGCCTCTCGCTCTCTCTTTCTGCTTCTCGCTCTCTCTCTCAGCCTCTCACTCTCCCTCTCACTCTCTCGCTCTCCCTCTCAGCCTCTCGCTCTCCCTCTCAGCCTCTCGCTCTCCCTCTCAGCCTCTCGCTCTCCCTCTCAGCCTCTCACGCGCTCTCTCAGCCTCTCACACGCTCTCTCAGCCTCTCGCTCTCTCTCTCAGCCTCTCACACGCTCTCAGCTTCTCGCTCTCTCTCTCAGCCTCTCACGCGCTCTCTCAGCTTCTCGCTCTCTCTCTCAGCATCTCACGCTCTCTCAGCCTCTCACTCTCTCTCAGCCTCTCACGTGCTCCCTCATCCTCTCACGCGCTCTCTCTCTGCTTCTCGTTCTCTTTTTCTGCTTCTTGCTCTCTTTTTCTGCTTCTCGCTCTCTTTCTGCTTCTCGCTCTCTTTTTCTGCTTCTCGCTCTCTTTTTCTGCTTCTCGCTCTCTCTTTCTGCTTCTCGCTCTCTTTTTCTGCTTCTCGCTCTCTTTTTCTGCTTCTCGCTCTCTTTTTCTGCTTCTCGCTCTCTTTTTCTGCTTCTCGCTCGCTCTCTCTCTCTCTCAATTGAATTCAAGGGGCTTTATTGGCATGGGAATCATATTTTAACATTGCCAAAGCATGTGAAGTAGATAATATACAAAAGTGAAATAAACAATAAAAACGAACAGTAAACATTACCAAAAGAATAAAGACATTACAAAATGTCATATTATGTATATATACAGTGTTGTAACGATGTGCAAATGTGCAAATGAGTACAAAGTACAAAAGGGAAAGTAAATAAGCATAAATATGGGTTGTATTTACAATGGTGTTTCTTCACTGGTGGCCCCTTTCTTGTGGTAACAGGTCACAAATCTTGCTGCTGTGATGTCACATTGTGGTATTTCACCCAGTAGATATGGGAGTTTATCAAAATCGGGTTTGTTTTCAAATTCTTTGGATCTGTGTATTCTGAGGGAAATATGTGTCTTTAATATGTCATGCAGTTGGCAGGAGGTTAGGAAATGCCGCTCAGTTTCCACCTCATTTTGTGGGCAGTGTACACATAGCCTGTCTTTTCTTGAGAGCCAGGTCTGCCTACGGCGGCCTTTCTCAATAGCAAGGCTATGCTCACTGAGTCTGTACATAGTCATAGCTTTCCTTAAGTGTGGGTCACTCACAGTGGTCAGGTATTCTGCCACTGTGTACTCTCTGTTTAGGGCAAAATTGTTCTAGTTTGCTCTGTTTTTTTGTTAGTACTTTCCAATGTGTCAAGTAATTATCTTTTTGTTTTCTCATGATTTGGTTGGGTCTAATTGTGTTGCTCTCCTTGGGGCTCTGTGGGGTCTGTTTGTGAACAGCTTGCTTAGGGGACTCTTCTCCAGGTGTATTTCTCTGTAGGTGATGGCTTTGTTATGGAAGGCTTGGGAACCACTTCCTTTTATGTGGTTGTAGAATTTAACTTGTCTTTTCTGGATTTTGATCATTAGCGGGTATCGGCCTAATTCTGCTCTGCATGCATTATTTGGTGTTTTACATTGTACACGGAGGATGTTTTTGCAGAATTCTGCATGCAATCTCAATTTGGCGTTTGCCCCATTTAGTGAATTCTTGGTTGGTGAGCGGCCCCAGACCTCACAACCATGAAGGGAAATGGGTTCTACAACTGATTCAAGTATTTTTTGTCGTATGTCAAATTTTATGTTCCTTTTGATGGCATAGAATTCCCTTCTTGCCTTGTCCCTCAGATCATTCACAGCTTTGTGGAAGTTACCTGTTGCGCTGATGTTTAGGCCAAGGTATGTATCGTTTTTTGTGTGTTCTAGGGCATCTGTGTAGAAGTAATTTGTAGTTGTGATCCTGGTGACTGGACCTTTTTTGGAACACCATTATTTTTGTCTCTTTCAGAGATTTACTGTCAGGGCCCAGGTCTGACAGAATCTGTGCAGAAGATCTAGGTGCTGATGTAGGCCCTCCTTGGTTGGTCTCTCTCTCTCTCTCTCTCTCTCTCTCTCTCTCTTGTTGGATAGGGGTGTCCTTCCTGTGTCATGAATGAAACTGTGATTCATGTGTCTTCTGTGTGCGCCAGGTTAATGCCATTAATGTCTCTGTTGGGAGGTTGGGGGTGGAGTTTACTGTCGGGATGTTTATATTGGGGTACAGGTATTCGAAGAAGGAAAAGGCCAAATATGTATTGTTGAATTATCTGTTTGCTCAGGCAAAGTTAGCTATTTGGCTAACAAGGAAGAACAGGGTCAAAGGTGGGGGGATAACAGACCAGGTCTCTGCGCCCCTTAGGGTGGAATTAGGGATATAGAGATGTTTCAGGAGATATGGTGTGTCGGGGGGGCCGTCTGTACAGCTGGGGAAGATGGGTTGGATATACGGTTGTAAAAGTGGTGATGTTTTGAGATGTTTCAGGAGATATGGTGTCGGGGGGGCCGTCTGTACAGCTGGGGAAGATGGGTTGGATATACGGTTGTAGTGGTGATGTTTTGAGATGTTTCAGGAGATATGGTGTGTCGGGGGGGCCGTCTGTACAGCTGGGGAAGATGGGTTGGATATACGGTTGTAGTGGTGATGTTTTGAGATGTTTCAGGAGATATGGTGTCGGGGGGGCCATCTGTACAGCTGGGGAAGATGGGTTGGATATACGGTTGTAAAAGTGGTGATGTTTTGTGTCATGGGGTAGAGTGCAAGGTGAGTACACAGTACAGGGGATATTTGTTTTTTAAAAGGGGGGTGGTAGTAGTCAGGTGTTAATGAAATGAGGATGTATCATTAAAGAAAGTCAAAGTCTCTCTCTACCTAACCCCTACCTAATACTACCTAACCCTTACCCAATACTACCTAACCCTTACCCAATACTACCTAACCCTTACCCAATACTACCTAACCCTTACCCAATACTACCTAACCCTTACCCGATACTACCTAACCCCTACCTAATACTACCTAACCCTTACCCAATACTACCTAACCCCTACCTAATACTACTAACCCTTACCTATGTGACGACCCTCCCACACTGTCTGCCATATTCTCTCTTTATGTTTCCTTATTAGGATGCCGGTGGGCGGAGTTGGGAGGGTCGTCAGCTACATGGGAAACACCTGGGCCCGGTGTCTCCCAGGATAAATATACCACTTCCCCATTCATGGAGGAGACTCTCTCCATGCAGACACACCTGGGCCCGGTGTCTCCCAGGATAAATATACCACTTCCCCATTCATGGAGGAGACTCTCTCCATGCAGACACACCTGGGCCCGGTGTCTCCCAGGATAAATATACCACTTCCCCATTCATGGAGGAGACTCTCTCCATGCAGACATCTTTATGGATTTTGTTGTGTTTCTTGGTGGTTTTTGGGTTGTTTGCTTTAGCATCTTTCAACACCCTGCATTATCACATTCATGCATGCAAAACACTCACTTACACTACTGATTACTGATTACACACACCGTTGTATATTTTCCTTAGTTGCTTTAGTTAATAAATATATATTTTGTTACGCCTTATCTCCACGTTGTCTCCCTTTTGTTACGGGCTTTGAGCCGGTTCGTGACACCTAATACTACCTAACCCTTACCCAATACTACCTAATACTACCTAACCCTTACCCAATACTACCTAACCCTTACCTAATACTACCTAACCCTTACCCAATACTACCTAACCACTACCTAACCCCTACCTAATACTACCTAACCCCTACCTAATACTACCTAACCCCTACCTAATACTACCTAACCACTACCTAATACGACCTAACCACTACCTAATACTACTTAACCACTACGGATGGGGCGGATTGTGTAGTGAATGTGTAGTTTATGTACTAGTCAAGATACACAGGAAAGTGTTCAGTAGGAAAACAGTAGTGTTTCCCGTAGTAATCAGGTAGAGATGTTTACTACTTGATGTTGGCAGTAAATAAGTAGTCATTATTTTTCGGCTCTGCACGGTGCCGTGGGCCTGTGGCTGATGTCCTTGACTATTTTTATTCATGGAGTTGGGGATCTGTGCTTATTATGGGACGGATAACATCAGTGCTGCTCCGCAGGCCTTTGGCAGGGCACAGGATTGAGTCTCTCTGAAGACACTATGTGCGTCCCAAATGGTTCTGTTTTTAGTGTACTACGTTTGTCCAGAGCCCTATGACCTTTACTGATGACCTTTGTTGGATGTTGAAATGTAAAATGCCCCTTTTTATGCTGGCTTTGTATACACAAATACTGTGTAGTGTTAATTGGAACGTTTATTTGACCGCTGCCAACCGCAAAAGTACTTGTTTTGTGCTTACAATATAAGTCTTAAATGAACCTAAATGGACTGCTGCATACAATGTACAGCCTGAGAGATGGTCATGTTTAGCCTAAAACCTGTCATTTCTTCTCAAATTCAAACTGCTATACAGATGCAAATTATTGTGATAATTTAACTGAATCTCTCTGTCTTTCTCTGTTGTATTGTGTAAGGTGTCAACCCTCTCTCTTTGTGTTTTATGTCAGGTGTTCCGGACGGACTTCATCACAGCCATGAAGCTGCCAGACTCGGCCCAGCTGGGCCCCGATGACTTCTATGTGCTGTCAGACCCCTGGAGACAGGAGTGGGAGAAGGGGGTCCAGGTCCCTGCCAGCGTGGACGCCATCCCAGAACCTGTCGTCAGGTAGGGACGATGCTGACTGTTTGAATGCTTTGACTGCTCTAATACAGTACGACCATGGAACAACCACACTTAAAGGGATACTTCGGGATTTTGGCAATGAAGCCAGTGGCGCAGTGGTCTAAGGCACTGCATCTCAGTGTAAGAGGTGTCACTACGGTCCCTGGTTCAAATCCAGGCTGTATCACATCCGGCTGTGATTGGGAGTCCCATAGGGCGGCGCACATTTGGCTCAGCGTTGTTAGGGTTTGGCCGGGATAGGCCGTCATTGTAAATTAGAATTTGTTCATAACCTCTCTGGGATATGTGGGACGGTAGCGTCCCACCTCGCCAACAGCCAGTGAAAGTGCAGGGCGCCTAATTTAAAACAACATAATTAAAATTCCTCAAGCATGCAAGTATTTTACACCATTTTAAAGATAAAATTCTTGTTAATCCAGCCACAGTGTCTCATTTCAAAAAAGCTTTACAGTGAAAGCACCACAAACGATTATGTTAGGTCACCACCAAGTCACAGAAAAACACAGCCATTTTTCCAGCCAAAGAGAGGAGTCTCAAAAAGCACAATTGGAGATGAAATTAATCACTAACCTTTGATGATCTTCATCAGATTACACTCATAGGACTTCATGTTACACAATACATGTATGTTTTGTTCGCTAAAGTGCATATTTATATTTAAAAAATCTCATTTTACATTGGCTCGTTACGTTCATTATTTATGTCCAAATAGCTTCTTTTGTTAGGGCATTTGGTAAACAAATCCAAACGCGAGTTCAGGTCCAGCCGAACGTCGGACGGAAAGTTCAAAAAGTTATATTACTGGTCGTAGAAACTTGTCAAACTAAGTATTGAATCAATCTTTAGGATGTTTTTATCATAAATCTTCAAGAATGTTCCAACCGGAGAATTTCTATGTCTGTAGAAAAGCAATGGAAGAAAAGCTAACTCTCTCGTGACCGCGCGATACGAGCCTGTGGCAATCTGCCAGACACCTGGCTCATTCCCCTCTCATTCGGCCCCGCTTCACAGTAGAAGCCTCAAACAAGGTTCTAAAGACTGTTGACATCTAGTGGAAGCCTTAGGAAGTGCAACATAACCAAACAAAGTATTGAGATAAACTTTTGTTATTGGCCAAATACTTATTTTCCACCATAATTTGCAAATAAATTCATAAAAAATCCTACAATGTGATTTTCAGGATTTTCCCCCTCATTTTGTCTGTCATAGTTGAAGTGTACCTATGATGAAAATTACAGGCCTCATCTTTTTAAGTGGGACAATTGGCGGCTGACTAAATACTTTTTTGCCCCACTGTGTATATATACATATGACATTTGTAATGTCTTTATTATTTTGGAACTTCTGTGAGTTTACTGTTCATTTTTATTTTTTATTTCACTTCTGTATATTATCTACCTCACTTGCTTTGTCAATGTTAACATATGTTTCCCATGCCAATAAAGTCCCTTGAATTGAAATTGATTTAGAGAGAGAGATGGATATAGAGCGAGAGATGGATATAGAGAGATAGATAAGGAGAGTAATAGGTGAGTGTGGAAATATGCACAAATTACCACGAGTTTTCCTTGATCGATTTGATTGATTTAGAATGTGTGGAGATGGAGTGATACATAGCTCAATAAAGGTAGATGAGAAGGGAGTTGATTGCTCTAAGCGGGTGGTATGTTCAAGTTGGTTAGAAAGCTTTGTCCTCCCCCCGTCTGTTCTCTCTGCTCCTGCCTCAGGCTTAGACAGCTAGCTTTAAAATAAATAATGACATCATCCTCCAAAAATTGTGGAAAAGAGAAACTGCAGGGCCTGTCTGGCTCAGCTAGCCTAGTGTTCTTTCTCTCTGGGCTTGCTGTCCTCCTCTTACGCTCTGCCGTGCGGTCTGTCTCGGTCTCTGTATCTCGGTCTCTGTATCTCGGTCTCTGTCTGTCTGTACAAGCTTACTGTGCTACGGCGGTTTCAGCTAAATGCTTTATGGTTGCAGAGAAATACGGTGAGACTGCTGGGTCACTGTGTTTGTGCTCCTCTCTCCCCTTTCTCTTTTCATGGAAGATAACCAACACCGCACTACAGGGGGGTAGAGAGACCCTCCCTGGGCCAAGTGCAAGTAATTAGCTGTTGCATAACAGTCTCATTTGGTAGACAGAGAATGACAAATTGGCACGGTCTCTTTATCCTCAGTCCCCCTTGAAGCAATGGGGACAGAAATAATTACATGTATGAGACTCTCTCCTTCTCTCCAAACAAGATCAGATGAGATGAGGCTTGACACCGGAGCATCAGGCATTTTTCTTTCTGTTTCGACTGTGGTGACAGCGAACAGGAAACCATCATACTTCAAAGACTTTGTCTTTGGTTTGGCCTGAGAGTGGAAGACTTCCTGACCATGTACATGGCTTAGGGACTGAGAGAGGAAGACTTCCTGACCATGTACATGGCTTAGGGACTGAGAGAGGAAGACTTCCTGACCATGTACATGGCTTAGGGACTGAGAGAGGAAGACTTCCTGACCATGTACATGGCACATGGCTTTGACCATGTACATGGCTTAGGGACTGAGAGAGGAAGACTTCCTGACCATGTACATGGCTTAGGGACTGAGAGAGGAAGACTTCCTGACCATGTACATGGCTTAGGGACTGAGAGGGGAAGACTTCCTGACCATGTACATGGCTTAGGGACTGAGAGAGGAAGACTTCCTGACCATGTACATGGCTTAGGGACTGAGAGAGGAAGACTTCCTGACCATGTACATGGCTTAGGGACTGAGAGAGGAAGACTTCCTGACCATGTACATGGCTTTGGGGCTGTGAGAAGAGAGGATAGTAAAACAGAAGCTGAGAGAGACTGTTGGGCTTGGTGGACCGCAGGTGGGAGAAGGAAGTTTAGAGAGCAGAGCCTTGGCCCAGGGAACTAACAGTGGCTCTCCAGGGATTGGGAACAACCTCTGCCCAGTCCTAGAGGCTGTCCCAAATATAGTACTACTTTTGACCAGGGCCCTGTTCAGAAGAAGTGCATTATATAGGCAATAGGGTGCCATTTGGCTGCATCCTCTCCCAACAGACCAGGAAGTCACAGTACGCTACTTTATGTCCACTTCAACAACGGGGAACTCTCCAAACTCTTCCCATCCATTCAAGACTCCTTCCGTGAGGATTATTGACATAAAGAGGCCAGCTCCCAGCCAAGGATGAGTATGGGTCAATGAAGTTTTAAGAACCCACTGTTCATTACCAGACTGACTGGTGCTGCTGTCTGCCTGCCTGTGCTGCCATGGGTTCAAGTCTGACTGATTTGAGCTTGGCTTGCTGCTCTAGCTGACCTAACCGGGTTCAGCTTGGTAATGGTATCTCTGGCCGCAGCCAGCCTGCAGTCTGTCTAACCACGGTGACTCTGCCTGGGCCTGTGGTCTAGCGGTGTCTACAGAGATCCAGAGCAGACCCAGATTCAAATACTATAAAACTATCTTGCAAATACTTTTGAGTGTTTGCTTTAGCCTGTGACAGATGGGTGGGGTTTGCACTTTTGGGACTATTCTATTAGTTCAATATGTGCCAGGAAGCACAGTCAAGCCCTGCGATAGTATTATGAATATTTTGAATAGTATCTGAACTGAGGTGGGGTCTCCAGTGCTCCAGAGCTGCAGTAAAGGCCAGGCTTGGTTAGAGTCCAGGCATACGGTATGGCTGTTATGCTCTCTCAGCAGGGTGGCTGGATGGAGGGGTGAAATCACTTACAGGCCCGGCTTCCCATTACTCTCTCCTGTTAACCATTTCACAGGGATGCCCTCTCCTTGCATTGTCTCATCTATGCCTTGGTGAACTCTGGCCCAATTCCAAATCGACTCTTGCTCGTAGTCCATATGCACAGAAAAGATTTTACGCAATATGGACAAAAATATGCTCAGGTTTGGATTCTGTGGTTAATTTTATATGAGCCGGTAACTCATCAGTGTGTTAGTAGAGCTCCCCGTAGTGGCACATCAGCTCTGTGAGTCGAAGACTTGTTAGTTAAACATGAGATGAAATCCATGCTAGCTGTGCTTGGAACAAGTACATGGATCACTGGAAGTAATTTGTATTCCACCCTAAAGCACAACAGCGATTGTGTGTGTAAGCTGTCCCCAGGGCTGAATGTGTGTGCGTGTGTGTGTGTGCGTGTGTGTGTGTGTGCGTGTGCGTGTGCGCGCGTGCGTGCGTGTGTGGTGGGGGTGGGGGGGCTGCTTAACCAGATGTTCATATTGATGTTCATACTGTTTCTGTATCATACCGGGGTGTACAGTATTACCGCTGTAACCAACAAGTTTGATCTTGACATCTAGTCACTTAGCAAACCAAATGCATGACTGGAGCCCTGACCTGAATATGATTTATTTTAGATTTCTTATAGTTATACTTAACTTATTGTTATAAGCATGGGTATTTTGAAATACCTTGGTATACAGTATAAACGGTATATTGCCCAAGCTTAGTGTTTGTGTGTGTGTTAGTTCTCCACTGGGTAGTGAAGCTGAGTATCTTCCCAAGGGAATGGAGTTCTCCCACCCTACAGACACACACACCCACTCTATCCATCAGTGCTGATGGTTGGACTCGTGTGGCAGATCAAAGCTGTGTGTCATGCATTGTGAGCTGAGCAACATCTGGGCCACCTGAAGGTTCTTAACCAACCCCCATCTGCCTGTCCTGTGTGTGTGTGTGTGTGTGTGTGTGTGTGTCTACATGTACAGTACCAGTCAAAAGTTTGGACACACCTACTCATTCAAAGGCTTTTTCTTTATTTTTACTATTTTCTACATTGTAGAATACTAGTGAAGACATCAACACTGTGAAATAACACATATGGAATCATGTAGTAACCAAAAAAGTGTTAAAACAAAACAAAAAATATTTTATATTTGAGATTATTCAAAGGAGCCACCCTTTGTCTTGATGGCAGCTTTGCACACTCTTGTGCTGAGCACATGTTGGCTTCTGTCCTGTTAAAAAAACAAATGATAGTTCAATAAGCGCAAACCAGATGGGGTGGCATATTGCTGCAGAATGCTGTGGTAGCCATGCTGGTTAAGTGTGCCTTCAATTCTAAATAAATCGCAGACAGTGTCACTGGCAAAGCACCATCACACCTCCTCCTCCATGCTTCACGGTGGGAACCACACATGCGCAGATGATCCGTTCACCTACTCCGCGTCTCACAAAGACACAGCAGTTGTAACCAAAAATCTCAAATTTGGACTCATCAGACTAAAGGACAGATGTCACTGGTCTAATGTCCATTGGGTTGTGTTTCTTTGCCCAAGCAAGTCTCTTCTTCTTCTACTTCTTCTTACATTTACATTTTACATTTAAGTCATTTAGCAGACGCTCTTATCCAGAGCGACTTACAAATTGGTGCTTTCACCTTATGACATCCAGTGGAACAGCCACTTTACAATAGTGCATCTAGGTCTTTTAAGGGGGGAGGGGGTGAGAAGGATTACTTTATCCTATCCTAGGTATTCCTTAAAGAGGTGGGGTTTCAGGTGTCTCCGGAAGGTGGTGATTGACTCCGCTGTCCTGGCGTCGTGAGGGAGTTTGTTCCACCATTGGGGGGCCAGAGCAGCGAACAGTTTTGACTGGGCTGAGCGGGAACTGTACTTCCTCAGTGGTAGGGAGGCGAGCAGGCCAGAGGTGGATGAACGCAGTGCCCTTGTTTGGGTGTAGGGCCTGATCAGAGCCTGGAGGTACTGAGGTGCCGTTCCCCTCACAGCTCCGTAGGCAAGCACCATGGTCTTGTAGCGGATGCGAGCTTCAACTGGAAGCCAGTGGAGGGAGCGGAGGAGCGGGGTGACGTGAGAGAACTTGGGAAGGTTGAACACCAGACGGGCTGCGGCGTTCTGGATGAGTTGTAGGGGTTTAATGGCACAGGCAGGGAGCCCAGCCAACAGCGAGTTGCAGTAATCCAGACGGGAGATGACAAGTGCCTGGATTAGGACCTGCGCCGCTTCCTGTGTGAGGCAGGGTCGTACTCTGCGGATGTTGTAGAGCATGAACCTACAGGAACGGGCCACCGCCTTGATGTTATTTGAGAACGACAGGGTGTTGTCCAGGATCACGCCAAGGTTCTTAGCGCTCTGGGACGAGGACACAATGGAGTTGTCAACCGTGATGGCGAGATCATGGAACGGGCAGTCCTTCCCCGGGAGGAAGAGCAGCTCCGTCTTGCCGAGGTTCAGCTTGAGGTGATGATCCGTCATCCACACTGATATGTCTGCCAGACATGCAGAGATGCGATTCGCCACCTGGTCGTCAGAAGGGGGAAAGGAGAAGATTAATTGTGTGTCGTCTGCATAGCAATGATAGGAGAGACCATGTGAGGTTATGACAGAGCCAAGTGACTTGGTGTATAGCGAGAATAGGAGAGGGCCTAGAACAGAGCCCTGGGGGACACCAGTGGTGAGAGCACGTGGTGAGGAGACGGATTCTCGCCACGCCACCTGGTAGGAGCGACCTGTCAGGTAGGACGCAATCCAAGCGTGGGCCGCGCCGGAGATGCCCAACTCGGAGAGGGTGGAGAGGAGGATCTGATGGTTCACAGTATCGAAGGCAGCCGATAGGTCTAGAAGGATGAGAGCAGAGGAGAGAGAGTTAGCTTTAGCAGTGCGGAGCGCCTCCGTGATACAGAGAAGAGCAGTCTCAGTTGAATGACTAGTCTTGAAACCTGACTGATTTGGATCAAGAAGGTCATTCTGAGAGAGATAGCGGGAGAGCTGGCCAAGGACGGCACGTTCAAGAGTTTTGGAGAGAAAAGAAAGAAGGGATACTGGTCTGTAGTTGTTGACATCGGAGGGATCGAGTGTAGGTTTTTTCAGAAGGGGTGCAACTCTCGCTCTCTTGAAGACGGGAGGGACGAGCCAGCGGTCAGGGATGAGTTGATGAGCGAGGTGAGGTAAGGGAGAAGGTCACCGGAGATGGTCTGGAGAAGAGAGGAGGGGATAGGGTCAAGCGGGCAGGTTGTTGGGCGGCCGGCCGTCACAAGACGCGAGATGTCATCTGGAGAGAGAGGGGAGAAAGAGGTCAGAGCACAGGGTAGGGCAGTGTGAGCAGAACCAGCGGTGTCGTTTGATTTAGCAAACGAGGATCGGATGTCGTCGACCTTCTTTTCAAAATGGTTGATGAAGTCATCTGCAGAGAGGGGGTGGGGAGGAGGATTCAAGAGGGAGGAGAAGGTGGCAAAGAGCTTCCTAGGGTTAGAGGCAGATGCTTGGAATTTAGAGTGGTAGAAAGTGGCTTTAGCAGCAGAGACAGAGGAGGAAAATGTAGAGAGGAGGGAGTGAAAGGATGCCAGGTCCGCAGGGAGGCGAGTTTTCCTCCATTTCCGCTCGGCTGCCCGGAGCCCTGTTCTGTGAGCTCGCAATGAGTCGTCGAGCCACGGAGCGGGAGGGGAGGACCGAGCCGGCCTGGAGGATAGGGGACATAGAGAGTCAAAGGATGCAGAAAGGGAGGAGAGGAGGGTTGAGGAGGCAGAATCAGGAGATAGGTTGGAGAAGGTTTGAGCAGAGGGAAGAGATGATAGGATGGAAGAGGAGAGAGTAGCGGGGGAGAGAGAGCGAAGGTTGGGACGGCGCGATACCATCCGAGTAGGGGCAGTGTGGGAAGTGTTGGATGAGAGCGAGAGGGAAAAGGATACAAGGTAGTGGTCGGAGACTTGGAGGGGAGTTGCAATGAGGTTAGTGGAGGAACAGCATCTAGTAAAGATGAGGTCGAGCGTATTGCCTGCCTTGTGAGTAGGGGGAAGGTGAGAGGGTGAGGTCAAAAGAGGAGAGGAGTGGAAAGAAGGAGGCAGAGAGGAATGAGTCAAAGGTAGACGTGGGGAGGTTAAAGTCGCCCAGAACTGTGAGAGGTGAGCCGTCCTCAGGAAAGGAGCTTATCAAGGCATCAAGCTCATTGATGAACTCTCCGAGGGAACCTGGAGGGCGATAAATGATAAGGATGTTAAGCTTGAAAGGGCTGGTAACTGTGACAGCATGGAATTCAAAGGAGGCGATAGACAGATGGGTAAGGGGAGAAAGAGAGAATGACCACTTGGGAGAGATGAGGATCCCGGTGCCACCACCCCGCTGACCAGAAGCTCTCGGGGTGTGCGAGAGCATGTGGGCGGACGAAGAGAGAGCAGTAGGAGTAGCGGTGTTGTCTGTGGTGATCCATGTTTCCGTCAGAGCCAAGAAGTCGAGGGACTGGAGGGAGGCATAGGCTGAGATGAACTCTGCCTTGTTGGCCGCAGATCGGCAGTTCCAGAGGCTACCGGAGACCTGGAACTCCACGTGGGTCGTGCGCGCTGGGACCACCAGATTAGGTGGCCGCGGCCATGCGGTGTGGAGCGTTTGTATGGTCTGTGCAGAGAGGAGAGAACAGGGATAGACAGACACATAGTTGACAGGCTAGAGAAGAGGCTACGCTAATGCAGAGGAGATTGAATGACAAGTGGACTACACGTCTCGAATGTTCAGAAAGTTTTACGTAGCAAGAATCTAATTGACTAAAATGATTAAAATGATACAGTACTGCTGAGGTAGGCTAGCTGCGTTGTTGACACTACCCTAATCAAGTCGTTCCGTTGAGTGTGAAGTTTCTACAATGCTGCTTTTGGGGCAAGCTGGCTAGCTAGCAGTGTTGGTTACGTTACGTTGCGTTAGGAGAACGACAATAGCTGGCTAGCTAACCTAGAAAATCGCTCTAGACTACACAATTATCTTTGAAACAAAGACGGCTATGTAGCTAGCTATGTAGCTAGCTACGATCAAACAAATCACACCGTTGGGACTGTAATGAAATGAAATGAAAATATGATACTACCTGTGGAGCGAAGCGGAATGCGACCGGAATGCGAAAGTTCTATTCAGTAGACGTTGGCTGGCTATTGGCTAGCTAGGAGTGTCTCCTACGTTAAGGACGACAAAATAGCTGGCTAGCTAACCTCGGTAAATTAAGATAATCACTCTAAGACTACACACTCTAACTACACAATTATCTTGGATACGAAGACAGCAAAGACAACTATGTAGCTAGCTAACACTACACTAATCACTAACACTACACTAATCAAGTCGTTCAGTTGAGTGTGATAGTTACTACAGTGCTACGGTAGACGGTGAACGTGTTGGGCAGATAGGAGACGACGAAATACGATAATTACGCAATTATCTTTGATACAACGACGACTATGTAGCTAGCTAAGAAGAAATTGCTAAGATTAGACAAATCTACTTCTTATTATTGGTGTCTATTAGTAGTGGTTTCTTTGCAGCAATTTGACCATGAGGGCCTGATTCATTCAGTCTCCTCTGAACAGTTGATGTTGAGATGTGTCTATTACTTGAACTCTGTGAAGCATTTATTTGGGCTGCAATTTCTGAGGCTGGTAACTCTAATGAACTGATCCTCTGCAGCAGAGGTAACTCTGGGTATTCCATTCCTGGGGTGGTCCTCATGTGAGCCAGGTACAACCCTAAATCTGTAAACATGGGCACCCTCATAGACATTATCTTGACCAACTTGCCCTCCAAATACACCTGCGCTGTTTTCAATCAGGATCTCAGCGATCACTGCCTCATTGCCTGTATCCGCTATGGGTCCGCGGTCAAACGACCACCCCTCATCACTGTCAAACGCTCCCTAAAACACTTCTGCGAGTAGGCCTTTCTAATCGACCTGGCCCGGGTATCCTGGAAGGATATTGACCTCATCCCGTCAGTCGAGGATGCCTGGTCATTCTTTAAAAATAATTTCTTAGATAAGCATGCCCCGTTCAAAAAATGCAGAACTAAGAACAGATATAGCGCTTGGTTCACTCCAGACCTGACTGCCCTTGACCAGCACAAAAACATCCTGTGGCGGACTGCAATAGCATTGAATAGTCCCCGTGATATGCAACTGTCCAGGGAGGTCAGGAACCAATACACGCAGTCAGTCAGGAAAGCAAAGGCTAGCTTTTTCAAGCAGAAATTCGCTTCCTGTAGCTCTAACTCCAAAACATTTTGGGACACTGTAAAGTCCATGGAGAACAAGAGCACCTCCTCCCAGCTGCCCACTGCACTGAGGCTAGGTAACACTGTCACCACTGATAAATCCATGATAATCGAACATTTCGATAAGCATTTCTCAATGGCTGGCCATGCCTTCTTCCTGGCTACTCCAACCCCTGCCAACAGCTCTGCTCTCCCCGCAGCTACTCGCCCAAGCCTCCCCAGCTTCTCCTTCACCCAAATCCAGACAGCAGATGTTCTGAAAGAGCTGCAAAACCTGGACCCGTACAAATCAGCTGGGCTAGACAATCTGCACCCTCTCTTTCTAAAATTATCCGCCGCCATTGTTGCAACCCCTATTACCAGCCTGTTCAACCTCTCTTTCAAATGGTCCGAGATCCCTAAAGATTGGAAAGCTGCCGCGGTCATCCCCCTCTTCAAAGGGAATGACACCCTAGACCCAAACTGTTACAGACCTATATCCATCTTGCCCTGCCTATCTAAAGTCTTCGAAATCCAAGTTAATAAACGGATCACTGACCATTTCGAATCCCACCGTACCTTCTCCCCTGTGCAATCCGGTTTCCGAGCCGGTCACGGGTGCACCTCAGTCACGCTCAAGGTACTAAACGATATCATAACCGCCATCGATAAAAGACAGTATTGTGCAGCCGTCTTCATCGACCTGGCCAAGGCTTTCGACTCTGTTAATCACCGTATTCTTATCGGCAGACTCAATAGCCTTCGTTCTTCTAATGACTGCCTCGCCTGGTTCACCAAGTACTTTACAACCAGAGTTCAGTGTGTCAAATCGGAGGGCATGTTGTCCGGACCTCTGGCAGTCTCTTTGGGGGTACCACAGGGTTCAATTCTCGGGCCGACTCTTTTCTCTAATTATATAAATGGTGTCGCTCTTGCTGCTGGCGATTCCCTGATCCACCTCTACGCAGACGACACCATTCTGTATACTTCTGGCCCTTCCTTGGACACTGTGATAACTAACCTCCAAACGAGCTTCAATGCCATACAACACTCCTTCCGTGGCCTCCAACTGCCCTTAAAAGCTAGTAAAACCAAATGTATGCTTTTCAACCGTCCGCTGCCCGCACCCGCCCCCCCTACTAGCATCACCACCCTGGACGGTTCCGACCTAGAATATGTGGACAACTATAAATACCTAGGTGTCTGGCTAGACTGTAAACCTTACTTCCAGACTCCTATTAAACATCTCTAATCCAAAATCAAATCTAGAATCGGCTTTCTATTTCGCAACAAAGCATCCTTCACTCATGCTGCCAAACTTACCCTAGTAAAACTGACTATCCTACCGATCCTCGACTTCGGCGATGTCATCTACAAAATAGATTGCAATACTCTACTCAGCAAACTGAATGCAGTCTATCACAGTGCCATCCGTTTTGTTACCAAAGCCCCTTATACCACCCACCACTGCGACCTGTATGCTCTAGTCGGCTGGCCCTCGCTACATATTCGTCGCCAGACCCACTGGCTCCAGGTCATCAATAAGTCTATGCTAGGTAAAGCTCCGCCTTATCTCAGTTCACTGGTCAAGTTCAAGATGATGGTCAATCACCCTCGGTCTGGGCTCCATGCAAGATCTCACCTCGTGTGGCATCAATGATCATGAGGAAGGTGAGGGATCAGCCCAGAACTACATGGCAGGACCTGGTCAATGACCTGAAGAGAGCTGGGACCACAGTCTCAAAGAAAACCATTAGTAACACACTACGCCGTCATGGATTAAAATCCTGCAGCGCACGCAAGGTCCCTCTGCTCAAGCCAGCGCATGTCCAGGCCCATCTGAAGTTTGCCAATGACCATCTGGATGATCCAGAGGAGGAATGGGAGAAGGTAATGTCTGATGAGACAAAAATAGAGCTTTTTGATCTAAAATCCACTCGCCGTGTTTGGAGGAAGAAGAAGGATGAGTACAACCCCAAGAACACCATCCCAACCGGGAAGCATGGATTTCTGCAAAGGGGACAGGACGATTTCACCGTATTGAGGGGAGGATGGATGGGGCCATGTATTGCCAGATCTTGGCCAACAACCTCCTTCCCTCAGTAAGAGCATTGAAGATGGGTCGTGGCTGGGTCTTCCAGCATGACAACGACCCAAAACACACAGCCAGGGCAACTAAGAAGTGGCTCCGTAAGAAGCATCTCAAGGTCCTGGAGTGGCCTAACCAGTCTCCAGACCTGAACCCAATAGAAAATCTTTGGAGGGAGCTGAAAGTCCGTACAGCCCCAAAACCTGAAGGTCTGTATGGAAGAGTGGGCCAAAATCTCTGCTGCAGTGTGTGCAAACCTGGTCAAGAACTACAGGAAACGTATGATCTCTGTCATTGAAAACAAAGGTTTCTGTACCAAATATTAAGTTCTGCTTTTCTGATGTATCAAATAATTATGTCATGCAATAAAATGCTAATTAATTACTTAAAAATCATACAATGTGATTTTCTAGATTTTTTTAGATTCCGTCTCTCACAGTTGAAGTGTACCTATGATAAATATTACAGACCTCTACATGCTTTGTAAGTAGGACAACCTGCAAAATCGGCAGTGTATCAAATACTTGTTCTCCCCATTGTATATCTCACTGATCCTCCCCAAAGCCAACACCTCATTTGGCCGCCTTTCCTTACAGTTCTCTGCTGCCAGTGACTGGAACGAATTGCAAAAATTGCTGAAGTTGGAGACTTTTGTTTCCCTCACCAAATTTAAACATCAACTATCTGAGCAGCTAACCGATCGCTGCAGCTGTACATAGTCCATCTGTAAATAGCCCACCCAATCTACCTATCTCATCCCCATACTGTTTTTATTTTATTAACTTTTCTGCTCCTTTGCACACCAGTATCTCTACTTGCACATCATCATCTGCTCATTTATCACTCCAGTGTTAATCTGCTAAATTGTAACTATTCGCTCCTATGGCCTATTTATTGCCTACCTCCTCATGCCTTTTGCACAAATCAAATCAAATCAAATCAAATTTTATTTGTCACATACACATGGTTAGCAGATGTTAATGCGAGTGTAGCGAAATGCTTGTGCTTCTAGTTCCGACAATGCAGTGATAACCAACAAGTAATCTAACTAACAATTCCAAAACTACTGTCTTATACACAGTGTAAGGGGATAAGGAATATGTACATAAGGATATATGAATGAGTGATGGTACAGAGCAGCATACAGTAGATGGTATCGAGTACAGTATATACATATGAGATGAGTATGTAGACAAAGTAAACAAAGTGGCATAGTTAAAGTGGCTAGTGACATAAGAATGCAGTCGATGATCTAGAGTACAGTATATACATATGCATATGAGATGAATAGTGTAGGGTAAGTAACATTATATAAGGTAGCATTGTTTAAAGTGGCTAGTGATATATTTACATCATTTCCCATCAATTCCCATTTTTAAAGTGGCTGGAGTTGGGTCAGTGTCAATGACAGTGTGTTGGCAGCAGCCACTCAATGTTAGTGATTGCTGTTTAACAGTCTGATGGCCTTGAGATAGAAGCTGTTTTTCAGTCTCTCGGTCCCAGCTTTGATGCACCTGTACTGACCTCGCCTTCTGGATGATAGCGGGGTGAACAGGCAGTGGTTTGGGTGGTTGATGTCCTTGATGATCTTTATGGCCTTCCTGTAACATCGGGTGGTGTAGGTGTCCTGGAGGGCAGGTAGTTTGCCCCGGTGATGCGTTGTGCAGACCTCACTACCCTCTGGAGAGCCTTACGGTTGAGGGCGGAGCAGTTGCCGTACCAGGCGGTGATACAGCCCGCCAGGATGCTCTCGATTGTGCATCTGTAGAAGTTTGTGAGTGCTTTTGGTGACAAGCCGAATTTCTTCAGCCTCCTGAGGTTGAAGAGGCGCTGCTGCGCCTTCTTCACGACGCTGTCAGTGTGAGTGGACCAATTCAGTTTGTCTGTGATGTGTATGCCGAGGAACTTAAAACTTGCTACCCTCTCCACTACTGATCCATCGATGTGGATAGGGGGTGTTCCCTCTGCTGTTTCCTGAAGTCCACAATCATCTCCTTAGTTTTGTTGACGTTGAGTGTGAGGTTATTTTCCTGACACCACACTCCGAGGGCCCTCACCTCCTCCCTGTAGGCCGTCTCGTCGTTGTTGGTAATCAAGCCTACCACTGTTGTGTCGTCCGCAAACTTGATGATTGAGTTGAGGCGTGCATGGCCACGCAGTCGTGGGTGAACAGGGAGTACAGGAGAGGGCTCAGAACGCACCCTTGTGGGGCCCCCGTGTTGAGGATCAGCGGGGAGGAGATGTTGTTGCCTACCCTCACCACCTGTGGGCGGCCCGTCAGGAAGTCCAGTACCCAGTTGCACAGGGCGGGTCGAGACCCAGGGTCTCGAGCTTGATGACGAGCTTGGAGGGTACTATGGTATTGAATGCCGAGCTGTAGTCGATGAACAGCATTCTCACATAGGTATTCCTCTTGTCCAGGTGGGTTAGGGCAGTGTGCAGTGTGGTTGAGATTGCATCGTCTGTGGACCTATTTGGGCGGTAAGCAAATTGGAGTGGGTCTAGGGTGTCAGGTAGGGTGGAGGTGATATGGTCCTTGACTAGTCTCTCAAAGCACTTCATGATGACGGAAGTGAGTGCTACGGGCGGTAGTCGTTTAGCTCAGTTACCTTAGCTTTCTTGGGAACAGGAACAATGGTGGCCCTCTTGAAGCATGTGGGAACAGCAGACTGGTATAGGGATTGATTGAATATGTCCGTAAACACACCGGCCAGCTGGTCTGCGCATGCTCTGAGGGCGCGGCTGGGGATGCCGTCTGGGCCTGCAGCCTTGCGAGGGTTAACACGTTTAAATGTCTTACTCACCTCGGCTGCAGTGAAGGAGAGACTGCATGTTTTCGTTGCAGGCCGTGTCAGTGGCACTGTATTGTCCTCAAAGCGGGCAAAAGAGTGATTTAGTCTGCCTGGGAGCAAGACATCCTGGTCCGTGACTGGGCTGGGTTTCTTCTTGTAGTCCGTGATTGACTGTAGACCCTGCCACATGCCTCTTGTGTCTGAGCCATTGAATTGAGATTCCACTTTGTCTCTGTACTGACGCTTAGCTTGTTTAATAGCCTTGCGGAGGGAATAGCTGCATTGTTTATATTCGGACATATTACCAGACACCTTGCCCTGATTAAAAGCAGTGGTTCGCGCTTTCAGTTTCACGCGAATGCTGCCATCAATCCACGGTTTCTGGTTTGGGAATGTTTTTATCGTTGCTATGGGAACGACATCTTCGACGCACGTTCTAATGAACTCGCACACCGAATCAGCGTATTCGTCAATATTTCCATCTGACGCAATACGAAACATGTCCCAGTCCACGTGATGGAAGCAGTCTTGGAGTGTGGAGTCAGCTTGGTCTGACCAGCGTTGGACAGACCTCAGCGTGGGAGCCTCTTGTTTAAGTTTCTGCCTGTAGGCAGGGATCAGCAAAATGGAGTCGTGGTCAGCTTTTCTGAAAGGGGGGCGGGGCAGGGCCTTATATGCGTCGCGGAAGTTAGAGTAACAATGATCCAAGGTTTTACCACCCCTGGTTGCGCAATCGATATGCTGGTAAAATTTAGGGTATATAGACTTTCTTTTTTCTACTGTGTCACTGATTTGTTCATTGTGTTATTGGCTTGTTTATTGTTTACTCCATGTGTAACTCTGTGTTGTTGTTTGCTTTATCTTGGCCAGGTCGCAGTTGCAAATGAGAACTTGTTCTCAACGAGCCTACCTGGTTAAATAAATGTTAAAAAAAAGAAATGTATTACCCCCTTTCCTCCTCAATTTCGTCGTATCCAATTGGTAGTTGTCTCATCGCTGTGACTCCCATTCGGACTCGGGGGTGGCTAAGGTCGAGAGCCGTGCGTCCTCTGAAACACAACCCAACCAATCCACACTGCTTCTTGACACAATGCACACTTAACCCGGAAGCCAGCCACACCAATGTGTCAGAGGAAACACTGTACACCTGGTGACTGTGTCAGCGTGCACTGCGCCCCGCCCGCCACAGGAGTCGTTTGTGCGCAATGGGACAAGGACATCCCTGCCTGCCAAATCCTCCTCTAACCCGGACAACGTTGGGCCAATTGTGCGCTCCATGGATCTCCCGGTCGCGGCCCGCTCTGACAGAGCCTGGACTCGAACCCAAAATCTCTAGTGGCACGGCGATGCAGTGCCGCAGACCACTGCGCCACTCGGGAGGCCCTAGAGCCAGTTTCATCATAGCTCTTTATGGTTATTGACATTTTTTACAATGCAGAAAATGATGGACTGTCGTTTCTCTTTGCTTATTTGAGCCGTTCTTGCCATAATATGGACTTGGTCTTTTACCAAATAGGGCTATCTTCTGTATACCAACCCTACCTTGTCACAACACAACTGATTGGCTCAAACACATTAAGAAGGATTTGAAATTCCACATATGAACTTTTAACAAGGCACACCTGTTAATTGAAATGCATTCCAGGTGACTACACCATGAAACTGATTGAGAGAATTCCAAGAGTGTGCAAAGCTTTCATCAATCTATATCAAATATATTTTGATTTGTTTAACGCTTTTTTGCTTACTACATCAAATCCAATTTTATTTTGTCACATACATATGGTTAGCAGATGTTATTTTGAGTGTAGTGAAATGCTTGTGCTTCTAGTAACGAACAGTGTAGCAGTATCAACAAACAATCTAACAATTCCACAACAACTACCTAATACACACATCTAAGTAAAGGAAAGGACATATATATATATATATATATATATATATATATATATATATATACACACACATATATCATATATACATATATGTATATATACATATATATACAAGTAGTACACATATATCATATATATATATATATATCCATTCCTTTACTTAGATGTGTGTAAGTATATACATATATGGGCCATGACCGAGCGGCATAGACGAGATGCAATAGATGGTATAAAATACAGTATATGTATCTGAGATGAGTAGTGCAAAATATGCAAACATTATTATTAAAGTGGCTTTAATAAAGTGACTAGTGATCCATTTGTTAGAGTGGCCAATGATTTCAAGTCTGTATGTAGGCAGCAGTTTCTCTGTGTTTAACAGTCTCATGGCCTTGAGATGAAGCTATTGTTCAGTCTCTCGGTCCCTTGAATGAGTAGGTGTGTCCAAACTTTTGACTGGTACTGTATCGCATTTTGTGTACCCTGCCACCTCACCCATAAAGAGTGCTTTAGGAGGGAAGCTCTAGTTGATCATCTCACGTGAAACACCAGGCAGCCCTGCTCCTATCACTTCCCCTGCTACCCTGTGGTGCACATGTCTCTGTGGTTTGGTGAGGGAGGGAGCCCTCCTTGGATAGCTGTGGCCACTCAGGACTTTGCAGGTGGCAGCAGGGCCCTCAAAGGATGCATCCCAAATGGCAACCTATTTTCTAGTGGTCAAAAGTAGTACACAAAAAGGGGATAGGGTACATTTGGGAAAGGACCTCTGCTGTGTTCCGCCTGGGTGAGTGACTCATCCTCACTCACTCATCAGGGACCAGGCCTGTAGATCCCCTCTCACTCACGTGCTCTCTCTTACTTCACTTCCTCATCATGCTAAACACAGCTGGCAATGGGAAGCCATTCTCTTTTAATGACCTCATCGGGGACGCCGAAGCACCCTGGCTAGTCACTTAAGCCTTCCCGCTTTAAGGAGTATAAACATGGTTTACTTGGGTTGTTTTACCCAGCGGACTTCAATCTCTCAGCCGCCCCAAAAACTATCACGCACTGCTCTCCAGTTTTTCGATCAGCCTTTCCTCCTCCTCCCTTTTTCCTCTACTCCTCCATCTTTCATTTTCCTCTACTCCTCCATCCTTCATTTTCCTCTACTCCTCCATCCTTCATTTTCCTCTACTCCTCCATCCTTCATTTTCCTCTACTCCTCCTCCTCCCTTTTTCCTCTACTCCTCCTCCTCCCTTTTTCCTCTACTCCTCCTCCTCCCCTTTTCCTCTACTCCTCCATCCTTCATTTTCCTCTACTCCTCCATCCTTCATTTTCCTCTACTCCTCCATCCTTCATTTTCCTCTACTCCTCCATCCTTCATTTTCCACTCCTCTTCCACTTGAGGTTTGGTGTTTTTTAAAAATGGATTTTTAATGATATTTTTAAGTTGGCGTAGTCATCTTTTTAATGATATTTTTAAGTTGGTGTAGTCATGTTTTTTTAATGGATTTTTAATGATATTTTTAAGTTGGCGTAGTAAATTTTTTTAATGGATTTTTAATTCTATTTTTAAGTTGGTGTAGTCATGTTTTTTTCTTCTTCCTGTTGGTGGCTGTTCTGTTCTTTTGCATTGTCCGCTGCTTTGTTTTGGATGACCTCATTCGGAGCGTCCGCCCGCCTGCCTCTCGCTGTGTTTTCAGAGAATGGGATGACAGAGAAGGCATGAGGGAGTGGGTAAATAAACACCTTTACTCCCAGAGAAATGAGGCGAAGAAGTGGAGTGGCATGACTGCACCACAGACCAGACTAAATGAGTGCCACACAGGACCCAGCCAGTCCAGACCAGACTAAATGAGGGCAACAAAGGACCCAGCCAGTCCAGACCAGACTAAATGAGGGCAACAAAGGACCTAGCCAGTCCAGACCAGACTAAATGAGGGCAACAAAGGACCTAGCCAGTCCAGACCAGACTAAATGAGGGCAACAAAGTACCCAGCCAGTCCAGACCAGACTAAATGAGTGCCACACAGGACCCAGCCAGTCCAGACCAGACAAAATGAGTGCCACACAGGACCCAGCCAGTCCAGACCAGACTAAATGAGTGCCACACAGGACCCAGCCAGTCCAGACCAGACTAAATGAGGGCAACAAAGTACCCAGCCAGTCCAGACCAGACTAAATGAGGGCAACAAAGTACCCAGCCAGTCCAGACTGAGTGCCACACAGGACCCAGCCAGTCCAGACCAGACAACAATGAGGCAGCCTATAGGGAGGAGGTCAGAGACCTGGCCGGGTGGTGCCAGAATAACAACCTATCCCTCAACGTAACCAAGACTACGGAGATTATTGTGGACTACAGGAAAAGGAGCACCGAGCACGTCCCCATTCTCATCGACGGGGCTGTAGTGGGGCAGATTGAGAGCTTCAAATTCATTGGTGTCCACATCAACAACAAACTAGAATGGTCCAAACACACCAAGACAGTCGTGAAGAGGGCACGACAAAGCCTATTCCCCTCAGGAAACTAAAAGATTTGGCATGGGTCCTGAGATCCTGCAACATTGAGAGCATCCTGACCGGTTGCATCACTGCCTGGTACGGCAATTGCTCGGCCTCCGACCGCAAGGCACTACGGCCCAGTACATCACTGGGGCAAAGCTGCCTACCATCCAGGACCTCTACACCAGGCGTGTGTCAGAGGAAGACCCTGAAAATTGTCAAAGACCCCAGCCACCCCAGTCGTAGACTGTTCTCTCTTCTACCACATGGCAAGCGGTACCGGAATGCCAAGTCTAGGACAAAAAGGATCCTCAACAGTTTTTACCACCAAACATTGACCACGGATCACCACCTCAAGCTGAACCTCGGCAAGACGGAGCTGCTCTTCCTCCCGGGGAAGGACTGCCCGTTCCATGATCTCGCCATCACGGTTGACAACTCCATTGTGTCCTCCTCCCAGAGCGCTAAGAACCTTGGCGTGATCCTGGACAAGACCCTGTCGTTCTCAACTAACATCAAGGCGGTGGCCCGTTCTTGTAGGTTCATGCTCTACAACATCCGCAGAGTACGACCCTGCCTCACACAGGAAGCAGCGCAGGTCCTAATCCAGGCACTTGTCATCTCCCGTCTGGATTACTGCAACTCGCTGTTGGCTGGGCTCCCTGCCTGTGCCATTAAACCCCTACAACTCATCCAGAACGCCGCAGCCCGTCTGGTGTTCAACCTTCCCAAGTTCTCTCACGTCACCCCGCTCCTCCGCTCTCTCCACTGGCTTCCAGTTGAAGCTCGCATCCGCTACAAGACCATGGTGCTTGCCTACGGAGCTGTGAGGGGAACGGCACCTCAGTACCTCCAGGCTCTGATCAGGCCCTACACCCAAACAAGGGCACTGCGTTCATCCACCTCTGGCCTGCTCGCCTCCCTACCACTGAGGAAGTACAGTTCCCGCGCAGCCCAGTCAAAACTGTTCGCTGCTCTGGCCCCCCAATGGTGGAACAAACTCCCTCACGACGCCAGGACAGCGGAGTCAATCACCACCTTCCGGAGACACCTGAAACCCCACCTCTTTCAGGAATACCTAGGATAGGATAAAGTAATCCTTCTCACCCCCCTTAAAAGATTTAGATGCACTATTGTAAAGTGGCTGTTCCACTGGATGTCTTAAGGTGAACGCACCAATTTGTAAGTCGCTCTGGATAAGAGCGTCTGCTAAATGACTTAAATGTAAATGTAAATGAGGGCAACAAAGTACCCAGCCAGACCAGACTGAGTGCCACACAGGACCCAGCCAGTCCAGACCAGACTAAATGAGGGCAACAAAGTACCCAGCCAGTCCAGACCAGACTAAATGAGTGCCACACAGGACCCAGCCAGTCCAGACCAGACTAAATGAGGGCAACAAAGTACCCAGCCAGTCCAGACCAGACTAAATGAGTGCCACACAGGACCCAGCCAGTCCAGACCAGACTAAATGAGTGCCACACAGGACCCAGCCAGTCCAGACCAGACTAAATGAGGGCAACAAAGTACCCAGCCAGACCAGACTAAATGAGTGCCACACAGGACCCAGCCAGTCCAGACCAGACTAAATGAGGGCAACAAAGGACCCAGCCAGTCCAGACCAGACTAAATGAGGGAAACAAAGTACCCAGCCAGACCAGACTAAATGAGTGCCACACAGGACCCAGCCAGTCCAGACCAGACTAAATGAGGGCAACAAAGTACCCAGCCAGTCCAGACCAGACTAAATGAGTGCCACACAGGACCCAGCCAGTCCAGACCAGACTAAATGAGGGCAACAAAGGACCCAGCCAGTCCAGACCAGACTAAATGAGGGCAACAAAGGACCCGGCCAGTCCAGACCAGACTAAATGAGGGCAACAAAGTACCCAGCCAGTCCAGACCAGACTAAATGAGTGCAACAAAGGACCCAGCAGCTTTCCTTGGGTTGTTGCATCTCTATAGACTGAAAGTGGCTTCATTTCCTCGTCCTTGTCTTTTCACCTGCATTGACTATTCAGCTTCATAAATTACTATTCTGAATTTCTACTTATCAGCTTCAATATTCAATGTAAACATCGGTCAAACAAAGTTATTCATGAGCTTTTCATGTGGGGTGGGCTGGCTGACTGGATGCTGGTGGGCTGGCTGCCTGGAGGTGTCTCAGACAGGGAGAGGAATGCAGAGGGCTGTGCCACAGCTGCATAGGAAGAGGGTAGGGTGTGCAGGAACCAAAAACGCATACCAAGCAACGCGTTGACGCTGCATGTGGGTTAGATGTGTACATACTGTGCCCCATTATTAGTGGGGTATTTAAAACGTCTGACTTTGACTGAACCCCAGGCAGCCCGTTAGACGAGAGGCTGATGGAGAAAGCAGAGAGGGGAGAGCGAGGGGGGCAGACCTGGGTTCAAATAATATTAGGAATCTTTCAAATACTTTGAGCGTTTACTCTAGCCTGCCTGGAGTACCACTTGGGCAGGGTTTGCAGTTTTGGGACTATTCTATTGGTCCATTTTAGCCAGGCAAGCTCAATCGAACACAGATAGATATAGTATTTGAAAGGATTTCAAATAGTATTTGAACCCAGGTCTGGAGAGGGGTTATGCTGCTACATTGTACTTTACTGTATCATTAGTCTGCTAAACTAAACAAACCAGTTGAATGGAGATCATTGATGAGGCATTTGGAAATGAGGCGGGTCAGATGACTCTGTTAGGTCTGTGGTTACCTGCTAGCCTGCTGCGCTGCTTCTGACCGCTGTCTGTCAGCTCTACACAGTCGAGAGGGGAAATTGAGCATGGGACGGAGCACATTTAGTTTGTGTGTGTGTGATGGGGGTGTGTGTGTGTGTGTGTGTGTGATGGGACGGAGCACATTTTGCTTATGTGTGTGTGTGTGATGGGTCTGTCTGTGTGTGTCAAGATTTCTGTTCGCCGACTAATAACAGAAAAGCGGTAAATAAACTGTAATGCTTAGCGGTCTATAGGTTAATTGGCCTATTGGCGATGTCATTTACAAAATAGCCTCCCTACTCAACAAATTGGATGCAGTCTATCACAGTGCCATCAGTTTTGTCATCAAAGCCCCATATACTACCCACCATTGTGACCTGTACGCTCTCGTTGGTTGGCCCTCGCTTCAGACTCATCGCCAAACCCACTGGCTACAAGTTATCTACAAGTCTCTGCTAGGTAAAGCCCCGCCTTATCTTAGCTACTGGTCACCATAGCAGCACCCACTCGTAGCACGCGCTCCAGCAGGTATATCTCACTGGTCACCCCCCAAGCTAATTCCTCCTTTGGTCGTCTTTCCTTCCAGTTGTCTGCTGCCCATGACTGGAACGAATTGCAAAAATGTCTGAAGCTGGAGACTCACATCTCCCTCACTAGCTTTAAGCACCAGCTGTCAGAGCAGCTTACAGATCACTGCACCTGTACTTATCTGTAAACAGCCCATCTATCTACCTACTTCATCCCCATACTGGTATTTATTTATTTTGCTCCTTTGCACCCCAGTATCTCTACCTGCACATTCATCTTCTGCCGATCTACCATTCCAGTGTTTAATTGCTATATTGTAATTACTTCGCCACCATGGCCTATTTATTTCCTTAATTTACCTCATTTGCACTCACTGTATATAGACTTGTTGTTTTCTTTTGTTCTACTGTATTATTGACTGTATGTTTTGTTTATTCCATGTGTAACTCTGTGTTGTTGTATGTGTCGAAATGCTACTTGAACTTGTTCTCAACTAGGCTACCTGGTAAAATAAAGGTAAAATAAAATAAAACATGTTGTGGGGGTGCTTTGCTACAGGAGGGACTGGTGCACTTCACAAAATAGATGGCATCATGAGGTAGGAAAAGTATGTGGATATATTGAAGCAACATGTCAAGACATCAGTTAAAGCTTGGTCACACATGGGTCTTCCAAATGGACAATGACCCCAAGCATACTTCCAAAGTTGTGAAAAATGGCTTAAGGACAACAATGTCAAGGTATTGGAGTGGCCATCACAAAGTCCTGATGTCAATCCTATAGAAAATGTGTGGGCAGAACTGAAAAGGCGTGTGCAAGCAAGGAGGCCTACAAACCTGACTCAGTTACACCAGCTCTGTCAGGAGGAATGGGCCAAAATTCACCCAACTTATTGTGGGAAGCTTGTGGAAGGCTACCCGAAACGTTTGACCCAAGTTAAACAGTTTAAAGGCAATGATACCAAATAATAATAGAGTGTATGTAAACGTCTGACCCACTGGGAATGTGATGAAAGAAATAAAAGTTGAAATAAATCATTCTCTCTACTATTATTCTGACATTTCACATTCTTAAAATAAAGTGGTGATCCTAACTGACCTAAGACAGGAATTTTTACTAGGATTAAATGTCAGGAATTTTTAAATGTATTTGGTTAAGGTATATGTAAGCTTCCGACTTCAACTGTATGTGAGGCCACGCAGTCGTGGGTATACAGGGAATACAGGAGGGGACTGATAATGCACCCTTGTAACGCATCCTTGTAAGGTCAGTGTCAAGGAGGTAATGTTGCCTACCTCGCCCGTCAGGAAGTCCAGGACCCATTTGCCTAGGGAGGAGTTCAGACCCATGGCCGAGAGCTTTGTAATGAGCTTATTGTGGCATTGTGGTATTGAATGCCGAGCTGTAGCATCCTCACATATGCATTCCATTTGTCCAGGTGGGTCAGAGCAATGTCCAGTGCAATGGCAATTGCGTTGTCCATTGGTCTGTCGGGGCAGTAGGCGAATTGGAGAGGGTTGAGTGTGTCGGAGAGGGAGGAGGGGATATGGTCTTTGACTAGCCTCTCGAAGCACTTCATGATGACTGAAGTGAATGCTACTTTCCCTTTCTTGGACACAGGGATGATAGTGGACATCTTGAAGCAGGATGGTATAGAGACCTGAGCTAGGGATAGATTGAGGTCTGCACATGCTCTGAAGGTACGCCTAGAGATGCCATCTGGGCAGGCAGCCTTGCGAGGTTTGACACATTTGAATAACTTAAATGCGTCCTCAGTGGAGACTGTGAGAGTGTAGCCCACGTTGTCATCAGGGGCTCCTCGGCAGCTCAGGGCTCATTGTGCTCGAATCCTGAGAAAAAGGTGTTTAGCTCGTCCGGTAGTTTGGCTTTGGTGACCGTGATGTGGCTGGCTGTTTTTAATCCATGATCATATGTCTTGTGTCTGACAGTGCTGCTCCTTCACTTTGTCTCTGTATGGGTATCGCCATCTTGATCGGTCTGCATAAGTGATATCTGTACTGTTTTACCAAACTATTGTCCCGGTCACCTTGCCCTGTTCATAAGCAGCATCTCTCTCTTTCAGTTTTCCTACACGGCTGCTATCAGTACACGTTTCTTGATTTGGGTACGTTTTAAAAGATAATATTGGTCTCAAGTCATCTATGCATTTTTGGATGAATGCGGTGACTGAGTCGGCGTATTCATTGACGTTATATCCAGAGGCGACTGCGGAACATATCCCAGTCCACGTGATCGTGTAGCAGTGGTCAAGAGTAGAATTTCCGCAAGTTAGACAGTCGATGTGTTGGTAATAATTTGGGAGCACGATTCTCAACAGTAAACGCTGCCTCCGGGAATGCGGTATCCAGTTTGTTTAGGATATAATGAAGATCTTTGAGAGCCTTTTTGATGTCTGCTTGGGGTGGGAGGAACACAGCCATGGGGATAATCCCTGTGAACTCTCTCGGAAGGGAAAAAATACTACATTTTATGACCAAGTATTCCATGTCGGCAGAGCAGAAACTCGCAAGTTCCTGTACGTTTCCCCCATTGCACCATGTGTTGTTGGTCATAAAGCAGAGCCCCACCCTTGTTCTTGCCAGAGAGAGCACGCTTCTTATCCACTCGAAAAACTATAACCTGTTGGTTGTATATAATCCGTCTGGATGTTGGAGGAAAGCGAAGTTTCAGATAAACAGATTATGTTGGGGGATCTGATGTCCATCAGGAAGGACATCACTTCCATCAGGAAGGATATCTTCACTCTGAGTTCGTCAAGTTTGTTCAGTAATGATTGAACATCGGTGAGTAGTATGCTCGGTAATGGAGGACGGGTCGCCCGGTGTCTTAATCTCAGTAAGACCCGCCATGTCTGCGTCTCCATCGGCGTCTTCGCTTCCTACTCTCGCCGAGGACTCCCAAGCAGCTCGATGTCTCGCCAAAGAAGCTAGTAATTTGTTCTGCTGTCTCAGGGAATTCGGTGAGGTCGATGGTGAGTACCCAGTGATTCGTATACCAAAAGTTCTACCCGGGTGTGTGTAGTAATGCACGAAACAAGTTGATTTTGACATTTTTTTAAATAAATAAATAAACCTGCAATGTTTTATTGGAGCTCGAGGCAAGGCACCCTCTGTTGGCGTTTTGAAAACATGTCTTACTATGCTTCAAAGTAGCCGATATAGGCATAATCCGACCATGGAAACGTGGATACAATTATTTTTGTAAGACTTCATAGGCGGCGCGCGTTTCAAGTTTGGGGAAGGTTAAAATGTTATCCTACCATAACTACCATTCTGCGTGCCATTTTCGTGGAACAGTTTCATTTAAATAACAGTGTGTTCGTTTCCTAAAATCATTGTCACTTGGTTAATCATGAAAATCTGAATAAAAATGATAAAAATCTTAAACATAAAAGTCAACTAATGTGAGATCACCAGCCTCTGCCATATGGCCATATTGATACGCTGAGATCCAATGGCGGCTCTAGAAATTATTGCATGAACTCATAGCCTATAGGCCAGTTCAGCAGTAGGCCAATAACTTCCACACCAAGGATTGGTGATTATCAAGGGGGAGATTGTGGGAAAGATTTTTCAAATAGCTTACTGTGAGGAACTATAGTATTACTATATTATCATTCGCAATGGAAGTTAAAAAAATATATATAAAAAAAAAACGCTCCTACATTTCCGCTCAGCAGGCCAGGTACTTCTATGCATGCTCAGGTGCGCTCGCTACCGCAACATAATTAGGACAGAGAAACCAGACACATTTTCATTGCTCACATGGAGCACATTCAAACAAAAGACAGTAAACATGTTCAAATCTCTTAAATGATGGTTATGAAATTAACACAAACTTGTTTCTAACAGCAGGTTGTGAACATTACAAACAACGTTTCCACTCAATAAGAATGGTGAAGAACTGTAATTATTACATGTATTAGTAGAAATTATTGTAACCAAATGATGGGATTTTTACGACTGGTGACATATATTTGTTTTAATCAAAGGGCAAACAATTAACACAATGAAACGATGAATGCGCGAGCATTGGCAGGAGACGGCTGAGCCATTCTGGAGAGAGACTTGCCTATATCTTCGTCACACACCCATCCCCTTGTCTCAACATTTTACATTTCTAAAGACATTATCTTCACACATTTTTTTATACTTTTCACTGAGACCCACAACTCAATAATCAGCTAGGTCTATTGCCATGTGCGCTGCCCCAATTGCTGGCTTCCCAAATAGGCACAGGACTACGAGCGAGTGATAGGTAGAGTAGTTATATAATTTGGGTAAATGTATTTCCATTTACTTCCCCATTAGACCCACCACTATGCCATTTCTTTCCTGATCTATTGGTTTTCAAATCAACTTTATTTTGTTGTCCAGAAACCAAAGGTACAATCCTAGTCATATTAGCAACTTGTCCTAGTGGTTGCATCAAGTTTCTAACAGAGATTTTCATCTCTGTCACATATGGAACCACTATCAGGTGTGCTGTTTAGAATGGTGTTTTCCCACGATTTGCATGTTGGCAAATGTTTGAAATGATTGTTTTATTGGCTGCTTCATTACATGAGTTGCATGTTCTGTTCTGTCCATTACCATGATCTAAATGTCATTTCTGTTATTCTGAGAACCATGTGTGGACACCCTAATGGGTTATGCACCCAATACATATAGGTCCGGTAAATTTCTCAAATGGCCGGTAAATTAAAATCTTCCCATGCGTGTGTGCGTGCGTGTGTGCGTGCGTGTGTGTATGAGAAACCCTGGGGTTATACTGTTGCTGAGTAGTGTTATCTGTGTGTGTTAAAATGCAGGTCATGACTGTGGGCTGTGTGAGCTAGCGTCTCCTCAGGGCTTTTACCAGTTGTTAAAGTGTTCACAGTGAAGCAATTAAGGAGAACAGCTTATTGCAGATCGTTAGATATTCCGTCCCATAAACTTCTAGCAAGCAAATCCCCCCCCCCATATGAAGTGCTCCCAGTTAGTTAATATTTATGATTGTTGTGTTTTTTCTGGCACCTACTGAGAAATATCTGTTTTGGTTTTTCCGGGTTTCCGTTTTACAGTTCTTTTTCAGGTTTTCGCTCTCAAAATCACTACAAATAAATTAATAGAAAAACAACTAAGTGTACGTTCTATGTCCACAACAATGCTTAAACCACATCAGGAGACCACTTTTGAGGTCTGGGATTTTTAAATTTATATTATTGGGTGTAGTTTCCCTGTAATTCCAGTTCTCACCCAGCTGGGATTTTTTAAATTTATGTTACTGGGTGTAGTTCCCCTTTAATTCCAGTTCTCACCCAGCTGGGATTTTTAAATTTATATTATTGGGTGTAGTTCCCCTTTAATTCCAGTTCTCACCCAGCTGGGATTTTTAAAATTTATGTTACTGGGTGTAGTTCCCCTTTAATTCCAGTTCTCACCCAGCTGGGAATTTTTAATTTATATTATTGGGTGTAGTTCCCCTTTAATTCCAGTTCTCACCCAGCTGGGATTTTTTAATTTATATTATTGGGTGTAGTTCCCCTTTAATTCCAGTTCTCACCCAGCAAGAGGATGTAGTGCACGTGATGGTAGAGTTTGCAAAACAAAACAAATACCCACTGGATTGATGAAAATAATCATGATATCATTCTGCCAGGTAGGCACAGAGCCTGGGGAATTTCTGCAAAAATTTCCCAAAGTTTGTTGTTAACATTTAATTGAGAAGTTTTTTGGGAAAGCCTTTCCATCTACCAGAAGACTGTTTTCATTGTATAGCATCATGGCTAACGGCTACACAAAGTAGTATACGCGCGCACCGCACACACACAGAGACGTCCCCGTTACCTCTTCAGAAAGTTACAGCAAATACGAATCACTGATGCGTTCTGTTCATGTCTTATGATAAACTTGGGCAAATTAATGTTCAGAACATTTAGTTGATTCCCTAGTATGCTCACTACATTTTTTATATTGTTGAATTCCTTTTTAATGTCTGGATCCCGTGATTCCATCCGGGTTGTCCGCAGATTTTATAGGGCCCTACAGTAGGGAGAGAATCTCCTTGGATCTCACCTTGTTCAAGATGGGTGTCCCAAATGGCACCTTAATCCCTTTGTAGTTCAATACTTTTGACCAGGGCCAGTACTTTTTAAGGCAGTGGTATGTACCGGCCCAATTCAAGCACTCCACTCTGTGTTTACACGCATCCCAATTCAGATCTTTTGCCAATTGTTTGCATATGTGATACCTATCTGATCTTTTCCCTGATGTGTAAATGCAAAAACACCACATGGAATCTGATGTCCGGACTTCCGATGTATTCCACCTCCATTATGTGGATCTCAATCCTGATACAAATTCGATCCTCCATATGGGTACTATGTACAGAAAGTGCTGTAAAATCTTAACGGTTCACCCGATATGCATGAAAATACACTCAAATTGAAGCTGACAGTCTGCACTTTAACCTCCATAGTTGTATAATTTCAAATCCGAAGTTCTGGAATACAGAGCCAAAACAACCAAACATTTGTCACTGTCCCAATACTTTTGGAGCTCACTATACCCCCATTCCACTTTGGTCTGGCGTGCATAGAATGGCCACTGATGGGTCCGCTGTTTCCCTGGAAACGTCTCGTTTTATAGCTTGTGAAAAAAATCTGAGCAAACTACTAACTTTCTGAGGTCCTTGGTCGCAGTATTGTTATCTATATTCATGCAAACTATCCCTAGTTTCAATCAGTCCGGATCATTCAATGGAAGTTTGTGTAAGATTATAGCCGACAATTTCCTTGGTTTGTTATTGCATGTTTTTACAACACACCCACAAACCATATTCGATATTGGACAAGTGATGGTAGTCGATATAACACAAGTATCACCACACTAAGCCATGTAGGCTAGCTAGCAGTCTTATTTTTATATTTTTTATTTATATATATATTTTTTTTTACAGTACATTGTTATTGATTACTGCATTGTTGGTTTAGAGCTTGCAAGAAACATTTCACTGTACTGCATGTGACATTACAAGTTTAAACGTGTAAGCTAGCTTGAAAATACTAAATCAAATGTATTGGTCACATACACATGGTTAGCAGATGTTAATGCGAGTGTAGCGAAATACTTGTGCTTATAGTTCCAACAGTGCAGTAATATCTAACAAATAATATAACTACACTGGGGCAAAAAAGTATTTAGTCAGCCACCAATTGTGCAAGTTCTCCCACTTAAAAAGATGAGAGGCCTGTAATTTTCATCATAGGTACACTTCAACTATGACAGACAAAATGAGAGAAAAAAATCCAGAAAATCACATTGTAGGATTTTTAATGAATTTATTTGCAAATTATGGTGGAAAATAAGTATTTGGTCAATAACAAAAGTTTATCTCAATACTTTGTTATATACCCTTTGTTGGCAATGACAGAGGTCAAACGTTTTCTGTAAGTCTTCACAAGGTTTTCACACACTGTTGCTGGTATTTTGGCCCATTCCTCCATGTAGATCTCCTCTAGAGCAGTGATGTTTTGGGGCTGTTGCTGGGCAACACGGACTTTCAACTCCCTCCAAAGATTTTCTATGGTTGAGATCTGGAGACTGGCTAGACCACTCCAGGACCTTGAAATGCTTCTTACGAAGCCACTCCTTCGTTGCCCGGGCGATGTGTTTGGGATCATTGTCATGCTGAAAGACCCAGCCACGTTTCATCTTCAATGCCCTTGCTGATGGAAGGAGGTTTTCACTCAAAATCTCACAATACATGGTCCCATTCATTCTTTCCTTTACACGGATCAGTCGTCCTGGTCCCTTTGCAGAAAAACAGCCCCAAACATGATGTTTCCACCCCCATGCTTCACAGTAGGTATGGTGTTCTTTGGATGCAACTCAGCATTCTTTGTCCTCCAAACCCAACGAGTTGAGTTTTTACCAAAAAGTTATATTTTGGTTTCATCTGAACATATGACATTCTCCCAATCTTCTTCTGGATCATCCAAATGCTCTCTAGCAAACTTCAGACGGGCCTGGACATGTACTGGCTTAAGCAGGGGGACACGTCTGGCACTGCAGGATTTGAGTACCCTGGTGGCGTAGTGCGTTTTGTTACTTTGTTACTTTGGTCCCAGCTCTCTGCAGGTCATTCACTAGGTCCCCCCGTGTGGTTCTGCGATTTTTGCTCACCGTTCTTGTGATCATTTTGACCCCACGGGGTGAGATCTTGCGTGGAGCCCCAGATCGAGGGAGATTATCAGTGGTCTTGTATGTCTTCCATTTCCTAATAATTGCTCCCACAGTTGATTTCTTCAAACCAAGCTGCTTACCTATTGCAGATTCAGTCTTCCCAGCCTGGTGCAGGTCTACAATTTTGTTTCTGGTGTCCTTTGACAGCTCTTTGGTCTTGGCCATAGTGGAGTTTGGAGTGTGACTGTTTGAGGTTGTGGACAGGTGTCTTTTATATTGATAACAAGTTCAAAAAGGTGCCATTAATACAGGTAACGAGTGGAGGACAGAGGAGCCTCTTAAAGAAGAGGACAGGTAACGAGTGGAGGACAGAGGAGCCTCTTAAAGAAGAAGTCTGTGAGAGCCAGAAATCTTGTTTGTAGGTGACCAATTAGTTATTTTCCACCATAATTTGCAAATAAATTCATTAAAAATCCTACAAAGTGATTTTCTGGATTTCTTTTCTAATTTTGTCTGTCATAGTTGAAGTGTACCTATGATGAAAATTACAGGCCTCATCTTTTTAAGTGGGAGAACTTGCACAATTGGTGGCTGACTAAATACTTTTTTGCCCCACTGTACCTAATGCACACAAATCTAACAAGTATTCTAACAATTCTCCAACAACTTCCGAATACACACAAATCTAACAAGTATTCTAACAATTCTCCAATAACTTCCTAATACACACACATCTAAAGGGGTGAATGAGAATATGTACATATAAATATGTGGATGAGCGATGGCCGAGCGGCATAGGGAAGGTGCATTAGATGCTATAAAATACAGTATATACATGGGATATGAGTAATGTAAGATATGTAAACATTATTAAAGTGGCATTGTTTAAAGTGATTCGTGATCAATTTATTAAAGTGGCCCGTGATGAGTCTCTATGTAGGCAGCAGCCTCTCTGAGTTAGTGATTGCTGTTTAGCAGTGTGATGGCCTTGAGATAGAAACTGTTTCTCAATCTCTCAGTCCCAGCTTTGATGCACCTATACAGACTTCGCCTTCTAGATGATAGCGGGGTGAACAGGCAGTGGCTCGTGTGGTTTTTGTCCTTGATGATCTTTTTGGCCTTCCTGTGACATCGGGTGCTGTTGGTGTCATGGAGGGCAGGTAGTTTGACCCCGGTGATGCGTTGTGCAGACCGCACCACCCTCTGTAGAGCCTTGCTGTTGATGGCGGTGCAGTTGCCGTACCAGGCTGTGATACAGCCCGAAAGGATGCTCTCGATTGTGCATCTGTAAAAGTTTGTCAAGGTTTTGGGTGACAAGCCCAAACATTTCTTCAGCCTCCTGAGGTTGAAGAGGCGCTGTTGCGCCTTCTTCACCACCTTTCTGTGTGGGTGGACCATTTCAGTTTGCCTGTGATGTGTATGCCCAGGAACTCCAAACTTTTCACCAAATTGTGGACACTCCAGCACTCCAGCAGTGTCCACAATTTTCAAGTCACAGCTGGGAGGTGCAAATATTGCTTCGGATGAGCACTCTTTTGATGTACTCCTTGAGCAGTCTTTTGATGTACTCCTCCTCTTCTTCTGTGGGATTTTGTCATTGATGTCCTCTTCTCATACTTTGCTTACTTGATATCTAGCTAGCAAACTGGTGAAAAACCATCGCTGTCTCAGTGTTGACACTCCCGCCCAGCCTATCCTTGTGCCCACCATCACAGTGGATGAATGAAGTTCAGAGAAAATAGTTCCAAAAAGAAATGTTTTTCAAACAACTATAATCAAAATATAATTGTGTATATGTACTTGTAACGAATACTTTCTATTTCCCTGCTTTTGAGAGGAGCTGGCTAGTAGATACCCAGACTTCCAGCAATTGCGTTAAGCTAACGATATGCTACCTTCAACTTCCTTGTCAAGAGCCAACATGTTAGCGAATTAACCCTGGTCAGTGATGGTTGCTTGGCCATCTCCATAGCTCTTAACAGGGTGGAATTGTATTAGACAGGTTGTCATGAGTCTCCCAGTCCCAATGCTATGAGCCGTTATCTCTGTGTGGATCTCTACAAGGTTGAGCGTTTCTACAAGGTGTATTTATCTGTTATCTATGAATTGAGTATTGGACTGTACACACTAGAGAGAGAGAGGCCACAGCATCATGTGTAGAATCTAACGATCATGACATCATCCTTGACAAGTGTAGAGCGACCGTATCCTTCAGCATCTCTCGTTCTCTCCCTCCCTCACGCTCATCTCTCGTTCTCTCCCTCCCTCACGCTCATCTCTCTTATTTTTCAAAAGAGGTTTTTAAAAACTCCCACACACTTACTGTGATCTCTTACACAAGCAGGCAGGCACACACCCTTACACAACATACACACACATACACGTACGGACACACAAACACTCCAATTTGTGAATACAGTAATACATGTAATGAGGATGACTCAGGCTCTCAGAAAATGAGCAATAGCTTGCTTTCTTTTGCTCTCACTAGACATGCACACAGGACTGGATTGCCAAAAGGGTATGCAGGGCCCGAACTCCAGGAAAATTACCTTTTTTAAAACGGCAAGATTTTGTCATAGACTCATGACAAAATGTGTAAACTGCACATTTCTTCAATGCAAGTTAGCGATCCCCCCCCCCCCCAACAAAAAGGGTGGGGCACCGTGGAGGTCGTGGCACCAAATGTGTTAGTCCCCCCACATGCACACACATGTGCAGGTACGTTTCATAGAAACTTGGTGGAAGATAGGCACTGACACACTTAAATATTCATAAACATCTCTTGCGCACACAGACAGACAGAAACACACTCTCAGGGCATGCAATGCTGTTACATAAAACACCTATTAACATGTTTTACAACGCCTTGCATTCCCTTTTGATTCTACCTGTTTTATTGAATATGAATGGTGAAATACATCTAAATGAGATGTGCTGATGATTAATAGGTGTCCTGCAAGAAGGATTTGGAACTGGCAGAAAACAGAAAACAATGGAGGCATTCTCTCTCTCTCTCTCTCTCCTCTCACTGATATTGCATTATTGTTTATTTAAAGAGGTATTCGTTTTTCCTCTCTTGAGTTTTGTTCACAGTGAACTGTTTTTCTTTTTGAAACATTGAGGGAGAAAGGTGACTTCAACAAAAAGTTTGTGGAAGATTATAGCTGACAAATTCCTTGGTTTGTTATTGCAAGTTTTTACAACACACCCACAAACCATATTCGATATTGGACAAGTGATGGTAGTCGATATAACACAAGTCTCACCACACTGAGCCATGTAGGCTAGCTAGCTGTCTTATTTTTATATTTTTTATTTATATACACTGCTCAAAAAAATAAAGGGAATGAATGAAATATTCTTATTAAATACTTTTTTCTTTACATAGTTGAATGCGCTGACAACAAAATCACACAAGAATTATCAATGGAAATCAAATGTATCAACCCATGGAGGTCTGGATTTGGAGTCACACTCAACTTTGATGTAATGTCCTTAAAACAAGTCAAAATGAGGCTCAGTAGTGTGTGTGGCCTCCATGTGCCTGTATGACCTCCCTACAACGCCTGGGCATGCTCCTCATGGATGGTCTCCTGAGGGATCTCCTCCCAGACCTGGACTAAAGCATCCGAGACATCCCAGATGCGCTCAATTGGATTCAGGTCTGGGGAACGGGCGGGCCAGTCCATAGCATCAATGCCTTCCTCTTGCAGGAACTGCTGACACACTCCAGCCACATGAGGTCTAGCATTGTCTTGTATTAGGAGGATCCCAGGGCCAACCGCACCAGCATATGGTCTCACAAGGGGTCTGAGGATCTCATCTCGGTACCTAATGGCAGTCAGGCTACCTCTGGCGAGCACATGGAGGGCTGTGTGGCCCCCCAAAGAAATGCCACCCCACACCATGACTGACCCACCGCCAAACCGGTCATGCTGGAGGATGTTGCAGACAGCAGAACGTTTTCCACGGCGTCTCCAGACTGTCACGTCTGTCACGTGCTCAGTGTGAACCTGCTTTCATCTATGAAGAGCACAGGGTGCCAGTGGTGAATTTGCCAATCTTGGTGTTCTCTGGGAAATGCCAAACGTCCTGCACGGTGTTGGGCTGTAAGCACAACCCCCACCTGTGGACGTCGGGCCCTCATACCACCCTCATGGAGTCTGTTTCTGACCGTTTGAGCAGACACATGCACATTTGTGGCCTGCTGGAGGTCATTTTGCAGGGCTCTGGCAGTGCTCCTCCTGTTCGTCCTTGCACAAAAGCGGAGGTAGTGGTCCTGCTGCTGGGTTGTTGCCCTCCTACGGCCTCCTCCACATCTCCTGATGTACTGGCCTGTCTCCTGGTAGCGCCTCCATGCTCTGGACACTACGCTGACAGACACAGCAAACCTTCTTGCCACAGCTCACATTGATGTGCCATCCTGGATGAGCTGCACTACCTGAGCCACTTGTGTGGGTTGTAGACTCCGTCTCATGCTACCACTAGAGTGAAAGCACCGCCAGCATTCAAAAGTGACCAAAACATCAGCCAGGAAGCATAGGAACAGCACCTGCAGAACCACTCCTTTATTGGGGGTGTCTTGTTAATTGCCTATAATTTCCACCTGTTGTCTATTCCATTTGCACAACAGCATGTGAAATTTATTGTCAATCAGTGTTGCTTCCTAAGTGGACAGTTTGATTTCACAGAAGTGTGATTGACTTGGTGTTACATTGTGTTGTTTAAGTGTTCCCTTTATATTTTTTGAGCAGTGTATATATTTTTTTACAGTACATTATTATTGATTACTGCATTGTTGGTTTAGAGCTTGCAAGAAACATTTCACATTTACATTTAAGTCATTTAGCAGACGCTCTTATCCAGAGCGACTTACAAATTGGTGCATTCACCTTATGACATCCAGTGGAACAGTAGTGCATCTAAATCTTTTAAGGGGGGGGGGGGTGAGAGGGATTACTTTATCCTATCCTAGTTATTCCTTAACTGTACTGCATGTGACATTACATGTTTAAACTTGTAAGCTAGCTTGAAAATACTAAATCAAATGTATTGGTCACATACACATGGTTAGCAGATGTTAATGCGAGTGTAGCGAAATACTTGTGCTTCTAGTTCCAACAGTGCAGTAATATCTAACAAATAATATAACTACAGTGGGTCAAAAAAGTATTTAGTCAGCCACCAATTGTGCAAGTTCTCCCACTTAAAAAGATGAGAGAGGCCTGTAATTTTCATCATAGGTACACTTCAACTATGACAGACAAAATTAGAAAAAAAAATCCAGAAAATCACATTGTAGGATTTTTAATGAATTTATTAGCAAATTATGGTGGAAAATAAGTATTTGGTCAATAACAAAAGTTTATCTCAATACTTTGTTTATATACCCTTTGTTGGCAATGACAGAGGTCAAAAGTATTCAAGGTTTTCACACACTGTTGCTGGTATTTTGGCCCATTCCTCCATGCAGATCTCCTCTAGAGCAGTGATGTTTTGGGGCTGTTGCTGGGCAACACGGACTTTCAACTCCCTCCAAAGATTTTCTATGGGGTTGAGATCTGGAGACTGGCTAGGCCACTCCAGGACCTTGAAATGCTTCTTACGAAGCCACTCCTTTGTTGCCCGGGCGGTATGTTTGGGATCATTGTCATGCTGAAATGCCCTTGCTGATGGAAGGAGGTTTTCACTCAGTCTCACGATACATGGCCCCATTCATTCTTTCCTTTACACGGATCAGTTGTTCTGGTTCCTTTGCAGAAAAACAGCCCCAAAGCATGATGTTTCCACCCCCATGCTTCACAGTAGGTATGGTGTTCTTTGGATGCAACTCAGCATTCTGAGGTGTAGCTGGTGTAGAAGCTAGCTCAATGCTTCCCTGCCTGACTGTCTGTCTGCCTCCCTCCTTGCCTGACTGTCTGCCTCCCTCCTTGCCTGACTGTCTGCCTTCCTCCCCGTCTGTCTGTCTGCCTCCCTCCCTGCCTGACCGTCTGCCTCCCTCCCTCCCTGACTGTCTGTCTGTCACCCTGACTGTCTGTCTCTCCCCCTCCCTCTCTGTCTTTCTGCCTCCCTGACTGTCTGTCTGTCTGTCTCTGTCTGTCTGCCTCCCTCCCTGTCTACCTCCCAGTCTGGCTGCCTGCCTCTTTAGCTTCCTCATCAATGGGACAGGTACAGGGAAGCTAGCTCTCTGCTGAATTTTTTCTCACTGCAGTGTTTTAGCAACAAAAAAGGAGAGGGGCGGGGGACAGGAGGAGGAGGTGGAAGCAAAGGCTGGGGGAGCTGTGAGACCTGAAGCAAGGTCCTGGCATGGTGCCAGCCCTGCTCTGTGCAACCAGCAGCCTCCCAGCTTTCTCTTCCCTCTTCTGGCTCGAAATTGAGTCAGTGGAAAATGTGAATGAAAACAATCCCCCAACACAAACTGCTCAACCCCCCCACCAAGAGGGATTATTATGAGTCTCTTTATTTTTTACGAGTGTGCACATTTGTGTAAGGGGAAAGGATGGCAAGAAAGGGGGGTTGTGATTTAGTTTCTGTGTAGGGTAACTGCCAGAGTTTTGGGGAAGATGAAAATAAAACAAATGGGGTGGAAACAGAAAGGATAATAGTAGTAAACGCAGTAAGACTAAAACCCTAGCCGGCTAGACTGATTCTTTGTAGTAAAGGGGCACTGGAATATGGCTGTTAAGGCTCAGCCATATCCATGACAACACGCTTGGCGTTCCTGGGCAGACCTCATAGGCATCTGAAGGAATCACAAAATGGCAGCACACATAAGGGCTCTGGTTAATCCACTGTGCCTGACGACTTAGGGCAGAGAAGCAGCTTTCTGACAGATTTTATCCAATGCCTTTTGGATGATTTTTTAAAAGCATTTGACAACGAAATAAGCCACATTCTGAAAGGTTTAGGCTACTGTAGTAGTCATTGTGTTATAAATTCTGTGTCTGTTCACTCGAAGTGAATGTCCAACATTAACATCTCAAGTGCAAAGAGTCATTTTTTACATTTCCTGATTGTTCTAAGAAATATTGAAATGACTCAAGGTCCACTTGACTCCCTCTGATGTCATTCTGTTATCAGAGCAAGTATTTTCACTTGGGCTGAATCCTAAATGGCACCTTATTCTCTACCTACATAGTGCACTACTTTTTACCAGAGCCCATTGCACTCTAGTCAAAACTAGTGCACTGTGTAGGTAGGGAATATGGTGCCATTAGGGACAGACCCGTGGGTCTTTCATCATTTGTTTTACTGGAATATTTCCTATCAGATAGACTAACGGTCGACTGAGAGGGTTGCTATGACTCAAACTACATGTTGTTTATCTGTCTTGGGGACTTTTCTTTACTTAAAGAGAAATTCCACCGCTTTTCAATCTCATTTTCATAATCTCCAGCACAATACCAGTGTCTACATAATGTGAAAACTACGCATTTCTCAGTTTTGTAGAACAAATATAGAAAGTCAAAAAGTTATATGCGGTGATGTCATCAAAAGCAAAAAACAACAACCAAAAAACAGTAACTTTATCACTGCCAGACACAATGTTTCCTCATTGAAGTACATGGGTATCCAGCATGTCAAAGTACCGAGGCGAGGGACGCACATCCATAGACTTCTGTTGCAAACTGAATACTACTGGATATTCCCATTGGAAACCATGTCTCCAAATGGACTTAATGAGGACTTTCCCAATAGCCATTTTCTGTGAACGCCATCTGATTCATTTGTTATAATGACAACCACGGTCGGGTATTGTCACATACGTTTTGTCTACCTGATATGAATGGCTATACAGTTATAATATTCAAAAAGTGTAAATGTTTTGTGTTGCCTCTTTCAGCTTATATATGCTGCCCTAACCTGACGAAGATCCTTGTGTGATCTAAACCTTTGTTTGTTTGTTTGTGAATAAAGATACACGGTGGAGCTTATGAGTGTGCAGGCTTTATTTCTTTCATAGCATCAAAAGTTGAAACATTTGAATAACAGTGATTTTCAAGCACTATGAGATTCATGGTAACGTGTGGAGCAAGACGATATCCTTCTTCTGGCTAGAAACTTGTTGCAGGTTTTGAAAATAACTCACTTTTCCCCCTTACTTTTAATCCTACCCTGTGATGTCACAGAGAAGCAATTTTTAGGACCTTATATTTTTAACCACAGATCACATGTAGACACTGGTATGATGCTGGAGAAAAATATGTTGAAAAGTGACAGAATTGCCCTTTAAAGCCCACTCATTTTCATTTTCTGTCAGTATATTTTTTGATCAGATCGTTCTCTATCGGTTTCTGTCTGACACAGACACACACACAGGCCAGTCCCAGATATGGGTGCCCCTGGCACATCCGGGGTAGGAAGCCCCACGGGAGTCTGGCCTGATTGTTCCAGTTGGCTGCTCTGTGGATGTAGGTGGTGGTGGGAATGGGGTCGTTTGTGGATGAGGGGCAGGGGTGGCCACAGTGGAACCCCTCACACAGCCTGGCAGAGTCGGCACAAGAGATTGGGAATGAGGTGCATGGGAAGAAAGGGGTCACTGAAACGTGTGGGAGGCAGGAGGGAGTTTAGGCACCTAGTGACAATGAGACATGAAGAGATTTGAGATGGGGGGATTGGGGGAAATGATTGTGAGACAATGAAAAAATAAATAATGTAACCTTTATTTAACTAGGCAAGTCCGTTAAGAACAAATTCTTATTTACCATGACGGCCCACCCCGGTCAAACCCGGATGACGCTGGACCAATTGTGCCCCGCCCTATGGGACACCCAATCACGGCCGTATGTGATGCAGCCTGGATTCGAACCAGGTACTGCAGTGACGCCTCCTGCACTGCGATGCAGTGTCCTAGACCACTGCGCAACTCAGGAGCCCGAGTGGCGAACGAAAGCAGGGAAGGAGACGACCCACAGTGTTTTCTTACAAAGTTTCACCTTACTGTTACTGTTCAGTCACTCAACCTTCGTTAGGACGTAGCTGAAACCTTGCAAGAAAACTGTCTCCACTTTTGCAATACCTAACAAACACCTACCAGTTAGTCAGTGTTTTGTCCCTTTTCTGTGAAAACAGAGAGCAGAACATGAAACAGGATTCTGTGTGCCCCTGCCTGCCGGTGGCCCCGTCTGTCTGCCCCCACCGGGTTGAATAAAGCACTGTGCTGTTTATGTCCCTCTGATAGATGTCATTCACATCAGAAGTGTCGAGGGGAAAACATATCATCCAGGAAGATGACAAACCTGTGGGTGGTGTTTTTGGTTGGGTCCCAAGTGTCACCCTATTCCTTACGTAGTGCACTACTTTTGACCAGGGTCCGTAGGGTCTCTCTCTCTCTCCACACTGACCCTTGCTGATTCTCACTCTTCCTCCCACCTTCTCAGTCATTAACACTCCTAACACACTGACCCTCTTTCACACAGTAGCTCTCTTTCTCTCTCTGAGCCTCACCCAGACGGTACAGTAGCCACAAAATGCACACACCACAGATCCCCCAAGGCCAGTGTGTGTGTGTAATAAAACCCCAAACCACATCCCCTTGGGGTCTGGAGGGAAGGGTGTACTGTGAAAAATATGGAGGAGTTGAGAGTCAGAAGCCCTCCCTCGCTCCAAATAAATATTCCAAACGGCAAATAAGGATCAAAGCTTCCTCGGAAAGCTCTGAAGCCAGTCATATTATGTGAGGAATGCGCAAACAACAAAATAAGTTATTACAGCTCTCTCAGCAGAGAGAATAGAGCACACGGCTGCTTTCACTCATTTGATTAGTTCAATTGATTGATGGTTGAAGGTTCTGAGTTGTCCTCTTGTTGACCTCTTAATGACATTTCAGGATTTCCTTAGGATAATTAGCGTATCATTGTATAATTTGCGATTTTTTTTTGGGGGGGGGGTGAACTGCTGTGCAGTGAACTTCTTGAACTTTTAAATTATGTTTTGAAGTAAAAAAAAAAGTAATTTCCGCAGATAAATTTTGTAATTTTGTGTTTGAAGATTGAACTTGTTGACCTTGTAGAATTAACTTGTGAGAACTGCTGTGTAGTTCTTGGAGGCCTGTGTTTGAACAAGTTTTGTGGAAGAAGTCATTTCTTTGTAGGCTGGAAATTGCCTGACTATGAGTATTCGTAACAACCACAAAGTAAGTGATGTGAACACTACGGGTGTGCTACAGAAAAGACAAAAAGCACAGAAAACTCAGGAAAAAAACATGGAATTGTTACATACTGACACGCACATGATGACCTGAAGTAGGACACAAGGTGAAATTAGAGGATTCGGCTATTTCCGTTTCTGTCAAGTGTATAAAATCGAGCACACAGCCATGCAATCTCCATAGACAAACATTTACAGTAGAATGGCCTTACTGAAGAGCTCAGTGACTTTCAACGTGTCACCGTTTTAGGATGCCACCTTTCCAACAAATCAGTTCGTCAAATTTCAGCCCTGATAGAGCTGCCCCGGTCAACTTTAAGTGCTGTTATTGTGAAGTGGAAACGTCCAGGAGCAACAACGGCTCAGTCGTGATGTGGTAGGCCACACAAGCTCACAGAATGTGACTGCCGAGTGCTGTCACGTAAAAATCACATAAAAATTGTCTGTCCTCGGTTGCAACACTCACTACCGAGTTCCACACTGGGAGAAACGTCAGTACCAGAACTGTTTGTCTGGAGCTTCACGAAATGGGTATCCATGTCTGAGCATCCGCACACAAGCCTAAGATCACCATGAGCAATGCCAAGCGTTGGCTGGAGTGGTCTAAAGCTTGCTGCTATTGGACTCAGTGGAAACGTGCAGTGGAAACCTGTTCTCTGGAGTGATGAATCACGCTTCAACATCTGTCAGTCCGGCGGACGAATCTGGGTTTGGCAGATGCCAGGAGGACGCTACCTGCCCCAATGAATAGTGGTAACTGTAAGGTTTGGTGGAGGAGGAATAATGGTCTGGGGCTGTTTTTCATAGTTCGGACCAAGGCCCCTTAGTTCCAGTGAAGGGAAATATTAACGCTACAGCATACAATGACATTCTAGACAATTCTTTGCTTCCAACTCTGTGGCAACAGTTTAGGGAAGGCCCTTTCCTGTTTCAGCATGACATTTCCCCGGTGCACAAAGCGAGGTCCATACAGAAATGGTTTGTCAAGATCGGTGTGGAAGAACTTGACTGGCCTGCACAGATCCCTGACCTCAACCCCATCGAACAGCTGTGGGATGAATTGGAACGCCGACTGTGAGCCAGGCCTAATCGTCCAACATCAGTGCCCAACCTCACTAATGCTCATGTTGCTGAATGGAAGCCCGTGCAGCAATGTTCCAACATCTAGTGGAAAGCCTTCCCAGAAGAGTAGAGGCTGTTATAGCAGCAAAGAGAAGAACAACTCTATAGTAATACCCATGATTTTGGAATGAGATGATGGACGAGCACATACTTTTGGCCATGTAGTGTAAGATGTTCCAAAAAATAATTTGTACAGAAGCCCAAAAATCTCCCGTAAAGCTACTGACACATCAATTGGTTATGTCTAATGGCCAACTGTGGGGATATGCTTTTGATTACCCGGCCTGTAGAGTGAAGCGCCACATCTTAGCCGAAGGAGAAGAATATACACAACAAACCTTAGAAGTGGAATACTGGAATGAGGACTGGGAGGTGTTTTGCAAGGTGGTGTCTCCTGATCTGGCGAATAGACTAAACGGTTGTTTAGGGGACGAAGGTCTCCCTCTTTCCCCCTCCTCTGTTTTCTCTCGGTCTTTGAACTCCCTCCCTCATTGTTTATGAGTATTAGTAGCAACCCACCTGGACAAAAGGAACACCTATGTGAGAATGCTGTTCATTGACTACAGCTCAGCGTTCAACACCATAGTACCCTCAAAGCTCATCACCAACCTAAGGATCCTGGGACTAAACACCTCCCTCTGCAACTGGATCCTGGACTTCCTGACAGGCCGCCCCCAGGTGGTGAGGGTAGGTAGCAACAAAACTGCCACGCTGCTCCTCAACACTGGAGCTCCCCAGGGGTGCGTGCTCAGTCCCCTTCTGTCCTCCCTGTTCACCCACGACTGCACGGCCAGGCATGACTCCAAAACCATCATTAAGTTTGCTGACGACAAAACAGTGGTAGGCCTGATCACCGACAACGACGAGACAGCCTATAGGGAGGAGGTCAGAGACCTGGCCGGGTGGTGCCAGAATAACAACCTATCAGTTTTTACCCCCAAGCCATAAGACTCCTGAACATCTAACCAAATGGTTACCCGGACTATTAGCATTGTGCCCCCCCCAACCCCTCTTTTACGCTGCTGCTACTCTCTTTTGATCTTATATGCATAGTCACTTTAACCACCCGCCAATCCCTCGTTTTACGCTTCTGCTACTCTCTGTTCATCATATGCATAGTCACTTTAACGATACCTACATGTACATACTACCTCAATAAGCCTGACTAACAGGTGTCTGTATATAGCCTTGCTATTCTTTTTTCAAATGTCTTTTTACTGTTGTTTTATTTCTTTACTTACCTACACACACACACACATACATTTTTTTCCCCGCACCTTTGGTTAGAGCCTGTAAGTAAGCATTTCACTAAGGTCTACACCTGTTGTATTCGGCGCATGTGGCAAATAAACTTTGATTTGTACAGTTAAAGTTGGAAGTTTTTCACAATTCCTGACATTTAATCCTAGTAAAATTCCCTGTCTTTGGTCAGTTAGGATCACCACTTTATTTTAAGAATGTGAAATGTCGGAATAATAGTAGAGTGATTTTTTCCCCAGCTTTTATTTCTTTCATCACATTCCCAGTGGGTCAGAAGTTTACATACACTCAATTAGTATTTGGTAGAATTGTCTTTAAATTGTTTAACGTGGGTCAAACATTTTGGGTATCCTTCCACAAGCTTCCCACAATAAGTTGGGGGAATTTTGGCCCATTCCTCTTGACAGAGCTGGTGTATCTGAGTCAGGTTTGTAGGCCTCCTTGCTCACACATGCTTTTTCAGTTCTGCCTACAAATTTTGAGGTCAGGAATTTGTAATGGCCACTCCAATACCTTGACTTTGCTGTCCTTAAGCCATTTTGCCACAACTCTGGAAGTATGCTTGGGGTCATTGTCCATTTGGAAGACCCATTTGCGACCAAGCTTTAACTTCCTGACTGATGTCTTGAGATGCTGCTTCAATATATCCACATAATAATTTTCCTACCCCATGATGCCATCTATTTTGTGAAGTTCACCAGTCCCTCCTGCAGCAAAGCACCCCCACAACATGATGCTGCCACCCCCATGCTTCACGGTTGGGATAGTGTTCTTCGGCTTGCAAGCCTCCCCCTTTTTCCTCCAAACATAACGATGGTCATTATGGCCAAACAGTTCTGTTTTTGTTTCATCAGACCAGAGGACATTTCTCAAAAAAGTACGATCTTTGTCCCCATGTGCAGTTGCAAATCGTAGTCTGGCTTTTTTTTATGGCGGTTTTGGAGCAGTGGCTTCTTCCTTGCTGAGCGTCCTTTGAGGTTGTGTGGATATAGATACTTTTGTACCTGTTCCCTCCAGCATCTTCACAAGGTCCTTTGCTGTTATTCTGGGATTGATTTGCACTTTTCGCACCAAAGTACGTTCATCTCTAGGAGACAGCACGCGTCTCCTTCCTGAGCGGTATGACGGCTGCGTGGTTTCTTGGCTGATTTCTTTTGATTTTCCCATGATTTCAAGCAAAGAGGCACTGAGTTTGTAGGTAGGCCTTGAAATACATCCACAGGTACACCTCCAAATGACTCAAATGGTGTCAATTAGCCTATCAGAAGCTTCTAAAGCCATGACATCATTTTCTGGAATTTTCCAACGTCTTTAAAGGCACATTGAACTTAGTGTATGTAAACTTCTGACCCACTGGAATTGTGATACAGTGAATTATAAGTTAAATGAACTGTCCGTAAACAATTTTTTGAAAAATTACTTGTCATGCACAAAGTAGATATCCTAACAGACTTGCCAAAACTATAGTTTGTGAACAAGATATTTGTGGAGGGGTTTAAAAACAAGTTTTAATGACTCCAACCTAAGTGTATGTAAACTTCGGACTTCAACTTTAGTTCCAACTCCATCATCAAGTCCGCTGACGGAACTTGTGTTTTGTAGCTTGTGTTCAGGACATGTGACCCTGGGCAGAGAGAACTGTTATTTCACCTCACCCCTATGGTTTTCCTTCACCAGTCATCTACAGTCAGCCGTAGAAACTCCACGTCGACTACAGTCAGCCGTAGAAACTCCACGTCGTCTACAGTCAGATGTAGAAACTCCACGTTGTCTACAGTCAGCCGTAGAAACTCCACGTCGTCTACAGTCAGCCGTAGAAACTCCACGTCGTCTACAGTCAGACGTAGAAACTCCACGTCGTCTACAGTCAGACGTAGAAACTCCACGTCGACTACAGTCAGCCGTAGAAACTCCACGTCGTCTACAGTCAGCCGTAGAAACTCCACGTCGTCTACAGTCAGCCGTAGAAACTCCACGTCGTCTACAGTCAGCCGTAGAAACTCCACGTCGTCTACAGTCAGCCGTAGAAACTCCACGTCGTCTACAGTCAGCCGTAGAAACTCCACGTCGTCTACAGTCAGCCGTAGAAACTCCACGTCGACTACAGTCAGCCGTAGAAACTCCACGTCGACTACAGTCAGCCGTAGAAACTCCACGTCGACTACAGTCAGCCGTAGAAACTCCACGTCGACTACAGTCAGCTAGTGAGAGAGACAAATGAAGCAGCATCAGATTAGTCACCTTTTGCCTGCATCTCTGCAAGATCCACTACAAGTCTGTTTCCAGTCACCACTTTAGACAATCCTTCCAGCTTTGAACACCTTTAGGCTGGCCGGCTTCCTGCCTGCAGATGTGATTCTAGGGTGGGGGTCGACGGACAGTAGAAGGGGCTTATCTAATGAAAAGATAACAAGCGAAATCGGGCACAGCAACACTGTATAAAAATGTATGAAATGAGTTCCCTCACAAATGTAAACCACCCACATTTGATCGTTGCCAGTTCTTAGAAAAAACAGCGATGAAGGAGTGGAAGTAGTGGAAGGAGGCAGCAGGCTGCTAGCAGGCAGCAGTAAGGCATCTGTCTGGGAGGCAGCAGTAAGGCATCTGTCTGGGAGGCAGCAGTAAGGCATCTGTCTGGGAAGCAGCAGTGAGGCATCTGTCTGGGAGGCAGCAATAAAGCATCAGTCTGGCAGGCAGCAGTAAGGCATCTGTCTGGGAGGCAGCAGTAAGGCATCTGTCTGGGAGGCAGCAATAAGGCATCTGTCTGGGAGGCAGCAGTAAGGCATCTGTCTGGGAAGCAGCAGTGAGGCATCTGTCTGGGAGGCAGCAATAAAGCATCAGTCTGGCAGGCAGCAGTAAGGCATCTGTCTGGGAGGCAGCAGTAAGGCATCTGTCTGGGAGGCAGCAATAAGGCATCTGTCTGGGAGGCAGCAGTAAGGCATCTGTCTGGGAAGCAGCAGTAAGGCATCTGTCTGGGAAGCAGCAGTAAGGCATCTGTCTGGGAGGCAGCAGTAAAGCATCTGTCTGGCAGGCAGCAGTAAGTCATCTGTCTGGGAGGCAGCAGTAAGGCATCTGTCTGGGAGGCAGCAGTAAGGCATCTGTCTGGGAAGCAGCAGTAAGGCATCTGTCTGGGAGGCAGCAATAAAGCATCAGTCTGGCAGGCAGCAGTAAGGCATCTGTCTGTGAGGCAGCAATAAGGCATCTGTCTGGGAGGCAGCAATAAGGCATCTGTCTGGGAGGCAGCAGTAAGACATCAGTCTGGGAGGCAGCAGTAAGGCATCAGTCTGGGAGGCAGCAGTAAGGCATCAGTCTGGGAGGCAGCAGTAAGACATCAGTCTGGGAGGCAGCAGTAAGACATCGGTCTGGGAGGCAGCAGTAAGGCATCAGTCTGGGTGGCAGCAGTAAGGCATCAGTCTGGGTGGCAGCAGTAAGGCATCAGTCTGGGTGGCAGCAGTAAGGCATCAGTCTGGGAGGCAGCAGTAAGACATCAGTCTGGGAGGCAGCAGTAAGACATCAGTCTGGGAGGCAGCAGTAAGACATCGGTCTGGGAGGCAGCAGTAAGGCATCAGTCTGGGTGGCAGCAGTAAGGCATCAGTCTGGGTGGCAGCAGTAAGGCATCAGTCTGGGTGGCAGCAGTAAGGCATCAGTCTGGGAGGCAGCAGTAAGACATCAGTCTGGGAGGCAGCAGTAAGACATCGGTCTGGGAGGCAGCAGTAAGGCATCGGTCTGGGAGGCAGCAGTAAGGCATCGGTCTGGGAGGCAGCAGTAAGGCATCGGTCTGGGAGGCAGCAGTAAGGCATCAGTCTGGGAGGCAGCAGTAAGGCATCTGTCTGGGAGGCAGCAGTAAGACATCAGTCTGGGAGGCAGCAGTAAGACATCGGTCTGGGAGGCAGCAGTAAGGCATCAATCTGGGAGGCAGCAGTAAGACATCAGTCTGGGAGGCACAAGGAAGGCATCAGTCTGGGAGGCAGCAGTAAGGCATCAGTCTGGGAGGCAGCAGTAAGACATCAGTCTGGGAGGCAGCAGTAAGGCATCGGTCTGGGAGGCAGCAGTAAGGCATCGGTCTGGGAGGCAGCAGTAAGGCATCGGTCTGGGAGGCAGCAGTAAGGCATCAGTCTGGGAGGCACAAGGAAGGCATCTGTCTGGGTGGCAGCAGGAAGGCATCTGTCTGGGGATTTTTCAGGCCTTACATTATTTGCATGGTTTTACATCAGACGTGTCGGCCAGGGAAGGGGGGCAGTGTGGAGAGCACAGTGTGTGTGCGTCCCAGATGGCACCCTATTCCCGATCGTGCGCACTGCTTTTGACCAGAGCTCATAGGGAATATGATGCCATTCGGAACTCAGTGTGACTGTGTAAACACCCAGTACACTACCCAGCCTTTGACGCAGTGAGGCAGGAGCTGTGGTGATGAGGTTGATGACCTATTTAAGATTAGAGACAGAGAGAGGCAGAGTCTGGCAGGAAGCATAGCGTTTAAGAGCGTTGGGCCAGTGTCCGAAAGGTCGCTGGTTTGAATCCCCGGGCCGACTTGGTGAAAAATCGCTGTGCCCTTGAGCAAGGCACTTAACTCAAATTGCTCCTTTTAGTCACTCTGGATAAGAGCATCTGCTAAATGACTAAAATGTTAAATGTACAATTATCACACCACGTCCTTTCACTCAAAGGTCATGATTTAATTACCAGGTGGAGGAGGTGACGAGGTGTTTGTCGTGCATGAAAGAGTGTGTGTGTTTGTGTGTGCACTGATAGAACTGGAAAATCCCCGTGGGCTGGTTTGGGAGCGTGTGTGCGTGCGTGTGTGTGTGTGTGTAGGGAGATCTGTACAGAAATCTTTACAGGCTCACCTTCCAGTGGGTCTTCCTGAATCCACAGTGAGAAGGACCTGAGCCGCCGGGAGGGAGGTGATGATGACTGCAGTTCTACTCGCGCTCTCTCTCTCTCTCTCTCTCTCTCTCTCTCTCTCCCCTCATGGTTCCCTGTGCACTACAAATACATCCCCATGTCTGGACATACACAACACAGGGCCTGTGCATTGGACAGAGGACAGGGCGGGTTGTTAGGGCTGGTCCGTCAGGGTTGTTTACTGTAGGCAGGTCATCAGGGTGTCACTGCATGTATCCCAATTGGCACCCTATTCCCTATATAGTGCACTACTTTGGACTAGAGGGACCTGGTCAAAATTATTGCACTACAAGTAAATAGGGTGCCATTTGGGACGCATCCAGGGCCTGTGGCTAGGGAGGGTTGTTAGTGCTGGTCAATCAGGGTTGTCTGTCTAGGTCTGTCAGGAAGGTTGCCACTGTCTCAATGACACCCAAGTGATTATTTCAATGATGGCTCCTCAGAATGACACACTTACTGTGATGATGCTGCTGTGATGACCATCTGATGACTGTCGTAACCGGGGGTCTGTTTCTCGCTGTCTGATCATGTCTGTGTGTGATATTTGTGTCTGCGCGTACGTGCATGTGTGTGCCTGTACCTGAATAAAGGAAGGATGATTAATGATGTATCCATGACTCACAAGTCCAAGCATCTGTTTGACCATATGTTTCTATCCTTAATGTACACGTTTAACTGCTTACTGTACACCTTTAACTGTTCACTGTACACGTTTCACTAAATGTAAAATATTTCAGTTCATGAAAGTTAAAAAAAAAAAACTTAGTTTTTCTGTGTTGACAGGATGCTACCAGAGGTGGGGCGTATCCCATTCTACTGGCCAGGGCAGGGCCGGGGGTGTGAGCTGGGCCTGGGTCTGGGCCAGGGGTGCATGAAGACCACCAATGAGCCCCATAGCCGCTATGACCTGGATGACATAGACGTGTCCTGGCTGGAGCTGGTTAACCTGGAGTTCAGAGAACTGGGTAAGAGACTTCTGTGAGTCCCAAATGGCACCCTATTCCCTATTCCGTAGTGCACTACTTTTGACCAGGGCTCATAGGGTTCTAGGAAAAGGTTGTGCACTATATAGGGGAATAGGGTTGTATTTGAGATGCAACCCTCAAATCAACAACAGGACTTTATTTGCCTTTTGTTTTGTTAAGTCTGTTAATTTGAGCATTTAGGCTTGAACATGATGCAAGAGCTACTAAAACAACTTGGTTTATTCTCTCTCACTCACTCACTCACTCACTCACTCACTCACTCACTCACTTACTCATTCATCCCTATGCCACCTGCTTGAGGTAACAAATGCTTTCCCCTAGGTTTGTTTACTCTCCTTCCATCAGCATTCTACATGCTGTTCTATGACAATGTTATTACAGTTTGACCATGTTACCACAGTATGACTGTACCACCTTGACTCCTATGTGTCACTCTGCCTCATCAATACTTTAAACTGCAGGCTCACACACACAGTATTCCTCAATCCAACTTCACTACTCCACAACTCTGTTTAATTGACCCCACACGTCTGAGCTATGATCTAGCCGTCAGTTTTGGGGGTCAGAAGGGTGCACCTCTCTATTCTTTATGTCCACACAGAGGGATCTTCCCACTGTTGCGTCCTGGGTCTCTGCCAGTCACCCAACCACTCTCTGTCTATCTGGCCTAGACTACTGACAAGTGCTGACCCTCAAGATCTGTCTCTCCACATCGCAGATCCACTTTATTTACAATCTGATCTTGCGTTTATAGATTAGAAAAAGAATTGCATTTTAAAATCCCCTCAGGCCCGGGTTTATTTACTATGCTTATTAAAAGATGATGAACCCCCCCTCCCAATGTACAGTGTCAGTGTGTTCCAGCTGAAATGAGTTGCTTCTCATAACCCCAATGGCTAGACTAAACAAACACTTGCATGATTGTTGCTGGGTTATGAGGTCACATTGCAACACTGATAGGCTGAGATAGAAAAGATGAAGAGAATGCCTTCTTTCAATCTCTCTCTCATGTTTTCTCCCTCTACCAACATCCCTCTCCATTTACTTCTAGCTCTCATTCTCTCAGACACAGTTATGCATGTACATGCAAATGTTACGACTGAAATGTGTGTTCCTCTAGCCTCTCCCTATTTACAAGATGTAAATGTCAGAGGCTCAGAAGTTAACGGATAACTAAACTCAGCTTCCTACTGGTTTGCTTTTTTAAAAAACAAATCCGTCTTTAAGCCCTGAAGACCGTATGTACAGTGTTGTGAAATAGTATTTGTCACTTTCTAATTTTCTGAACTTTTGCATATTTTTGATACTGGATGTTTTTTCACACCTTTATTTAACCAGGTAGGAGAGTTGAGAACAAGTTCTCATTTACAACTGCGAGCTGGCCAAGATAAAGCAAAGCAAAACAACAACACAATAGAAAAATCTGTATACAGTGTGTGCAAATGAAGTAAGGAGGTAAGGCAATAAATAGGCCAATAGTGGCAAAGTAATTGAATTAACACTGGAGTGATATATGTGCAGATGAGGATGTGCAAGTTGAAATACTGGTGTGCAAAAGAGCAGAAAAACAACAACAAATATGGTGATGAGGTAGGTAGTTGGTTGGATGGGCTATTTATAGAGGGGCTGTGTTCAGCTGCAGCGATCGGTAAGCTGCTCTGACAGCTGACGCTTAAAGTTAGTGAGGGAACTATAAGTCTCCAACTTAAGTGATTTTTGCAATTCGTTCCAATCATTGGCAGCAGAGAACTGGAATGAAAGGCGGCCAAAGTAAGTGTTGGCTTTGGGGATGACCAGTGAAATATATCTGCTGGAGCGTGTGCTACGGGTGGGTTTTGCAATGGTGACCAGTGAGCTGAGATAAGGTGAAGCTATACCTAGCAAAGACTTATAGATGACCTGGAGCCAGTGGGTTTGGCGATGAATATGTAGCGAGGACCAGCCAAAGAGAGCATACAGGTCCCCTCCCCCCCCTCCTCCCTCTCTGCAGATGACTTCGTCAACCATTTTGAAAAGAAGGTCGACAACATCCGATCCTCGTTTGCTAAGTCAAACGACACCGCTGGTTCTGCTCACACTGCCCTACCCTGTGCTCTGACCTCTTTCTCCCCTCTCTCTCCAGATGAAATCTCGCGTCTTGTGACGGCCGGCCGCCCAACAACCTGCCCGCTTGACCCTATCCCCTCCTCTCTTCTCCAGACCATTTCCGGAGACCTTCTCCCTTACCTCACCTCGCTCATCAACTCATCCCTGACCGCTGGCTACGTCCCTTCTGTCTTCAAGAGAGCGAGAGTTGCACCCCTTCTGAAAAACCTACACTCGATCCCTCCGATGTCAACAACTACAGACCAGTATCCCTTCTTTCTTTTCTCTCCAAAACTCTTGAACGTGCCGTCCTTGGCCAGCTCTCCCGCTATCTCTCTCAGAATGACCTTCTTGATCCAAATCAGTCAGGTTTCAAGACTAGTCATTCAACTGAGACTGCTCTTCTCTGTATCACGGAGGCGCTCCGCACTGCTAAAGCTAACTCTCTCTCCTCTGCTCTCATCCTTCTAGACCTATCGGCTGCCTTCGATACTGTGAACCATCAGATCCTCCTCTCCACCCTCTCCGAGTTGGGCATCTCCGACGCGGCCCACGCTTGGATTGCGTCCTACCTGACAGGTCGCTCCTACCAGGTGGCGTGGCGAGAATCCGTCTCCACACCACGTGCTCTCACCACTGGTGTCCCCAGGGCTCTGTTCTAGGCCCTCTCCTATTCTCGCTATACACCAAGTCACTTGGCTCTGTCATAACCTCACATGGTCTCTCCTATCATTGCTATGCAGACGACACACAATTAATCTTCTCCTTTCCCCCTTCTGATGACCAGGTGGCGAATCGCATCTCTGCATGTCTGGCAGACATATCAGTGTGGATGACGGATCACCACCTCAAGCTGAACCTCGGCAAGACGGAGCTGCTCTTCCTCCCGGGAAGGACTGCCCGTTCCATGATCTCGCCATCACGGTTGACAACTCCATTGTGTCCTCCTCCCAGAGCGCTAAGAACCTTGGCGTGATCCTGGACAACACCCTGTCGTTCTCAACTAACATCAAGGCGGTGGCCCGTTCCTGTAGGTTCATGCTCTACAACATCCGCAGAGTACGACCCTGCCTCACACAGGAAGCGGCGCAGGTCCTAATCCAGGCACTTGTCATCTCCCGTCTGGATTACTGCAACTCGCTGTTGGCTGGGCTCCCTGCCTGTGCCATTAAACCCCTACAACTCATCCAGAACGCCGCAGCCCGTCTGGTGTTCAACCTTCCCAAGTTCTCTCACGTCACCCCGCTCCTCCGCTCTCTCCACTGGCTTCCAGTTGAAGCTCGCATCCGCTACAAGACCATGGTGCTTGCCTACGGAGCTGTGAGGGGAACGGCACCTCAGTACCTCCAGGCTCTGATCAGGCCCTACACCCAAACAAGGGCACTGCGTTCATCCACCTCTGGCCTGCTCGCCTCCCTACCACTGAGGAAGTACAGTTCCCGCTCAGCCCAGTCAAAACTGTTCGCTGCTCTGGCCCCCCAATGGTGGAACAAACTCCCTCACGACGCCAGGACAGCGGAGTCAATCACCACCTTCCGGAGACACCTGAAACCCCACCTCTTTAAGGAATACCTAGGATAGGATAAAGTAATCCCTCTCACCCACCCCCCCCCTTAAAAGATTTAGATGCACTACTGTTCCACTGGATGTCATAAGGTGAATGCACCAATTTGTAAGTCGCTCTGGATAAGAGCGTCTGCTAAATGACTTAAATGTAAAAATGTTAAATGTAGTATATGGGGCTTTGGTGACAAAACGGATGGCACTGTGATAGACTACATCCAATTTGCTGAGTAGAGTGTTGGAGGTAGAGTGTTTGTAAATGACATCGCCGAAGTCGAGGATCGGTAGGATGGTCAGTTTTACGAGGGGAAGTTTGGGTGAAGGAGAAGCAGAGGGGGCTTGGGTGAGTTGCTGCAGGGGATGCAGAGCTGTTGGCCGGGGTTGGGGTAGCCAGGTGGAAAGCATGAACAGCCGTAGAGAAATGCTTATTGAAATTCTCGATTATCGTGTATTTATCAGTGGGAACAGTGTTTCCTAGTGCTCTTATTCTCCATGGACAGTGTCCCAAAACATTTTTAATTAGTGCTGCAGGTTGCAAATTTCTGCTTGAAAAAGCTAGCCTTTTCTTTCCTATCTGACTGTGTGTATTGGTTCCTGACTACTTCCCTGAATATTTGCATATTGCAGGGACTATTCGATGCTAGTGCAGTTTTGTGCTGGTCAAGGGCAGTCAAGTCTGGAGTGAATCGAGGGTTATATCTGTTCTTAAAGAACAACCAGGCATCCTTTACTGACAGGATGAGGTCAATATCCTTCCAGGTTACCCGGGCCAGGTCGATCAGAAAGGCCTGCTCGCTGAAGTGTTATAGGGAGCGTTTGACAGTGATGAGGGGTGGTCGTTTGACCGCGGACCTAGAGCTCATGCAGGCAACGAGGCAGTGATAGCTGAGATCCTGGTTGAGGACAGCAGAGGTGTATTTAGAGGGAAAGTTGGTCAGGATGATATCTATGAGGGTGCCCATGTTTCCGGATTTGGGGTTGTACCTGGTAGATTTTTTGATCATTTGTTTGAGATTAACCTCATAGTCCGCCCCATCCCGCATGCGGTATCGTTACTACAGCCTCAAGCTCATTACCATAACGCAACGTTAGCGATTTCTAAAAATCGCAAATGAAATGAAATAAATATGCCTGCTCTCAAGCTTATCATTTTCTTAACAATCCTGTCGTCTCACATTTTCAAAATATGCTTTAGAACCAGAGAAAATCAATAATTTGTGTAAGAGTGGTGATAGCTAGCTTCGCATTTAGCGTTAGCATTTAGCACGCAACATATTCACAAAAACCAGCCAAGGAATCAAATAAAATAATTTACCTTTGAAGAACTTCAGATGTTTCAATGAGGAGACTCTCAGTTACATAGCAGATGTCCAGTTTTTCCTGAAAGATTCTTGTGTAGGACACATCGTTCCCTTTTGTTACTATGCATTTGGCTACCGAAACTAACCGAAAATTCAGTCACCTACACGTCGAACTTTTTTCCGAATTAACTCCATAATATCGACTGAAACATGGAAAACGTTGTTTGAATCAATCCTGAAGGTGGTTTCTCATATATCTCTCCATTGAAAGCACCGTCCTTGAAGCCTGCTTTGTTGTCTGATTCGAATGGAAAAACACTGGGAGCTGACTTTTGCGCACCAAATGCCACGCAGACACCAAGCGGGACACTTGGCAATTGTAGTCTCTTATGGTCAATCTTCCAATGATATGCCTACAAATACGTCACAATGCTGCAGAGACCTTGGGGAAACAAGATAAAGTGTCCGTTGATTCCTGTCGCATTCACAGCCATATAAGGCGATCATGGAAAACGTAGCCTCAAAAATCCTGTTCATTTCCTGGTCGGTCATACATCTTGGTTTTGCCCGAAGCATTTGTTCTAAGGGACTCACAGTGAAAATCTTTGCAGTTCTGGAAACGTAAGAGTCTCTTCTTTCCAAAACTATCAATTCCAAGCATATTCGAGCATCTTTTCGTGACAAAATATTGCGCTTAAAACGGGCACGTCTTTTTATCCAAAAATGAAATACTGCCCCTAGAGTACTAACAGGTTAAGGGCATCCATCTTAGATTGTAGGACGGCCGGGGTGTTAAGCATATCCCAATTGGTCACCTAGCACCTAGCGAACCCTGACAATCAATTCACATATGGTGTCCAGGGCACTGCTGGGAGCTGAGGGGGGTCTATAACAAGCGGCAACAGTGAGGGACTTATTTCTGGAGAGATGGTTCTTTAAAAGTAGAAGTTCGAACTGTTTGGGCATAGACCTGGATAGTATGACAGAACTCTGCAGGCTACCTCTACAGTAGATTGCAATTCCTCCCCCTTTAGCAGTTCTGTCTTGACGGAAAATGTTGTAATTGGGGATGGAAATTTCAGAATTTTTGGTGGCCTTCCTAAGCCAGGATTCAGAAATGGCTAGGGCATCAGAATCAGGAGGATAAAATTATCTTCAGATTTGACAAATGGATCACGAGGGAGAGCTTTGTATGCATCTCTGTGTGTGGAGTAAAGGTGGTCCAGAGTTTTTTTCCCCTCTGGTTGCACATTTAACATGCTGAAAGAAATTTGAGTTTCCCTGCATTAAAGTCCCCGGCTACTAGGAGCGCCTCCTCTGGGTGAGTGTTTTCCTGTTTGCTTATGGCGGAATACAGCTCATTCAGTGCAGTCTTAGTGCCAGCATCAGTCTGTGGTGGTATGTAGACAGCTATGAAAAATACAGATGAATACTCTCTAGGTAGATAGTGTGGTCTACAGCTTATCATGAGATACTCTACCTCATGCGAGCCAAACCTTGAGACTTTCTTAGATATCGTCCACAACTACAGGAAGCATTTGGTTGCAGTCATTGTAGCTGGCACAACCAGTTATTGAGTGTAAGGAGGCAGTTACTTTTTCACACAGGGGAATTGGGTATTGCATAACTTTGTTAAATAAATAAAATTAGTGTCTATTTTTTTGGTTGTTTGTAAAACTTAGGTTCCTTTTATCTAATATTAGATTTTGGTTGAAGATCGGATATCATTAAGTACAAAAAATATACTAAATGTAATCCATGACAGGCCTTTTACCAGTATTTATAAGATTTTGGCTCATTTACACAGGCAGCCCAATCTTTGGCCCAATTTATTGCCAAATCATTTGATCTGATTGGTCAAAAGATAAGTTAAGTGGCAAAAGATCAGATTGCAGCCTTGTTCTGACACATTGACAGTTGCTTTTGTTTGTGGCAATTTGACGTACAAGATACATTTATTGCCAGGGTTTAATAGTACAAAATGTTCAGCAAACGAATGAGAAATGAAAGAGACACAGCGCAAGACACGTGTCAATCAGATATAGATTTCCATAGGTGATAAGGGTTACAGCTAGCCATGTGACTAGCTGTGACTCTTAACTAGACGCTCTTGTCCTTCTTTCCCAAACATATAATAGACCGACTCTGACCCATGTCCCAACCCAGTGTCTGACACTGACCCACCTCTCTCTCCTTCCCTCCCTCCCTCAGCGCTGCCGGAGCTGGACGAGCTGACCATGGAGCGTGTGCTGGTGGAGCTGGAGAGCCAGTGTGAGGAGAACATGCAGCAGGCCATCGAGACGGAGGAGGGCCTGGGCATCGAGTACGACGAGGATGTGGTGTGTGACGTGTGCCGGTCCCCAGAGGGAGAGGATGGCAACGAGATGGTCTTCTGTGACAAGTGCAACATCTGCGTACATCAGGTACAGGGAGGGGTGGCGGTGGAGGTGGGATGTTTTGCTGGGTGAAGAGGACGGGACAAGTAGATGTTCTAGGGGTGTTAACAGTGTCTTCTCGTTGGAAGAGGGTGTAAGTGAATAGAGGGGAAAGTCCGTTTTTGTCGTATTGAGGGTGTTTTGTTTGGGATCAGGGGGCGATTGGGGATTGTGGGATTTGTAGTTCTTTGGGGTCATGACAAGAAGGACAAAGGTGATAATTGGGGATTGTTTATAGTTACGTGGAGAAACTGGATACCATACTCTTCTTCCTTTGACTCCTTACCTCCGTCAACTGTCAGATCTTACAGAAAATAGGCCATCATTGTAAATAATAATTTGTTCTTAACTGACTTGTTAAATAAAAAATATCCCTGTTATTGGAATTAAAATATTATTCTGAGTTTTTGACAATTATAAACAGTAAGAAAAATACATCCAAGAAATAGACTCATCGACCTCGTTTTAGTTTTTCAGACTGCTGTTTTTTTATTGGGTGTAATGGCGTTAATTGGTTTCACAATTCTCTGGCAGTCATACTCTGTCAACCTCCTCTGTTCAACGCTGTTTTGAAATGTTTGAAAATAGTTCCTTGTCCCTTTTTCCTTCCCCTGCCCTCCTCTTCTCTTTCTCCCCCCCTCTCCCTCTTCTGCTCCATCTCCTCCCCCTTTCTCCTGTCTCCTCCCCTTTCTCCTGTCTCCTCCCCTTTCTCCTGTCTCCTCCCCTCTCCTGTCTCCTCCCCTTGCTCCTGTCTTCTCCCCTTGCTCCTGTCTCCTCCCCTTGCTCCTGTCTCCTCCCCCTTTCTCCTGTCTCCTCCCCCTTTCTCCTGTCTCCATCCCCTTTCTCCTGTCTCCTCCCCCTCTCTCGTCTCTTCTCTCCTCCGCCCTCTCCCTCTGCTCCTCTGTCTCCTCCCCCCTCTCCTTCTCTTTCTCTTTCTCCTCCTCTCTCCTTTTCCTACCTCACCCCCCTGTCTCTCCCCAGGCGTGTTATGGGATCCTGAAGGTCCCACAGGGGAGCTGGCTGTGCCGAACCTGTGCCCTAGGGGTGCAACCCAAATGCCTGCTGTGCCCCAAGAGAGGCGGAGCCCTGAAGCCCACCCGCAGTGGAACCAAGTGGGTCCATGTCAGCTGTGCCTTATGGATCCCTGAGGTGAGCCACCTGGACACACACACATATGTGCACCCCACACACATGCACACACAAATATGTAAACACACACATTATACACATGCACTCACACTCAAGCATGCACACATACATGCAGTGCCTTCAGAAAGTATTCATGCCCCTTGACATGTTCCACATTTTGTTGTGTTACAGCCTGAATTCAAAATGGATTAAATGTTGTTGTTTTTTCACCCATCTACACACAATAACCCATAATTACAAAGTAATTTTTCGCAAAATGTATTGAAACTACTCGCCAATGTCCAGTCTCTTGACAACAAGGTAGACGAAATCCGAGCAAGGGTAGCATTCCAGAGAGACATCAGAGACTGTGACGTTCTTTGTTTCACGGAAACATGGCTCACTCGAGACAAACTATCTGAGTCGGTACAGCCACCTGGTTTCTTCACGCATCGCGCCGACAGAAACAAGCATCTCTCTGGTAAGAAGATGGGGGGGTGTATGCCTAATGATTAACGAGTTGTGGTGTGATCATAACAACATACAGGAACTCAAGTCCCTTTGTTCACCTGACTTGGAATTCCTCACAATCAAATGCCGACCGCATTATCTACCAAGATAATTCTCTTTGATCATAATCACAGTCGAGTATACTCCCCCCCCAAGCAGACACATCGACGGCCCAGAAAGAACTTAATTCGACCCTATGTAAACTGGAAAACACATATCCCGAGGCTGCATTTATTGTAGCTGGGGATTTTTATCAAGGCTTATCTGAAAACAAGGCTCCCCAAATTCTATCAGCGTATCGATTGTGCTACCAGGGCTGGGAAAACCCTAGATCAATGTTATTCTAACATCCGCAACACATATAAGGCCCTCCCCCGCCCTCCTTTCGGAAAAGCTGACCACGACTCCATTTTGTTGCTCCCAGCCTATAGACAGAAACTAAAACAGGAAGCACCCGCGCTCAGGTCTGTTCAACGCTGGTCCTACTAATCGGATTCCACGCTTCAAAATTGCTTCGATCACGTGGACTGGGATATGTTCCGCATTGCGGCGAACAACAACATTGACGAATACGCTGATTCAGTGAGCGAGTTTATTAGCAAGTTCATCGGTGATGGTGTACCCACAGTGTCTATTAAAACCTTCCCAACCAGAAACCGTGGATTGATGGCAGCATTCGTGCAAAACTGAAAGCGCGAACCACTGCTTTTAATCAGGGCAAGGCGACCGGAAATATCACCGAATACAAACAGTGTAGCGATTCCCTCCGCAAGGCAATCAAACAAGCTAACATTGAGTGGCTGCTGCCAACATACAGACTCAACTCTAGCCACTTTAATAATGTAAACAATTTATCACTAGCCTCTTTATATAATATTTACATACCCTACATTACTCATCTCATATGTATATACTGTACTCTATACCATCTACTGCATCTTGCCATGTTGATGTAATTAAATGTATCACTAGCCACTTTAAACAATGCCACTTTATGTTATGTTTACATACCCTACATTAGTCATCTCATATGTATATACTGTACTCTATACCATTTACTGCATCTTGCCTATGCCGTTCGGGCATCACTCATTCATATATTTTTATGTACATATTCGTATTCATTTCTTTAAACTTGTGTGTATAAGGTAGTTGTTGTGAAATTGTTAAGGTTAGATTACTTGTTAGATATTACTTCATGGTCAGAACTAGATGCACAAGCATTTCACTACACTTGCAGTAACATCTGATGTGACAAATAAATTTGATTCGATTTTTAATTTTTTTCCAAACTGTAACTCGGCCACTCAGGAACATTTAATGTCGTCTTGGGAAGCAACGCCAGTGTATGTTTGGCTTTATGTTTTAGGTTATTGTTCTGCTGAAGGTGAATTTGTCTCCGTGTCTGTTCGAAAGAAGACTGAACCAGGTTTTCCTCTAGGATTTTGCCTGTGCTTAGCTAAAATACTCCCCAGTCCTTGCCGATGACAAGCATACCAAAGCATAGCCATGGATGGGTCTGGAAGGGCATAGGCCTACCCACTTGTGAGCCAGGCCCAGCCAATCAGAATGAATTTTCCCCACAAAAGGGCTTTATTACAGACACTTGTGAGCTAAAGATGAAAACCTTTCCTACGACTATTATTATGTTATTTATTGATTGGCTATGGCTTTGCAGAAGCCGCACTGCTTCTTGACTCAATGCCCACTTACCCCGGAAGCCAGCCGCACCAATGTGTCGGAGGAAACGCCGTGCACCTGGCGACCATGTCGGCGTGCACTGTGCCCGGCCTGCCACAGGAGTCGCTAGTGCACAATGGGACAAGAACATCCCTGCCGGCCAAACCCTCCCCTAACCCGGACGACGCTGGGCCAATTGTGTGCCGCCCCATGGGTCTCCGGGTCACGGCCGGTTGGGACATAGCCTGGACTCAAACCCAGAAACTCTAGATCCAGCAATGAGTCACATATATGCAGATACACACACTCCCACTTCCAAACAGACAAGCACACACACACCTTGAGCATCAACATTACGGGGACATTAAGACTAACATGCTCTTAGTTCTGCTTCTCAAACCGGAGCTAAGAGCTTAGATCCCAGTTAATGAAGTGCCGTTCGGGGTCCTGAAACCTTTTAGTAATAATTGTATTTTGTCACCCTTGATAGAACTAGTTGTTATTGTTCTGTGTTTGTTTTATGGTTGTCACAATACCAGTATGGCGATACTCGGAGGTATCGTAGCAAGGAAAGAAAACATGAAGTGGACTGAATTTCCTCAAGGGAAACATTCCAAATGTTGGAAACAGGCAACCTTATGTTGTCACCCAGAATCACATGTTTCTTTAACATGCTATAGCACACAAATGATGTTATATACAGCAGGTTTTTTAATCACCAAAGAGTTTAGTCTGCTTTGTGTTTTCATTTTTTGCTTGGGAAAATCTGGTCTCTTAGTATCTCAATACTGGTATCATGAGAACCCTAGTTTGTTTTACTCCCCCCGCCCACTTCTTTAACTATAAATGACATATTGCTGCTGCGGTCTCTCTCTCTCTCTCAGCACTAAAGACACAGGCAACAAGGTGTAAGTTAATAAGACACCTTCGCAGAGATGGGAATTTGACAGGTGTGAAGTGTGAGAGCGGCTCTCAGCGCTCACCTTTTGGTTCAGACAGTGGACTCCTTCTGGCAGTCATACAGGCTGAGGCTTTGACTGTGTCACTCAGAGGGTCTGGCTACAGCGGAGGCTGTATCTCACTTAGTCTTCAGAAGCACTAACCTCCCTCCCTGTGGCTCTGTGACTCTCTCAGCAGCCCTCCAAACCCCCTCATAAAAAAGGTCAACTTAAATGTCTGCCTTTTCATTTGATTTCATCCTCATTTCCAATTGTCACTTTAAATGAAAGCTTTTCATCGCCTTTTGGAAATATAAACTAATTGGAGCCGGGATGAGCGGAAGGAGTGATTTGAAAAGCACCACAAACACACACACGCACACTCAGAGAAAGTCTCACACACATACACACACACACACTCAGAGAAAGTCACACACACACTCAAAGACAAACAAACACACAGAAAGGCACACTCCAAAAGAGACACAGTTCTTTAAAGCTGAAAACGCTTGGATATTCTAATCAAGAGAGGACAAAAGTGAGGCAGGGAAAGGAATTAGGGTGCTGCCTGCGCAGAGCGAGGGATCACAGTCCTCCACTCAGTGTGAAACGCCTGGTTCAATGGTTGCAGTCAGAATGGGGAGGATTCACACAGCATTTCATGGATTGTCAGGGAGAGGAGAGGATGGAGAATGTCAGGATTGTCAGGGAAAGGAGGGGATGGAGGATTTCAGGATTGTCAGGGAGAGAAGAGGAGGGGATTGAGGATTTCAGGATTGTCAGGGAGAGAAGAGGATGTCAAGATTGTCAGGGAGAGAAGAGGAGGGGATGGAGGATGTCAGGATTGTCAGGGAGAGAAGAGGAGGGGATGGAGGATGTCAGGATTGTCAGGGAGAGGAGAGGATGGAGAATGTCAGGATTGTCAGGGAAAGGAGGGGATGGAGGATTTCAGGATTGTCAGGGAGAGAAGAGGAGGGGATAGAGGATGTCAGGATTGTAAGGGAGAGGAGGGGATTGAGGATTTCAGGATTGTCAGGGAGAGAAGAGGAGGGGATGGAGGATGTCAGGATTGTCAGGGAGAGAAGAGGAGGGGATGGAGGATGTCAGGATTGTCAGGGAGAGAAGAGGAGGGGATGGAGGATGTCAGGGAGAGAAGAGGAGGGGATGGAGGATGTCAGGGAGAGGAGAGGATGGAGAATGTCAGGATTGTCAGGGAGAGGAGGGGATGGAGGATTTCAGGATTGTCAGGGAGAGGAGAGGATGGAGAATGTCAGGATTGTCAGGGAAAGGAGGGGATGGAGGATTTCAGGATTGTCAGGGAGAGAAGAGGAGGGGATAGAGGATGTCAGGATTGTAAGGGAGAGGAGGGGATTGAGGATTTCAGGATTGTCAGGGAGAGAAGAGGAGGGGATGGAGGATGTCAGGATTGTCAGGGAGAGAAGAGGAGGGGATGGAGGATGTCAGGATTGTCAGGGAGAGAAGAGGAGGGGATGGAGGATGTCAGGGAGAGAAGAGGAGGGGATGGAGGATGTCAGGGAGAGGAGAGGATGGAGAATGTCAGGATTGTCAGGGAGAGGAGGGGATGGAGGATTTCAGGATTGTCAGGGAGAGGAGAGGATGGAGAATGTCAGGATTGTCAGGGAAAGGAGGGGATGGAGGATTTCAGGATTGTCAGGGAGAGGAGAGGATGGAGAATGTCAGGATTGTCAGGGAAAGGAGGGGATGGAGGATTTCAGGATTGTCAGGGAGAGGAGAGGATGGAGAATGTCAGGATTGTCAGGGAAAGGAGGGGATGGAGGATTGCAGGATTGTCAGGGAGAGAAGAGGAGGGGATAGAGGATGTCAAGATTGTAAGGGAGAGGAGGGGATTGAGGATTTCAGGATTGTCAGGGAGAGAAGAGGATGTCAAGATTGTCAGGGAGAGAAGAGGAGGGGATGTCAGGATTGTAAGGGAGAGGAGGGGATTGAGGATTTCAGCATTGTAAGGGAGAGAAGAGGAGGGGATGGAGGATGTCAGGATTGTCAGGGAGAGAAGAGGAGGGGATTGAGGATTTCAGGATTGTCAGGGAGATAAGAGGAGGGGATGGAGGATGTCAGGATTGTCAGGGAGAGAAGAGGAGGGGATGGAGGATGTCAGTATTGTCAGGGAGAGAAGAGGATGGGATGGAGGATTTCAGGATTGTCAGGGAGAGAAGAGGAGGGGATGGAGGATGTCAGGATTGTCAGGGAGAGAAGAGGAGGGGATGGAGGATGTCAGGATTGTCAGAGAGAGAAGAGGAGGGGATGGAGGATGTCAGGATTGTCAGGGAGAGAAGAGGAGAGGATGTCAGGAATGTCAGGCAGAGGAGAGAATGTCAGGAATGTGTGGATGTTATTAGGGCTGGGCGTGCTTCTACACCTGCATTGCTTGCTGTTTGGGATTTTAGGCTGGGTTTCTGTACAGCACTTTGAGATATCAGCTGATGTAAGAAGGGCTTTATAAATACATTTAATTTAATTTGACATGAGGGGTGAGGCTTACAGAAAGTATTTTCAAAGTGAGGAATATGAATGTGGGGGAATGAATATCGGAGCCTGTCCGGAAGGGAAAGACACTTCAAGAGAGCACAGTACTGGGTCTAGAAATACTCAGCATGCAGAATGCCGTCTTTATCCTGATGGTCATATAGACTATATAAAGAAAACATGAAATTCAATCGATTCAGGAGAAGAACCACTTACAATCTGTATTAAAGTCTGAACCACAGTGCCTGATAAGTATCTATACTCTCTATAAACACTCCTCTGGTAACCCTATACATGTACGTGATGTGACCGTCTGTATGAACGTCTCGTAAGACACATCTTTGTTGACGTGTGTGTGTGTGTGTGTGTGTGTGTTGTATCCAGGTGAGTATAGGCTGTCCAGAGAAGATGGAGCCCATTACTAAGGTGTCCCACATTCCCGCCAGCCGCTGGGCCCTGTCCTGCAGCCTGTGTCGAGAACACACGGGCACCTGCATACAGGTGAGATATACATACACATACACACACACACACACACTAGGGATAGGAATAGCCAGGGACCTCACAATACAATATCACGATACTTAACACTTTTTCATTTTAGTGTGCCAGTGCTCCTTCGGCTGTTAAAGATGCCCTGAAGGTGTGAAAATGAGTTCCTCATTAGCGGCAAAAAAATACCAGTACGTTTGGCGTGAACACATAGGACTTAGAGAGATAGCAGGTGATGTTGCGCAGAAAGAATCAGCACGTCCCCTGATGTCAAGCTGTGCTCGTTTGACACCAAACAACTGAAACCGGTTGCACTAACTAACCACACGTGTTGAATCACAGTCTGACAAATTATGATTTCATGTTTTATTGGTGGATTATTTGATTCATGTACTAATAAGTTATGATGTAGCTCATCAATAATGTGTCCCTGTGGCTGCTTTAATTAGTGTACTATATAGGGAATATAGTGCCTTTCTGGATCTACACTAAGGATCTGGTACTCCCATAACGTTGGCATTAAGGTGATGAGGTCTAGTGAGTTTGCAGTAAAGCATCGGAGCGTGTACAGTATCAGTATCCTCTATCCACCAGACAGACTGTAATATATTTGGACTGGAGAGAACTACTTCCATTTAATGTCTGGCGGCCAGACAATGCTAGTCAGTGTGGGGAGCTGCTATTGAGGGCATTACCAAGCTGCAGGCTGAAGAGTTGAGGAATAGTGATTTCCAGTTGTGGCTTCTCTCTCCTCGTCATGGCAGACAGAACCGGAGGGGCTCCAAACCCTCAGGAGAGACAGCTACTGAGATAAGTGGGATATTCTACTGTGATGGGGGAGGGAGAGATGGTGAGAAAGAATGCTTTGGAATGGGAAGAGGACTGAGTCGGAGCGAAGTGGGCTCCTCTCTGACTATGTAGAGAGCGAAGGAAAGAGACAGATGTCACAAATGGCATCCTAATCCCTGCATAGTGCACTACATTGTGAGTTTGGCCTCTAGTGCACTATAAAGAGTACCATTTGGGACGCAGTCCTTGAGCATGCTCGTCATTGTCATCCCAGGCCCTTAGAAAATGTAGGCCTCTCTGATGGAATGGAAAACACTACGAGCCTCCCTTCCCTCCTCCCCCATCCCTCCTCCCCCATCCTTCCTCCCCCATCCCTCCTCCCCCATCCTTCCTCCCCCATCCCCCTTCCCCCATCCTTCCTCCCCCATCCCTCCCTCCCCATCCCTCCTTCCCCCATCCCTCCTTCACCCCATCCTTCCTCCCCCATCCCTCCTCCTCCCCCATCCCTCCTTCACCCCATCCTTCCTCCTCCCATCCCTCCTTCACCCCCATCCTTCCTCCCCCCATCCCTCCTTCCTCCTCCCATCCTTCCTACCCCATCCTTCCTCCCCTATCAATATCCCTCCTCCTCCCCCATCCCTCCTTCCCCATCCCTCCTTCACCCCATCCTTCCTCCCCCATCCCTCCTCCTCCCCCATCCCTCCTTCACCCCATCCTTCCTCCTCCCATCCCTCCTTCACCCCCATCCTTCCTCCCCCCATCCCTCCTTCACCCCTATCCTTCATTTAACATTTACATTTACATTTAAGTCATTTAGCAGACGCTCTTATCCAGAGCGACTTACAAATTGGTGCTTTCACCTTATGACATCCAGTGGAACAGCCACTTTACAATAGTGCATCTAGGTCTTTTAAGGGGGGAGGGGAGAGGGATTACTTTATCCTATCCTAGGTATTCCTTAAAGAGGTGGGGTTTCAGGTGTCTCCGGAAGGTGGTGATTGACTCCGCTGTCCTGGCGTCGTGAGGGAGTTTGTTCCACCATTGGGGGGCCAGAGCAGCGAACAGTTTTGACTGGGCTGAGCGGGAACTGTACTTCCTCAGTGGTAGGGAGGCGAGCAGGCCAGAGGTGGATGAACGCAGTGCCCTTGTTTGGGTGTAGGGCCTGATCAGAGCCTGGAGGTAGTGAGGTGCCGTTCCCCTCACAGCTCCGTAGGCAAGCACCATGGTCTTGTAGCGGATGCGAGCTTCAACTGGAAGCCAGTGGAGAGAGCGGAGGAGCGGGGTGACGTGAGAGAACTTGGGAAGGTTGAACACCAGACGGGCTGCGGCGTTCTGGATAAGTTGTAGGGGTTTAATGGCACAGGCAGGGAGCCCAGCCAACAGCGAGTTGCAGTAATCCAGACGGGAGATGACAAGTGCCTGGATTAGGACCTGCGCCGCTTCCTGTGTGAGGCAGGGTCGTACTCTGCGGATGTTGTAGAGCATGAACCTACAGGAACGGGCCACCGCCTTGATGTTATTTGAGAACGACAGGGTGTTGTCCAGGATCACGCCAAGGTTCTTAGCGCTCTGGGACGAGGACACAATGGAGTTGTCAACCGTGATGGCGAGATCATGGAACGGGCAGTCCTTCCCCGGGAGGAAGAGCAGCTCCGTCTTGCCGAGGTTCAGCTTGAGGTGATGATCCGTCATCCACACTGATATGTCTGCCAGACATGCAGAGATGCGATTCGCCACCTGGTCGTCAGAAGGGGGAAAGGAGAAGATTAATTGTGTGTCGTCTGCATAGCAATGATAGGAGAGACCATGTGAGGTTATGACAGAGCCAAGTGACTTGGTGTATAGCGAGAATAGGAGAGGGCCTAGAACAGAGCCCTGGGGGACACCAGTGGTGAGAGCACGTGGTGAGGAGACGGATTCTCGCCACGCCACCTGGTAGGAGCGACCTGTCAGGTAGGACGCAATCCAAGCGTGGGCCGCGCCGGAGATGCCCAACTCGGAGAGGGTGGAGAGGAGGATCTGATGGTTCACAGTATCGAAGGCAGCCGATAGGTCTAGAAGGATGAGAGCAGAGGAGAGAGAGTTAGCTTTAGCAGTGCGGAGCGCCTCCGTGATACAGAGAAGAGCAGTCTCAGTTGAATGACTAGTCTTGAAACCTGACTGATTTGGATCAAGAAGGTCATTCTGAGAGAGATAGCGGGAGAGCTGGCCAAGGACGGCACGTTCAAGAGTTTTGGAGAGAAAAGAAAGAAGGGATACTGGTCTGTAGTTGTTGACATCGGAGGGATCGAGTGTAGGTTTTTTCAGAAGGGGTGCAACTCTCGCTCTCTTGAAGACGGGAGGGACGTAGCCAGCGGTCAGGGATGAGTTGATGAGCGAGGTGAGGTAAGGGAGAAGGTCACCGGAGATGGTCTGGAGAAGAGAGGAGGGGATAGGGTCAAGCGGGCAGGTTGTTGGGCGGCCGGCCGTCACAAGACGTGAGATGTCATCTGGAGAGAGGGGAGAAAGAGGTCAGAGCACAGGGTAGGGCAGTGTGAGCAGAACCAGCGGTGTCGTTTGACTTAGCAAACGAGGATCGGATGTCGTCGACCTTCTTTTCAAAATGGTTGACGAAGTCATCTGCAGAGAGGGAGGAGGGGGAGGGGGAGGAGGATTCAAGAGGGAGGAGAAGGTGGCAAAGAGCTTCCTAGGGTTAGAGGCAGATGCTTGGAATTTAGAGTGGTAGAAAGTGGCTTTAGCAGCAGAGACAGAGGAGGAAAATGTAGAGAGGAGGGAGTGAAAGGATGCCAGGTCTGCAGGGAGGCGAGTTTTCCTCCATTTCCGCTCGGCTGCCCGGAGCCCTGTTCTGTAAGCTCGCAATGAGTCGTCGAGCCACGGAGCGGGAGGGGAGGACCGAGCCGGCCTGGAGGATAGGGGACATAGAGAGTCAAAGGATGCAGAAAGGGAGGAGAGGAGGGTTGAGGAGGCAGAATCAGGAGATAGGTTGGAGAAGGTTTGAGCAGAGGGAAGAGATGATAGGATGGAAGAGGAGAGAGTAGCGGGGGAGAGAGAGCGAAGGTTGGGACGGCGCGATACCATCCGAGTGGGGGCAGTGTGGGAAGTGTTGGATGAGAGCGAGAGGGAAAAGGATACAAGGTAGTGGTCGGAGACTTGGAGGGGAGTTGCAGTGAGGTTAGTGGAGGAACAGCATCTAGTAAAGATGAGGTCGAGCGTATTGCCTGCCTTGTGAGTAGGGGGAAGGTGAGAGGGTGAGGTCAAAAGAGGAGAGGAGTGGAAAGAAGGAGGCAGAGAGGAATGAGTCAAAGGTAGACGTGGGGAGGTTAAAGTCGCCCAGAACTGTGAGAGGTGAGCCGTCCTCAGGAAAGGAGCTTATCAAGGCATCAAGCTCATTGATGAACTCTCCGAGGGAACCTGGAGGGCGATAAATGATAAGGATGTTAAGCTTGAAAGGGCTGGTAACTGTGACAGCATGGAATTCAAAGGAGGCGATAGACAGATGGGTAAGGGGAGAAAGAGAGAATGACCACTTGGGAGAGATGAGGATCCCGGTGCCACCACCCCGCTGACCAGAAGCTCTCGGGGTGTGCGAGAGCACGTGGGCGGACGAAGAGAGCAGTAGGAGTAGCGGTGTTGTCTGTGGTGATCCATGTTTCCGTCAGAGCCAAGAAGTCGAGGGACTGGAGGGAGACATAGGCTGAGATGAACTCTGCCTTGTTGGCCGCAGATCGGCAGTTCCAGAGGCTACCTCCCATCCTTCCTACCCCCATCCTTCCTTCCCTATCCATATCCCTCCTCCTCCCCCCATCCCTCCTTCACCCCATCCTTCCTCCCCCATCCCTCCTTCACCCCATCCTTCCTCCTCCCATCCCTCCTTCACCCCCATCCTTCCTCCCCCCCATCCCTCCTTCACCCCCATCCTTCCTCCTCCCATCCTTCCTACCCCCATCCCTCCTCCCCCAATCCCTCCTTCACCCCCATCCTTCCTCCCCCATCCCTCCTTCACCCCCATCCTTCCTCCCCCTCCCTCCTCCTCCCCCATCCTTCATCCCCCCCATCCTTCATCCCCCATCCCTCCACCTCCCCCATCCCTCCTTCACCCCCATCCTTCCTCCCCCATCCCTCCTCCCCCAATCCCTCCTTCACCCCCATCCTTCCTCCCCCATCCCCCCATCCCTCCTTCACCCCCATCCTTCCTCCCCCATCCCTCCTCCTCCCCTATCCCTCCTCCCCCCACCACGTCATGGGACCAGTCTGAGGTTTGAAATGGATAGGCCTGAGGAAAGGCAAGAACAGAGGTTTGATTTAGACTGGTTGTTATGAGGGAGGTACAGACAGATCAGGGTTTGTGACAATATGGTAACCAATGTTTGTTTTGACCGTGTTGCCAACAGGACAAGAGCGCCTGTCTGTCTGGGATAGACCAGACAGAGGCAGACAGTTAGAAGAAGTTTTCCAGAACAGACATTTCTCTGAACACATTCTTTGTCACGCACACTGTGGTGGCAGAGGAAGGAGTTGTGACAGTGTTGCTTAGCAATCATTAACACGTTTCTGTTTGTGTGAGGCAAACATCATCAGAGAAAAACTATTGTTGTGACTGTGTACCTTGTCATCTTTATGTGTTTAACAATTCTTAAGTCGTGTTGATGTGACTTGTATGTAAATATGTAACTCTCCTCCCTCCTTCCCCAGTGCTCCATGCCCTCCTGTATTGTGGCCTTCCATGTGACCTGCTCGTTTGACCACGGCCTGGAGATGCGTACCATCCTGGCTGAGAACGACGAGGTGCGCTTCAAATCATACTGCCTGGAGCACAGCAGCACTACCGGCAACAGTAACCACGCTGCCGCTATCGCCGGCAACAGTAACCACACCAACACCATGACTGGTAACAGTAACCACACCAACGGCGCCCACTGCGCTGGTGCCAGCAGTAAAACGGACTGGGTCGGACACGGCAACGAGCACAGAGCCAACGCCGGGCCGGAACACCACCAAGCGGCCAGCGAGCTGCCACCTGTGGAGCGTCCAGACCGGGACCAGATGGAGAGAGAGAAGGCCAGCCAGCGCAAACAGAAACTACAGGAGCTGGAGGACGAGTTCTACCGCCTGGTGGACCCCAAAGACGTGGCGGAGTGCCTGGGCCTGCCGGACACCCACGTGGACTTCCTGTACCAGTTCTGGAAGCTGAGGAGGAAGTCCAACTTCAACCGTCCGCTGGTGACGCTGAAAAGAGACGAGGTAGATAACCTGGCTCAGCAGGAGCAGGACGTGCTGTACCGACGCCTCAAACTGTTCACACACCTACGCCAGGACCTAGAGAGGGTGAGTGGCTGGCTGGGCCGGGGAGTTTGTGTTAGTGTGTGGATTGATTGATTGATGTTGTAATGATGTGTATGTGTGTTGCTCTGCCTGTCCATCCTGTATGGTTTACAAAATCCAGTCTGCCTGGGTCATCAATTGAGCAAACGATGAAAAGGCTTAATGGCAGAATGATGTTTCAGTACTATGACTCATCCATATACAGTTGGGTCCTAGCTCTCTTCCTCTGAGAATCTGTCCGTCATGTAGCTTGACTGAGTCCAGGGGTATCCTGCCCTATCCTGTTTCCTCAGGATGCCCCATGCAGAGTCCCCATAGAAAACAATCTGGGCTCCACCAGTTAAGGTTGTAATACAGTATGTTGTGTGAAGCAGAGTAGAGTGGAGGGAGGCAGGCAGCTAACCAGGTCCAAATGGCTGATTTAATTAACTGGTTGGAGATGGAGGCTGAGCAGGGCAGTGACACTCAGTAGTCCCCTGGGCCACACACACACACACTGCACCCACACCCTCTGTGGTAGAGCTCTGCTATTTGACCTGAGCCTGACCGGCCCCAACACTACATCGGGTTAGGACTGGGTAGGGGCTGTTTTTTCCGTCAATAACTAGGCTACTGGTAGGCCTCTGGTATCACTAAATTGATCACTAACATTTTGAAGCTGAGCCATTTGCTCGTGCTCTGCTGCACAGTACAGTCACATCTGACTAAGATCATAACGTGGTGTCAGAAGTGCTTCAACCTCGTCAAATATAAGACAGGAGAGATTATTTCACAGAAAATAATGTTGCTTGAGTTTTGTCTGTGATGAAAAGTAGCTTACAGCTCACTGCTCTCTCCTTTCTTCATTGAGCAGAGCAGCCTGAGCCGTTGCTATGGCTACTCACTGACTCAGAGACACCATGAGCAGAGTGCATGCAGAGCGAGCTGCCTGCACGCATGGAGCGAGTGACAGTTATTTCTGATTTTGGGTTTCAGGCAGGGCTTTAAATTTGGCAGAAGCAATCGGGCCTGGGTAGGGCAGGGCCTGAATGTCGGGCCTCGGTAGGGTAGGGCCTGAATGTCGGGCCTCGGTAGGGTAGGGCCTGAATGCCGGGCCTGGGTAGGGTAGGGCCTGAATGTCGGGCCTGGGTAGGGTAGGGCCTGAATGTCGGGCCTGGGTAGGGTAGGGCCTGAATGTCGGGCCTGAATAGGGTAGGGCCTGAATGTCGGGCCTCGGTAGGGTAGGGCCTGAATGTCGGGCCTGGGTAGGGCTAATAACCTCAAAGCGCAGATCGATGCATCTAGAGCTCCTCTTCCATTCGGGCCCTCCACTTAGCCACAGGGCCTTCAGGTTGAGTGATGCCTGTGTTTGTCACGCAGGCCTGCCGCTGTTAGACCGAAGGATGCATGTGTGGGCCCGGGCATTATCAGGTTATCACAGCTCAACATCTCAGCTCTCTATATGCTGTAATGCGTTGTTAACTGGCTATTTGAAATTTATTTCTATCCTCTTAACCTGAATCAGTGGAGGATTGTATTTCGGGGGTGCGTCCCAAATAGAACCCTATTCCCTTATTCATACACTACTTTATAATGGGCCCAATGAACCTTGTTAAAAAAGTAGTGCACTATCAAGGGAATTTGTGATGCATACCTACTGCTGCTGAGTGACGCGCCAACCCCACCCGCGTCTTCTGTCTCTATAAAATCAGCATTTCTGAGTGTACACTAACAAACAGTAGTGGATTGAGCTCGGCCTAGTAAATGTAGTGATCACAAGCTTCCACAGAGATCTTCCCTCTGCACTACCTCTAGCGCCACCACTACCCCTGTCTAGCTGGTTGGGTGGCTGGGGTTGTGGTTGTGGTTAACGTAGGTAGCTTCCTCTATATCCCCTTACGACCGTGTGCAGTAGGTCACCTGCTGGGTTGTAGAATCGTCGGGAAATGAACAGAAAATGGCAGGCAATGTTATGTGATCAGACGCCACCCTGACTACCCTGATTGTTTGAACAGTAGTGACTTGAGGGCTGCTGCAGGGTAGTTAATACACCCCTAGTTAATACACTAGTTCGAGTTGAGCAGGAAGTAGGAAGTGTTTAAGTAGAGCGGTTTTCTCCTTGTCTTCCCAGTGGCGTGGCACATGACAAGGAGCTCTTTTTAATTTGCCACGCTCACTGGTTTAATGAGCGGGGCGGCAGATAGTGGTTAGAGCGTTGGACTAGTAACCGGAAGGTTGCAAGATCGAATCCCTGAGCTGACAAGGTCAAAATCTGTTGTTATGCCCCTGAACAGGGCAGTTAACCCACTGTTCCTAGGCTGTCATTGAAAGTAAGAATTTGTTCTTAACTGACTTGCCTAGATAAATAAAGATAAAATAAATGAGCCAGCCAGGGAGAGGTGAGAGGGAGCAGAGAAACTACAGGGGCTGTGATTTCTGTATTTGCTGTGTGGATTAAACAGCCATGCTGCTGCTGAGTGGTCTTCCAGGTTCATTGATTCTGTAAGCCTAAGAATTTGAACATTCAGCGAATTTGAGCAGTCAAGGTGTCTTGATAATGAGCTGATTTAAATAGCAAGATTTCACTATAGGATCTCCTGATGTGGTAATTAGTCCACAGATTCAATCAAATGTGCCTCTAATAAGTTGCTAATTTTATTTGATCGCAGGTAAAAATGACAGCCCTGTAATGTGGATTGAGCTCGGCCTAGAAAATGTAGTGATGTCAACCAGATGTTTTCTACCCACAACATGGGATACCTTATGAAAGGGACTGCTCATTCGTTAGCAACATCCATAGCAACAAGAGCAGTAGAAAAGAACATTGAAGTGAACAGTCATTTTTATAGATTGTGATGTCTGTCTCCAGTGATGTAGTTGTATTACCTTTCATTTGTACAGTATAGGCTTTCACCAAACGATAGGCCCTGATGGCTCTGGGCCTGTGTGTGTGTGTGTGTGTGTGTGTGTGTGTGTGGTACTGTACTAATCTGTAGGCTAAGGTTGAACGGTATACTGAAACTTCTGTACTTTATAGCGTGAAGATCAAAGTACCTTCTCCACTTACTCATTCATTGCCAGAGCTGCATTGTTAGCTACACACTCATGCTGCATTATTCTTGGGCAATATACCATTTCTACCATATACTGCGGTATTTCGAAATACCGACAGTATGATTTTCAATACCAATTTTGGTGGTGGGGTGTACCCCCGCCTCACAGTGGTTGAGGGGGTGCGTGTTACGCCACTGCTTATAACTAACTATATGTTAAGTATACAGTGCATTCGGAAAGTATTCAGATCCCTTGACCTTTTCCACATTTTGTTATGTTACAGCCTTATTCTAAAATTGATTAAATCGTTTTTTTCCCTCATCAATCTACACACAATACCCCATAATGAAAAAAATATATATATTTATTTTTTTCAAATGTATTTAAAAAAAAACGGACATATCATATTTACATAAGTATTTAGACCATTTACTCAGTACTTTGTTGAAGCACCTTTGGCAGCTATTACAGCCTTGAGTCTTCTTGGGTTTGACGCTACAAGCTTGGCACACCTGTATTTGGGGAGTTTCTCCCATTATTCTCTGCAGATCCCCTCAAGCTCTGCCAGGTCGGATGGGGAGCGTCGCTGAAAATATATTTTTCAGGTCTCTCCAGAGATGTTTGATCTGGTTCAAGTCCGGGCCCTGACTGGCCCACCCAAGGACATTCAGAGACTTGTCCCGAAGCCACTCCTGCATTGTCTTGGCTGTGTGCTTATGGTCGTTGTTCTGTTGGAAGGTGAACCTTTGCCCTAGTCTGAGGTCCTGATCAAAGATCTCTCTGTATTTTGCTCCGTTCATCTTTCCCTCGATCCTGACTAGTCTCCCAGTCCCTGCCGCTGAATTACATCCCAAATCAAATAAAATCAAATCAAATTTTATTTGTCACATACACATGGTTAGCAGATGTTAATGCGAGTGTAGCGAAATGCTTGTGCTTCTAGTTCCGACAATGCAGTGATAACCAACAAGTAATCTAACTAACAATTCCAACTACTGACTTATACACAGTGTAAGGGGATAAGGAATATGTACATAAGGATATATGAATGAGTGATGGTACAGAGCAGCATACAGTAGATGGTATCGAGTACAGTATATACATATGAGATGAGTATGTAGACAAAGTAAACAAAGTGGCATAGTTAAAGTGGCTAGTGATACATGTATTACATAAGGATGCAGTCGATGATGTAGAGTACAGTATATACGTATGCATATGAGATGAATAATGTAGGGTAAGTAACATTATATAAGGTAGCATTGTTTAAAGTGGCTAGTGATATATTTACATCATTTCCCATCAATTCCCATTATTAAAGTGGCTGGAGTTGGGTCAGTGTCAATGACAGTGTGTTGGCAGCAGCCACTCAATGTTAGTGGTGGCTGTTTAACAGTCTGATGGCCTTGAGATAGAAGCTGTTTTTCAGTCTCTCGGTCCCAGCTTTGATGCACCTGTACTGACCTCGCCTTCTGGATGATAGCGGGGTGAACAGGCAGTGGTTCGGGTGGTTGATGTCCTTGATGATCTTTATGGCCTTCCTGTAACATCGGGTGGTGTAGGTGTCCTGGAAGGCAGGTAGATTGCCCCCGGTGATGCGTTGTGCAGACCTCACTACCCTCTGGAGAGCCTTACGGTTGAGGGCGGAGCAGTTGCCGTACCAGGCGGTGATACAGCCCGCCAGGATGCTCTCGATTGTGCATCTGTAGAAGTTTGTGAGTGCTTTTGGTGACAAGCCGAATTTCTTCAGCCTCCTGAGGTTGAAGAGGCGCTGCTGCGCCTTCTTCACGACGCTGTCAGTGTGAGTGGACCAATTCAGTTTGTCTGTGATGTGTATGCCGAGGAACTTAAAACTTGCTACCCTCTCCACTACTGTTCCATCGATGTGGATAGGGGGTGTTCCTCTGCTGTTTCCTGAAGTCCACAATCATCTCCTTAGTTTTGTTGACGTTGAGTGTGAGGTTATTTTCCTGACACCACACTCCGAGGGCCCTCACCTCCTCCCTGTAGGCCGTCTCGTCGTTGTTGGTAATCAAGCCTACCACTGTTGTGTCGTCCGCAAACTTGATGATTGAGTTGGAGGCGTGCGTGGCCACGCAGTCGTGGGTGAACAGGGAGTACAGGAGAGGGCTCAGAACGCACCCTTGTGGGGCCCCGTGTTGAGGATCAGCGGGAGGAGATGTTGTTGCCTACCCTCACCACCTGGGGCGGCCCGTCAGGAAGTCCAGTACCCAGTTGCACAGGGCGGGGTCGAGACCCAGGGTCTCGAGCTTGATGACGAGCTTGGAGGGTACTATGGTGTTGAATGCCGAGCTGTAGTCGATGAACAGCATTCTCACATAGGTATTCCTCTTGTCCAGGTGGGTTAGGGCAGTGTGCAGTGTGGTTGAGATTGCATCGTCTGTGGACCTATTTGGGCGGTAAGCAAATTGGAGTGGGTCTAGGGTGTCAGGTAGGGTGGAGGTGATATGGTCCTTGACTAGTCTCTCAAAGCACTTCATGATGACGGAAGTGAGTGCTACGGGGCGGTAGTCGTTTAGCTCAGTTACCTTAGCTTTCTTGGGAACAGGAACAATGGTGGCCCTCTTGAAGCATGTGGGAACAGCAAACTGGTATAGGGATTGATTGAATATGTCCGTAAACACACCGGCCAGCTGGTCTGCGCATGCTCTGAGGGCGCGGCTGGGGATGCCGTCTGGGCCTGCAGCCTTGCGAGGGTTAACACGTTTAAATGTCTTACTCACCTCGGCTGCAGTGAAGGAGAGACCGCATGTTTTCATCCCCATAGTATGATGCTGCCACCACCATGTTTCACCATAGGGATGGTGCCAGGTTTTATCCAGATGTGGCACTTGGCATTCAGGCCAGAGAGTTCAATCTTGGTTTCATCAGACCAGAGAATCTTATTTCTCATGGTCTGAAAGTCTTTAGGTGCCTTTTGGCAAACTCCAAGGGGGCTGTCATGTGCCTTTTACTGAGGAGTGGCTTCCATCTGGCCACTGTACCATTAAGGGCTGATTGGTGGGGTGCTGCTGAGATGGTTGTTCTTCTGGAAGATTCTCCCATCTCCACAGATGAACTCTGGAGCTCCATCAGACAGACCATCAATTTCTTGGTCACCTCCCTGACCAAAGCCCTTCTCCCCGATTGCTCAGTTTGGCTGGGCGGCCAGCTCTGGGACGAGTCTTGGTGGTTCCAAACCTCTTCCCTTTAAGAATGATGGAGGCCGCTGTGTCCTTGGGGACCTTCAATGCTGCAGAAATGCCAAATCAAATTTGATTTGTCACATGCGTCGAATACAACAGGTGTAGTAGACCTTACCGTGAAATGCTTACTTACAAGCCCTTAACCAACAATGTGGTTCAAGAAATGGAGTTAAGAAAAATATTTACTAAATAAATATTAAACTAAAGTAATAAATAAAAAGTAACATAATTAAATTACATAACAATAATGAGGCTATAATCAGACTTGGCTGCTCCTGTACCGCTTGCCGTGCGGTAGCAGAGAGAACAGTCTATGACTTTTGGGCCTTTCTCTGACACCGCCCTAGTATATACAGTATATCACAAAAGTGGGCCTTGGTAATCTTCTTATAGCCCAGGCCATCTTTATGTAGAGCAACAATAATTTTTTTCAGATCCTCAGAGAGTTATTTGTCATGAGGTGCCATGTTGAACTTCCAGTGACCAGTCAGTATGAGGGAGTGTGAGAGCGATGACACCAAATTTAACACACCTGCTCCCCATTCACACCTGAGACCTTGTAACACTAACGAGTCACATGACACCGGGCAGGGAAAATGGCTAATTGGGCCCAATTTGGACATTTTCACTTAGGGGTGTACTCACTTTTTTTGCCAGCGGTTATTTTGAGGGGACAGCAAATTTACACTGTTATACAAGCTGTACACTCACTACTTCACATTGTAGCAAAGTGTCCTTTCTTCAGTGTTGTCACATGAAAAGATATACTCAAATATTTTTTTAAATGTGAGGGGTGTACTCCCTTTTGTGATATACTGTAGGTACGCACTATCCTCTGTTGTGCCTAATGGTCGGATAGCGAGCAGTTGCCATACCAAGCTGTGATGCAACCGGTCAGAATGCTGTCTGGTGCAGCTGTACAACTTTTGGAGGATCTGGGCACCCATGCCAAATCTTTTCAGTCGGCTGAGGGGGAAATGTGTTGTCGTGCCCTCTTCACAACTGTCTTGGAATGTTTGGAACATGATAGTTTGTTGGTGATGTGGACACCAAGGAACTTTAAACTCTCGACCCGCTCCACTACAGCCCAGTCGATATTAATGGGGGCCTCCTTTTCCAGTAGTTCTCGATCATCTCCTTGGTTTTGCTCACATTGAGGAAGAGGTTTTTGTCCTGGCACCACACGGTCAGGTCTCTGACGACCTCCCTATAGGCTGTCTCATCGTTGTCTGTGATCAGGCCTACCACTTTTGTCATCAGCAAACTTAATGATGGTGTTGGAGTTGTGCCTGGCCACACAGTCATGGGTGAACAGGGAGTACAGGAGGAGACTAAGCACGCACCCCTGAGGGGCCCCGATTTTGAGGATCAGCGTGGCAGATGTGTTGTCGCCTACCCTTACTACCTTGGGGTGGCCCATCAGGAAATCCAAGATCCAGCCAGCTCTACATTATCTATGTCGTTCTGCTACGACTCTGTGAAATGTAAGATATTACAGTTTTTAATGTCCTGTTGGTAGTATGGTCTCGACCGTAGATCAGCGAGTTGACCTTCTCCCTCTATATCTCCGCCTTTTCTTCATGGAAATGACAGGGATTTGGGACTGGTCTCCGGAGAGCAGTATATCCTTCACGTCAGACTCATTAAAGAAAAAATCTTTGTTCAGTTCGAGGTGAGTAAACAATGTTCTGATGTCCAGAAGCTCTTTTCGGTCATAAGAGACGGTAGCAGCAACTTTATGTACAGAAGAAGTTACAAACAATGCAAAAATGTTTTAAATAGATAGCACAGTTGGTTAGGAGCCCATAAAAACGTCAGCCATCCCCTCCGGTGCCAATATCATTACCTCGGCACAATCCTGTCTCGGAGCTCTACGGACATTTCCTTCGACCTCATGGCTTGGTTTGTGCTCTGACATACACTGTCAACTAATTTATACAGACAGGTGTGTGCTTTTCCAAATCATGTCCAATCAATTGAGTTTACCACCTGTGGACTCCAATCAAGTTGTAGAAATATCTTAAGGCTGATAAATGGAAACAGGATGCACCTGAGCTCCATTTCGAGTCTCATAGCAAAGGGTCTGAATACATGTAAATAATACATTTGCAAACATTTCTAAAAGCCTGTTTTCGCTTTGTCATCATGGGATATTGTGTGTAGATTGATGAGGGAAAAAAGGTAATTTAATACATTTTAAAATAAGGCTGTAACGTAACAAAATGTGGAAAAAGTCAAATGGGTTTGAATACTTTGCGAATGCACTGTAACTATAAGAACTTTAAGATGTGTCAAATAAAGGAATGATAAATGATGGCTATATGTTAAGATCAAACTTCTTGTTTACAGCAGATACATTCCTTCCCTTCCTGGTCCATGGTCTCTGTTGTTTAAATTAAATTGTTTTGGGCGTTGAAAAAAAGTGGATTTAAATTTTATTTTTAAATAGTGCCCCTTGTGTGCACTTCTGGTAATACTGTATTCCACAGTATGATACAGAAACACTATGACAATATAACAATCTGGATACAACCCAACCCTACGCTGCACAGAAGTTAACACACTTGAATATTGCAACACGGCATGTAGAAATGTTGAAGCTGTTCATTACTGTTCACAAAACAATGTCCATACGGGCTACAACACTTTTAAAGACGATACCGGTAGCTTTCAGCTTTAATTGTAGGCTAGCTGTCTTTGCTAGCTTACAGCTGAATTCACTGACCAAGTACTTTGTTTGTGATAATGTGCAAACCGTAATGCAAAATATGCTGATTGTCACCAAAAACTGTCACTTCTTCATCTCCCGCGCCTCCCGTCTAGGTTCCACTACATTCCATAGTCAGATTCCACAGCCACGCTCTGCCTTGCTAATGACGTCATTGCTTTCCTAAAAGAAAGAGCACACTTTAAAAAAAGAAGAGATTGCTTCTTCTATACAATTGTTACTGATCAGTACTATAAAATATGTTCTCCTAGCAGCTGCCAATAATATAAGTCCTAAATGGAAGGGATTGTTTGTCATATGTAGCTCCATGAATTAATTAATGCATTCATGACTGTTTATAAAATATTGACATAAAAATGTTGACATGTATTGATATTGAACTCTAAAGATTCCCAACGAACAGAGCAGAAGCTGAGTTTATCTGTTTGAACTTTGGCTATTATGGATTTTTTATTGTGATGTTGAGTAAATCAAATCAAATCAAATTTATTTATATAGCCCTTCGTACATCAGCTGATATCTCAAAGTGCTGTACAGAAACCCAGCCTAAAACACCAAACAGCAAGCAATGCAGGTGTAGAAGCACGGTGGCTAGGAAAAACTCCCTAGAAAGGCCAAAACCTAGGAAGAAACCTAGAGAGGAACCAGGCTATGTGGGGTGGCCAGTTCTCTTCTGGCTGTGCCGGGTGGAGATTATAACAGAACATGGCCAAGATGTTCATAAATGACCAGCATGGTCGAATAATAATAAGGCAGAACAGTTGAAACTGGAGCAGCAGCACGGTCAGGTGGACTGGGGACAGCAAGGAGTCATCATGTCAGGTAGTCCTGGGGCACGGTCCTAGGGCTCAGGTCAGTTGAAACTGGAGCAGCAGCACGGCCAGGTGGACTGGGGACAGCAAGGAGTCATCATGTCAGGTAGTCCTCGGGCATGGTCCTAGGGCTCAGATCCTGCGAGAGAGAGAAAGAAAGAGAGAAGGAGAGAACGCACACTTAGATTCACACAGGACACCGAATAGGACAGGGGAAGTACTCCAGATATAACAAACTGACCCTAGCCCCCCGACACATAAACTACTGCAGCATAAATACTGGAGGCTGAGACAGGAGGGGTCAGAAGACACTGTGTCCCCATCCGAGGACACCCCCGGACAGAGCCAAACAGGAAGGATATAACCCCACCCACTTTGCCAAAGCACAGCCCCCACACCACTAGAGGGATATCTTCAACCACCAACTTACCATCCTGAGACAAGGCTGAGCATAGCGATGGTATCGTGATGGTATCGAGTATCATGATACTAAACCTGGTATCGGTATGGAAATACAACACCACTATAGGCTGAATGCATTGATGGGCCTTGATTACCACCTATCGCTTATCTCTCGCTCTTTCTTAGGGCTGGGCGATGTGGCCAAAATATTATGTCATGGTATTTCTCAAATTATTTTGAACCGCTTGGGTGAACTTTTGGAATCATGGAAATAGAATGTTTATTATAATTCTATAGTTAGATTATAAATAATAGTGGGCACTTTGAATACAGTGTTGTGTGACATGACAACGAATGAAAATGCCATGGACAAGTTATTGTGACAGGGTAGGAACCAAAGTGATGGTCAGTGTTTCCTAGGGGACCCTATACTTTTTGGCTTTGTTCATATAGCCAACATATTCATGCTTCGCCTATTCATCTTTGATTTAGAAGATACTGTTGTACAAACAACATGCTGATTTAGGCCTCCACCAGTACTGATATCAGGCTGTAGTAGCTAGCTACGTTTGCTCTGACTCAGTACTTTTATTAGCTAGCGATGAGCATTAGTGGCTAACATGATTTAGCTGAACTTACTAAGAAAATACGAACTAGCTGTTTGCAGATGTAAGAAGCACAAACTAATATTATAATTATAGAAGCTTGTGGATTTATATTAAGATTAAAGTGGAAACAACATCGTTGTCATCAACATTGTTGCATGTGCTGCATTGAGCATGTAGACTGAACGAAAGCGTCTAGTGTAAGGTGACCAGATTTCTGAAATGAAAACCGGGGACATTTCCAGTTCGGTGGTCAATATATCATTAAAATATCCAATGTTATTATGTATGAAATGAAAAAGGGGGTCAATTCCGGGTTCATGTATTTAGTCTAACAGGCACACTGTGATAGAAAAAACAACTATACTACAGAAGCACTACAGACAAGACAGAACTGTCCGATCTGAACAACCATTCAGTGGTCCTGGTAGTCTGGGTAGACTAAGAGCAGAAGAGAACATGAGCAAAACTGAAGAAAAAAAACAATAGTATATGTGAAATACTTAACAACATAATAAAGAAATAAGATGCTGATGAGATTGGTAACTACATAATATACTTATACCAACCTAATCTGTATATTTCTCAGAAGAATGTATTTTCTTCAGGATTGCTCTGTCTTTGGCCAGCTTCTCCATGAACTCCTGGCAGGGGAGGTTTAAGTTTGTCTTCACAATAAACATGGCCTTGATGGTAGGAACAGTGAACCTATTTCTTGTTGCTGTCCATAGATCATTCATTTGGGAGAACACTCTCTCGACTGGTGCATTACTTCCAGGTAAGCACATGACAACAGACGCTAATCTAGCCAGGTTAGTGTGTGGGATGTCATTCTCTTTGAAGTGGGTAACCACCGTGCTCCATCTCTGACTGAGCGGTGTCTCAGATGTTTTCCATTCTTCAAGCGATCCCCCCTTTGGGAACTCTTACAGGCCAGTAACCTCGTCAAACAATGCATCCTCATTGATGGTCACGTTGGGGCATTTTTCCTGCAGTGTGGCTGCTGCCTTCTGGATCTCTTCACGCTGAGGTTGCCTTTTTAAAAGGAGACCATGTAAATCTTTTATATTATCTGTGTGCTTTCCCCATGCTTGCAAGTAGTTCACAGCCATAGTGAAGAATGATTGGGATGCTTTGAGAAAGCTCTCTTTAGACATGTATCCATTGTCCTCCAGCTCTTTCAGAAGTCCTCTGACCAAAACTGGAATGAAGTTGTCATCAGTCAATTTTGCCCCAATGTTTCTCAGAATTGCAGCGGACTCCACAGCACAGTGGTCCTGGCCTCCAAGCATCTTGATCGTGTCACTGAATACGGTCAAGTTTCCATGGACAAAGGCCAGCCAAAGTTCAGTCAGTGGATCTTCGAACATTGTTCACAGGACAACAGGGCATTTGTCTTCAGAAATAAAAAAGGATTTCAATGGCACATTTTCAGCACTCTTTCTAGAGCAGGGAGCATGGACATTCAGCGTACATTGCTGTGTCCTAAAATGTTATGGTACTCCTGGCCAACCAACTCACAAAAGCCCTTCGGTCTTTCTACTCTGACGGTAAAAAATATGAACATATTTCAAATATCTTTGTGAGCAGGTACTCAACATGATATCCAAAGCTGTTCTGGCCGTGTTATGAATGACGTGGGCAGGACAACCTAAGCCAATCACCTCCCACTGCAGAGCATTTTTAACTTTGGTATGGACATTGACCCTCCCCAGCCTATTCAGTCCTCCAAAGAAGGTATTTGTTGTCGGCGGTGAATGTTTTCCAGGTTACATTTTTGGATGACCACCAGGACCTCAGCTGCAATCTCCTCTGCTGTTTCTCCATTCAATTCAACAAAATCAAGCAGTTTTGTTTCCACAGATGTGCTGTCATCATATATCTTACAATATCTGACTACTATTGGCAGCAGCTTTACATGTCCATGATTGGACACATCAATGCACAGGGACACATTCAACCTGGTCTAGGTCCTAGCACATGTAATTTTGTCCTAGCACATGTAAACTTTGGCTCATAAAGCTTCCGTGTCAGTTGTGCTGTGCAGTCCATAGATCTGTAACTATGATTGTGTCGCATAGTGTGCTATGCAAAGACACCCTCCTGCACAGCTAAACCATATTCTTCTTGGGAAGGCTCTACCTTCTTGAAGAATGTGGTGACAGAGGGCATACCAACACGGCCAATCAGAGAGGCTTAATGCTTTTTCGTCTGCTGATGTTCTACCACTGCCGTTCTTCTCCGGCTGCCAATTGAAAGAGAGGAATTACAAAGGGTGCAGTGAACCATTCTATCGTCTTGACCTGAGCGTATAAATGGAAATTCTCTCATCATGTTTTTCATAAAGTGCATTTCCGTTTCTTGGAAAGAGTCATTGTATCTCCTCTGTCTGCTCTTCTTCACTCTCCTTGTGTCACTCTTCTTACTCTCAACTTTTTCTTCTCCTCCTCTTTTCTTCACTCGTCTTCCTTTCCTTCTCTTCACCTTTCCACCTCACTCTTCTACACCCTCCTTGTTTCACTCTTTTTACTCCCTTAATTTTTCCTTCTCCTTCCTCTCCAATCTGTAATAATAAATAATACACTATTAGATCAAATACTTTGGTTAACAGATTCCCATTGCTTGCCCCATTTCTGTATTTTATCTCAAAAACATTGTTTGGAATAATACATTGGCAGGCTCTGTAACCATATCTTTACCTTTCCTCCTCTGTCTCCTTCACTCTTCTTCCTATCCAGTCTTCCTCCTCACCTCTTTACCTTTCCTCCTCTGTCTCCTTCACTCTTCTTCCTATCCAGTCTTCCTCCTCACCTCTTTACCTTTCCTCCTCTGTCTCCTTCACTCTTCTTCCTATCCAGTCTTCCTCCTCACCTCTTTACCTTTCCTCCTCTGTCTCCTTCACTCTTCTTCCTATCCAGTCTTCCTCCTCTCCTTCCTCTCCACTGCTAATGTTATCCATGAACATTTCTAACTATATTTTCAGGCTACTTATTATAATGCCAAACCATTAAAATTGTAATCTACAAAGATATTCTAAGAATTAATTGTGCATTCATTTAATACAATCATATATTTTCAAAATAAGTAGCTAGCTAACTTAACTAGCTAACTTAGTCTACATGGCTAACGTTAGCTAGCATGACCTATTTAAAACCTTATAGAGCAGATCATCTATCTATATAATAAATTGTGACATTATAACATCACTAGCTAGTATCCCAAACGATTCTAACTTACCTGGCTTGAAAAGACGTTTGTGGTGATGTTGTGGATTCACCTGACACTTGTTAGCTTCTGGCCGAGTTTTCCACAGCAGCTTTCTCTAAAACTATCGCTAGCAAGTAGTTAGTAGAAGAAGATATTTCACTTTGCGGTCTGTTTTTAACGCACAGTTAAAAACGGGGACAGCTCCAGCCGGGGACAGGCCACCAAAAACAGGGACTGCCCCCGGAAAAGGGGACGTCTGGTCACCCTAAACTATTGTTATTTACTGCTGCTCCTTAATTATTGGTTTTTCTTATATTTTATTTTTGGGGGGGTATTTTCTAAAATGTGTTGTTGGTTAAGGGCTCGTAAAGTAAGCATTTCACTGTTGTATTTGACGCATGATTTGATTTTTGATTTGATTTACTAGAAAAATATTTTTAACCTTTGACTGAGTATCACAGAGGGAAGATATTGAAGACAGTTTCTGGTGGTACGGTAGGCATCTCTCTTTCTGCTGCCCGCTTGTCCATGGATGAGGATCTTCTTTTGAAGGAGACTAGCACGTTCCAATCATCTCTGATTTAATGGCAAATTGAAAAATCCCTCCATCTTCCAACCCCAGCCCTCTCCCCCCCCCCCCCCCCCCCACCTCAGTTAGTCGTTCAGGGAGCCTCTGCGGACATATGATTCCGGTCTAATGTTGGGCCGGATTATCTCTCCCTCTCCTTTGAAGTGCTCTGAAAGGAAGGAATCACACTGCGCTGTCCCTAATGCACTGTTGAGCTTTCGCCACTGCTCCCCACCCAGCCCCTCACTCTCCTTCCCTCACCCCTCCTGAAACCTCCGCCCCTATCCCTGCCCTCACCCCCCGACATCCCATCACCCCCATCCCTCCTCCAATCGTGTTTGCCTATGTCGGAGAAATGTGTGGCACGGTGATTGGGTATCGTGGGTAGCGGATTGTTGCTGTTGTTTTTGCGTCAGAGAGCAGGATAGGCTAGTGCTAGGGCTACGAGTCCGTGTGTGTGGCTGGAGAGGTGAAGTGGTGCGTGAGGGGGTGTGGAGGGAGCTGAGCCCAAAGCTGAGTGAGTGTCCAGGCAGGGCTGTAGCTGGTGTTCCAGTTGATTAGCTGTGCTGCTGACTAAGACTCAGTACGTACGCTGGGGCTGCACTAAGAGAGAGGTTTTAGCAGGATTACCCCACCGCACAGAGCGGGACATGGAAAGGTAGAGAGAAGGAGAAGGTTGAGAGAGGGAGGAAGAGATGGAGAGAGCAGGGTGGGGGGGTATCATGTAAAGCAGACATCGGCAACAGGCGCCCCGCGGGACAAAACCATTCTGTGAATAATTTATTTTGTTTAAAAATTACTAAAATCTCCAGGAATTCAGCAAAATATGTTTCATTTATGAAATCAAAGTATTCCCACAAAAACAAAAGGAGGAATATGTGATCGTCTCAATGTAATAAAGGTATGAAATTATTGGTATTTTAAAATACAATCTATATTTTTGGGCTTATTTGTGGTCGATTTGCACTGTACAAATGATTTGAATTATGTTCCGGCCCCCTGACCATCCCGCGGCTGAATCCAGGTACCTACCCATGTCCGAGAGCTTCTGGTCATTCCGGTCATGGCATGGGTCTACTCAAGTGGAGATTTTCTCTTTTCTCCCTCACTCACCTGTCCATCTCCTCATTTGAATTCCATGCTGTAACTGTCACTTGTCCTCTCAAGCTTAACATTATTGTCATCTATCGCCCACCAGGTGCCCTTGGAGAGTTCCTCAATTTGCTTGACACCTTAATAAGCTCATTTCCTGACGATGGCTCACCGATCTTTGTACTTGGCGACTTTAACCTCCCGACGTCTGCCTTCCATTCATTTCTTTCCAACTCTCTCTTTCCCCTCCTTGCCTCTTTTGATCTGACCCTTTCCCTGTCCCCTCCAACTCAGCCCAGTCCAACCCACCTCCAGGTCTCTGATCACAACTTTGTTTCCTTTTCTGTCTCCCTCTCCTCCAACCCTAACCACTCAGCCCCTACCCAGATGGTCATGCGCCGTCGCAATCGTCGCTCTCTCTCTCCCACTCCTCTCTCCTCTTCTATCCTATCATCTCTCCCTTCTGCTAAATCTTTCTCCTTCCTGTCTCTTTGACCCTACTCTCCTCCCTTTCCGCATCCAACAGCAACTCGCTGTTGGCTGGACTTGCACTGACCCCTTTCCTCCCGGCAGGCTCGTCACTCCTACTCCGTGGCTGAGTGACTCATTGCGAGCTTACAGAACAGGGCTGCGGGCAGCTGAAGGGAAATGTAGGAAAACTAAACATCCAGAGGACCTATCATCATTTCACTTTCTCCTCTCTACTGTCTCTTCCTCTGTGTCTGCTGCTAAGCCACTTTCTACCACGCTAAATTTCAAGATTCTGTCTCTAACTCTATCTTCTCCTCCCTCCTTAAACCTCCAGCCCCTCCCTTCTTTACCACTTTGTAAAAAAAGGTTGACAACATCCGCGACTTAGAGTCCACTGGTCTCGCTCACACAGAACTACCCTACGCCTTGACCTCTTTCTCCCCTCTCTCTCCAGACGACATCCTGCAACTAGTGAGGTCTGGCCTCCCAACAACCTGCCTGCTCAACCCCATCCCCTCCAGACCATCTTTGGAGACCTTCTCTCATTCCTCACTTCCCTCATCAACTCATCCCTGACCACTGGCTGTGTTCCATCCTCATCAACTCATCCCTGGCCACTGGCTGTGTTCCATCCTTATCAACTCATCCCTGGCCACTGGCTGTGTTCCATCCACATCAACTCATCCCTGGCCACTGGCTGTGTTCCATCCTCATCAACTCATCCCTGGCCACTGGCTGTGTTCCATCCTCATCAACTCATCCCTGGCCACTGGCTGCGTTCCATCCTTATCAACTCATCCTTGGCCACTGGCTGTGTTCCATCCTCATCAACTCATCCCTGGCCACTGGCTGTGTTCCATCCTCATCAACTCATCCCTGGCCACTGGCTGCGTCCCCTCTGACTTCAAAATGGCCCGAGTTGCTTCCCTCCTCAAGAAACCAACACTCAACTCATCTGATGTCAAAAACTACAGACCTGTATCACTTCGCTCTTTTCTTTCCAAAACACTTGAACGTGATGTCTCTGATAAAATGTCTCGTTATTACGCCCAGAACAATCTTCTTCACCTTAACCAGTCAGGCTTCAAAACGGGTCACTCAACCAGACTGCTCTTCTCTGTGTCTCAGAGGCTCTCCACACTGCCAAAGCTGACTCTCTCTCCTCTGTTCTCATCCTCATAGATCTATCTGCTGCCTTCAACACTGTGAACCATCATATGGTGGTTCCTCTACACCCTTTCAGGGCGTCTCAGTCTATGCGTACTCTGGATTACATCCGAACCGGCAGGCCGCTCCTACTTGGAGAGGATCTGTGTCTGCACCACATACTCGTACTACTGGTGTCCCTCAGGGTTTGGTTCTAGGCCTTCTCCTCTTCTCTCTATACACCAAGTCACTAGGCTCCGTCATATCCTCACATGGTCTCTCCTATCATTGCTATGCGGATGACACTCAACTACTTTTCTCCTTCCCCCCCTTCTTACACCCAGGTAGCGACACGCTTCTCTGCGTGCCTGGCAAATATTTCAACTTTAATGTCGGCCAACCACCTCAAGCTCAACCTCGACAAGACGGAACTGCTCTTCCTCTCGCGGAAGGCCTGCCCACTCAGAGAACTAATCCAGGCACTTGTCCTCTCCCGTCTGCACTACTGCAACCCGCTGTTAGCTGGGCCCCCCGCATGTGCCATCAAACCCTTGCAACTCATCCAGAATGCTGCAGCCAACCTGGTTTTCAACCTTCCTAAGTTCTCTCATATCACCCCGCTCCTCTGCACACTCCACTGGCTTCCAGTTGAAGCTGGCATCCACAACAAGACCATGATGCTTATCTACGAAAAAGCAAGAGGAACTGCCCCTCCCTACCTTCAGGCTATGCTCATACCATACACCCCAACCCTAGCTCTCCCGTTTTGCCACCTTGGGTCTCTTTGCCCTCCCACCCTTACAGGAGGGCAGCTCCCGCTCAGCCCAGTCCAAGCTGTTCTCTGTCCTCCCACCCTTACAGAAGGGCAGCTCCCGCTCAGCCCAGTCCAAGCTGTTCTCTGTCCTCCCACCCTTACAGAAGGGCAGCTCCCGCTCAGCCCAGTCCAAGCTGTTCTCTGTCCTCCCACCCTTACAGGAGGGCAGCTCCCGCTCAGCCCAGTCCAAGCTGTTCTCTGTCCTCCCACCCTTACAGGAGGGCAGCTCCCGCTCAGCCCAGTCCAAGCTGTTCTCTGTCCTCCCACCCTTACAGGAGGGCAGCTCCCGCTCAGCCCAGTCCAAGCTGTTCTCTGTCCTCCCACCCTTACAGGAGGGCAGCTCCCGCTCAGCCCAGTCCAAGCTGTTCTCTGTCCTCCCACCCTTACAGGAAGGCAGCTCCCGCTCAGCCCAGTCCAAGCTGTTCTCTGTCCTCCCACCCTTACAGAAGGGCAGCTCCCGCTCAGCCCAGTCCAAGCTGTTCTCTGTCCTCCCACCCTTACAGGAGGGCAGCTCCCGCTCAGCCCAGTCCAAGCTGTTCTCTGTCCTCCCACCCTTACAGGAGGGCAGCTCCCGCTCAGCCCAGTCTAAACTCTTCTCTGTTCTGGCACCCCAATGGTGGAACCAGCTTCCCCCTGAAGCTAGGACAGCAGAGTACCTGTCCATCTTCCCGAAAATATCTGAACCCCTACCTCTTCAAACAGTATCTTAAATAATCCTCCACCTCACCTCGACACAGGGATGAGGGTGTAAGAGAGAAGGTGTATGTTTTTATCTCCTCCTTCCTTTCTTCCTACAAGTTGATACGATAATGGAAATAGATGGCTAGATGCACCAACCATTCCAGAACACCTTCTTAAACACATTCCCTCTATTCCATGCAAGGTTCCCTCCCTCTCTCTCTCCCTCAGGGCTGTTACGGTGACCAAAGTACCGCCACACCAGCAGTCAAGAGTCATGACTTCAGTCAAATTCCACGTGACTGTTGAGGCATGGTAACTAGGCTTCTCAAACTGCGCTCTGATGCCGCTGATGGTTATTAGTGGCCTACCAAACCTGCTAATGGTCAGTCGCTAATGGCCGGTACTCTATTGTCTCTCTAATTACTCTGACATAAATGCAATCTAAAATCTAATCAAACACTTCATGAGAGCCCTGGCATTCAGAGTTTGAGCAGAATAGGGTGGCAGGGTAGCCTAGTGGTTAGAGCGTTGGACTAGTAACTGGAAGGTTGCAAGTTCAAACCCCCGAGCTGACAAGGTACAAATCTGTCGTTCTGCCCCTGAACAGGCAGTTAACCCACTGTTCCTAGGCTGTCATTGAAAATAAGAATTTGTTCTTAACTGACTTGCCTAGTTAAATAAAGGTAAAATAAAAAATATATAATTTGTTGCGCAGAACCAGAACCAGCCCCTCATAGCTGGTTAATGCATGGAATTAAATACTTTTTCCTGTTACCAACATTTCTATAGACTATGCTTTTGAGTGGGAAAGAGAGTTTAGAGAGAGATGGCCTCTTAAAAAGAGAAGGATCCCATCAGGTTTATATTGGCTAGGCCTACTAGCCTACTATATTTATTTCTCTACTTTCCTAATATTAAGCACATTGCTTTACAACGGGAGTAGCCTACCTGGCTGATATGTAAATGAACCCCGGGTAAAGCGACCTATATATGGATGACATGTCTTTTTCTCCATGTCCCTGTTCCGACAGGTACATGATAATGACCTATTCTAAATCAAAACTCATTTCACACACATATATATTTAGTATATGTAAAGATGAGATTCAGAATAGTCTGATGGGCGACAATATTATCACTTGTCAATGCATATTTTCTTTTCAACTGTTTCAAATCAGTCACATGCATCATGTAGCCTCGCCCATAGGCTTATATGTTTTGAAAAGTTTTGTATCACAACTAAAGTGGCCAAATAACTTCAAACAGGCTAAAGGCCTTGGACCCCTGGAGCACGATTGGAGAGCACATAGCCTGCAGAGCCTAGTGAAACATGTTCTTATAAGACAAATTATTGCGCAATCGCGTGTGAAAACAGAGTTTTGAATGCTGCTATATTTATTGGTAAATTCTTCAAATGAAGCACATTAATCTGCTTTACAGACGGTGTAGCCTACCTGGCATGTGCATCACAACTAAAGAGACTGATGAGGTGTGTATCACAACTAAAGAGACTGATGAAGTGTGTGCATCACAACTGAAGAGACTGATGAAGTGTGTATCACAACTAAAGAGACTGATGAAGTGTGTGCATCACAACTAAAGAGACTGATGAGGTATGTATCACAACTAAAGAGACTGATGAGGTGTGTGCATCACAACTAAAGAGACTGATGAGGTGTGTATCACAACTAAAGAGACTGATGAAGTGTGTGCATCACAACTAAAGAGACTGATGAGGTGTGTGCATCACAACTAAAGAGACTGATGAGGTGTGTATCACAACTAAAGAGACTGATGAAGTGTGCATCACAACTAAAGAGACCGATGAGGTGTGTATCACAACTAAAGAGACTGATGAGGTTTGTATCACAACTAAAGAGACTGATGAGGTGTGTGCATCACAACTAAAGAGACTGATGAGGTGTGTATCACAACTAAAGAGACTGATGAGGTTTGTATCACAACTAAAGAACTAAAGTTTGTTATATTTTATTGAACCTTTATTTAACTCGGCAAGTCAGTTAAGAACAAATTCTAATTTACAATGACAGCCTACCACGGCCAAACCCTAACCGATGCTGGGCCAATTGTGCGCCACCCTGAGACTCCCAATCACGGCCGGTTGTGATACAACCTGGAATTGAACCAGGGTCTGTAGTGACGCCTCTAGCACTGAGATGCAGTGCGTTAGACCGCTGCTCCACTCGGGAGCCCCAAAGTGCATAAATAACTCTAAATGAAGCATATAGGAGGAGATGTGTCTTTGTTACCCTCTCAACACAGCATGTGTTCACTCCCTCGTAAATTGTTTAGGGAAAAATATCCTCTATTTTATTCAGCTATGTTCAATTGTAATGTTTTTATTATAAAATAACATTAAACAATGCCACTGGAATTCTAAGCCAATCTTGCCTGATACATGAACTAGTGTATCCCACAGCCGTATGGCATAGCCAGATTAGGGCCAAACATAAGGACAACTCAGAATATGCAATTCTGTTCTTCTGAAAATGTGCTTCATATCATAATGTAGACCTGCTTAAAATAAACAATGGATTGATTGCGATGGTGTAGGCTATATTGAATGTAACATTTCAAAAATAATAACGCCAAAGGTCAGCATCAGTGGCTTGTAGGCTATGCGTGGAAGCCGGAGATGCTGAACGTGTTTATGTTAATTAACTGTCAATTACCATGAGACCTGCAGTTATTTTTATGACAGTCACCATCTGACAAAATGTAATGACCGCCAAAGCCCTACATTTACCTCCCTCTTTCCCTCCTTTTCTCTCTGTCTGTCTCTCTCTGTCTCTCTCCCTCTCTCGTTCTTTCTTTCTGGAGAGGGAGTGAGAATGGAGAGACGGTGAGAGCGAGAGAGATTGGGAATGGAGGGAGAGAGGGAGGGAAGGACGTATCGCGACAGAAAAAGTTGTCAGTACAGCCAGAGCAGGGCTGAGGGTTCGGTTGGTACGGTCAGGTACACAGCGTGCCATGGTCAGCAGAGTTGTTCTTGGCTGCACATTCCAATTTCACGGAGCCAGCTTGTCCCCACCCCCCCTTCTCTGCAGCACTTTGCAGAGGAGAGGAACCTTGTGCAGCTACAGCAGGGCAGAAAGAGAGGATGGGAAGTGGTAGGAGGAAGAGAGAGAGAGAGATGAGAAAATAGAGAGGATGGGAAGTGGTAGGGGGAAGGGAGAGAGAGACAGATGAGAAAATAGAGAGGATGGGAAGTGGTAGGGGGAAGAGAGAGAGAGAGAAAGAAAGATGAGAAAATAGAGAGGAAATTAATGAATGTAATTTGACTCGACCTCTCTATTTATTTGTCCCCACCGCGATTCCACAGAATTGGTCTGATTGTTTTTGACGTGCCCCCCCCTCCACCTTGCTGGCTGTGCTGGTGCCGTCTCTCATGCACACACACATATATATACGCACAAACACACATAGTGCCTGTGTGTAGCTGCAGTGGGGTCTCTTGCTGTGGGCTAAACAGGCCGGGTCAACCAGCAGACAGGCCCGTCCTGCTGGACTGGGTTCAAACTGCCTCACTCGGTCTCCCGGGCTCGCGCTTTGTACTTGCAGCGCAATCATTGTACAATTTGTGCATCAGGGCCCTTATGGTTTTTCAACAAGGCATCTTGTTGGCTGGTTCTAGATATGCCATTAGTGCATTGAAGCCGACAGTAAAGTATATCTGCTTTCTCTTCCCTGTCTCACTCTCTGCCATTTCTCCAACTGTTAACGACCATGGCGTACGGCGTGCTTTAGATCTGTTGCAAAACATTTAGAAAGATTCATACCTCCTATTGACATGACAGCATTGTTGGATATGAGGTATTTCTTACATTTAAATGTTTCCCTTTATTATGATAATATGTACCTGTTTTGTGGTAACTGCATTGTGATTTTAATTTTGTACAAAAATAAATAAAATAACTTTTTGGTTAGGCATTTTTTCTAAACGCTAATGATCCCAATGTTGTTTAAGTGTTTAAACGTTCACACCCCTACTACTGACTCATTCTGCCTCCCAGGCCTCTATAAGACTGCCTCATTCTGCCTCCCAGGCAGAGACTTCTCTAATTCTGGCTCACTGTGTTAGAGTACATTGCATCTGTCTCCCAGTCTGTCTGGAGTAGGCATAGCCTTTATTCAGGACAAACACCAGAGCCCAACAGACCAGACCCACTTTCTCCCAGCCCCTGTCCTTTAAAGACCATTTCTTCCTACACCTATACCTTACATGGCATACTAAATAACAGAGGTGGGACCAATTCACTATTATTCAAGTTACAAGCAAGTCACAAGGTCTGAGTCTCGAGTCAAGTCCCAAGTAGAATGGGCAGAGTCTCGAGTCAAGTCCCAAGTAGAATGGGCAGAGTCTCGAGTCAAGTCCCAAGTAGAATGGGCAGAGTCTCGAGTCAAGTCCCAAGTCATGTATTCTAAGAGCAAGTCAAGTAAAAAAAAAATATCTATACGTGCATCACATCTGTCTATTTATTGAGGCTACCAGGCCTTTTCATTATTTTGTCTACAACACATTTTGATGATGTAATTGTAAAATAGGGACATGTTGCAGTCATAAGGGCATGAAATCAGCAGAAGGCAAGGCAGGTTGACGTGCTCAGAGTGTACATTTATTTACAGGTCTTGGTGATCCAATGGTGAAAGCACCATATCATACAAAATATACAAGTACATTTACCAAATATACACAGGAAATAGCCTCGGTATCAGGCTTAACCTGTCCTATCTAAACGGACACAGGTAGAGGACAAGACTGCACAGCCTCGCCTTGAGAAACCAAATCAAAACAGGAGCTCAAATAGGTACATAAGCACTTGGCTCCTCCCATGACCATACAATCACCAAATTGGCAATTACATCCAATAAACTGGTTCTACAATGTAAAAGGCTATTTCCACATCCATCACATTAGTACAATGGTCTTAATCAGACTTAATTATTAATAATGCTATTTCATCACCATTCATACATGGAACGATAATTGTATCTTATTCATCGTGCTGACTTCAAAGCGTGGCGTGCAGACCACGTAGCCTATTTTTATGATCACTGAGGTGCGCGCTCCTATTACACACAACCAGAATGACAGAGACATACAGTGCCTTCAGAAAGTATCAGACCCCTTGACTTTTTACACATTTGGTTACTTTACAGCCTTATTCTACAATTGATTTAGTAAAAAATTTCAATCATCAATCTACACACAATCTACACACAATACCCCATAATGACAAAGCAAAAACAGGATTTTAGAATTTTTTGCAAATATAAAATAATAATAAGTAAGTAAGTGTTCAGACTCTTTGCTATGAGACTTGAATCTGAGCTCATTTCATTGATCATCCTTGATGTTTCTACAACTTGGGAGTCCACCTGTGATTCAATTCAATTGATTAGACATGTTTGGGAAAGGCACACACATGTCTATATAAGGTCCCACAGTTGACAGTACATGTCAGAGCACAAACCAAGCCATGAAGTCAAGGAATTGTCCGTAGAGCTCCGAAACAGGATTGTGTTGAGGCACAGATCTGGGGATCAACTGTGTTGATTGACATTTTGCTGGTCCAATCAGTGGGCTAAGTGTGCATTTCACTAGCCAATCTGTTGCACGTTTTTTTTGCAAGAGCGATGCTGTGGGGAGGGTAATCCACAGACTGCCACAAAACGAGTGACAAAACATTACAATACCTGGCCACATCATTTGAAGTCGGTCGACTCTTGAGGCTCCAAGTCAACTCTAAAGTTATTTTATTTATTTTCTGTTGAGTCTCAAGTCATCAAGTTTGTCAGACTCGAGTCCAAATCATGTGACTCGAGTTCACAACTCTACTACATGGAGTGGACTAACTGAAGAGGAACTTTCATGGCCATCCCCCAGCCCCCATGACAACTTGGTACCCAACCATCTCATCTCCACAGTCTCGTCTAATCCACCTAGCGCAGTCTACTCTGACTCTCCACACTGAGTTGAAGTCTACTTCTGATACATATGGGAAAGTCCCGAACTACTGGCTGTCTTGCCAGTCTGAACAGTATAGTGCTTTATTTTTTAGTGCCTGACTGATATTTTCCCTGACATTTATTTCTGCCATAGTCCTGAGCCGAACCTGCCATTCCTGCAGTAAAGCCCAGGCGACAGACAGCGGCAGCGCCCTTTATCTCGACTAAGTGTCTCATCGCTCTGAGTCCCATTGTGCGTTTCAATACCAGATGGTCAGCCTGTTCAATGGAACCTACCGCACCTCAATGGCTTGTGCCTTCCTCCCTCTGTCAGCCTCTCAGGCTGCATCCCAAATGGTACTATTCCTTACATTCCCTGCACCCTATTCCTTACATTCCCTGCACCCTATTCTATATAGGGAACAGGGTGCCATTTGGGATGCTGCCTCACTTTCCCTCGTTCTTTCATTATCTCTTGTCTTTCAGTGGCAGCAGCGTGAGCAGCACCCACCACTGCTCATGTCACACACAGACCTCTCTGATATCAGCCTGCATGATGGGTGAAAAAAAATGAGTCCGACGAGGGACATCAATATTTATATCTGTGGGCCACTGTCTAATTTTGCAGTGTTGTGTATATTATTTCACCCCCTGCGAACGTGTGTCCGGGAATGCCAGGGTGGTCAGATAAGCAAAACGCTCAATTCACTTTGATACGACAGTGAGACGTAATCGAACCTTCACCCTCAACACCTCCCTTGTCTTCTCTGAACTTCCTGACCCTGTGTATGGACGACCTGTGTTGTCTCAAAACTACAGGACAGTCCCCACTTCTCAGGTTTGTGTGTGGTGTCTGTCTGTCGGCCCCGGCCTGCCTATACACACTAACTCAGTTACACGTTTTAAAAGCCTTGTGAAGTCTTGTGAACGTTTTACGTACAGCTTTACGTACAGCTGTGTCCTGAATATAAAATGGTACACTACCTTGCACATGTCTTGTAAGGTTTAGGACTTTGAAAGCCTGTGTTACATACAGTATGTTGTCTGTATGAGAGAACAGTTTAAAGAGAGAACATGCTGTTTTTGTTTCACACAAATCTGACCAGTACTTTGAATTTTTGAAAACGGCTTCATTTTCAGTTATACTGTGTCGTAGTGTAGCGTGGTTGGTTCTGCGTTGTGTCATTTAATGAGGACACTGACACAACTGGAGGTCTGCTTGTTGGATTTTTATTTGCCCTGCGCACGAAGAGACAATGTACAATATGTTAGTCCTTGGCGCAGTCACAGCTCTCAGGCACCTGCGCGAGCACATGGAAACTCACTCAAACACTGTCCCAAGTACCCACAACTTACATTAGGTACCCTAGCTAGCGAGCTCGGTAAAACTTGTTAACATAAATATTTATATTGTACATATTGTAACAAAACGTATGCAACCATAACTGCACATTGTGTAACATTACCAAGGTTTAATATAGAAAAATAGCAGAGCCAAAGACAACATACCTCGCTAGCTGAAGGTCAGGCAAGAGAGAACAGTAGGAAGGGACAGTAACACAGATACGATGGACCAAACCAAAATATACAAATTTACAATCAAGTGTATTTACAATATAGATATGAAAAAGTGTTTGCACACAAAAAATAACATTAGCTATGCAGTTGTAATGACATTTTATTAACATCCCCTCTTGACCTGGCCTATTTGAACTGGTCCTTGTGTGCAACATATTGCATAATCTAGGGGAACAACATCACAATGCTACAATAGCGTATCCATGTCTTCTCTAAGTCGATGCAACCAAACACGCTCCTCTATAACTTAACTGTTGTTATCGTGGCGACATGTCATTTACATCCCTGCATTGTCTCCCAGTCCGGTAGGATATCACAATACCCTCCATCACACCACCTATACTGACAGAGCAGCACACAACAAACCCGCACATTAGTGGCCTTGGAGAGATACGAGCCTGTTACCTTTTAAGATAAGAGCCTAAGTTTTAATGTCACGTGGCACAAGTACAGTGAAATGACTTTCTTGCTAGCTCCAAACCCAACAATGCCGTAATAAATATCAATGTAGCACTAAAAATAGGGATACTGGAGTGGTAGAGGTAGATATGTTTTGGGGTAAGGTGACCAAGATACTGGAGTGGTAGGGGTAGATATGTTTTGGGGTAAGGTGACCGGGATACTGGAGTGGTAGGGGTAGATATGTTTTGGGGTAAGGTGACCGGGATACTGGAGTGGTAGGGGTAGATATGTTTTGGGGTAAGGTGACAGGGATACTGGAGTGGTAGGGGTAGATATGTTTTGGGGTAAGGTGACAGGGATACTGGAGTGGTAGGGGTAGATATGTTTTGGGGTAAGGTGACAGGGATACTGGAGTGGTAGGGGTAGATATGTTTTGGGGTAAGGTGACAGGGATACTGGAGTGGTAGGGGTAGATATGTTTTGGGGTAAGGTGACAGGGATACTGGAGTGGTAGGGGTAGATATGTTTTGGGGTAAGGTGACCGGGATACTGGAGTGGAAGGGGTTGATATGTTTTGGGGTAAGGTGACCAGGATACTGGAGTGGTAGGGGTAGATATGTTTTGGGGTAAAGTGACTGGGATACTGGAGTGGTAAGGGTAGATATGTTTTGGGGTAAGGTGACAAGGAAACGAGTGGTAGGGTTAGATATGTATAGGGGTAAGGTGACAGGGATACTGGAGTGGTAGGGGTAGATATGTATAGGGGTAAGGTGACTAGGCATCAAGATGTATGATAAACAGAATAGCAGCAGCGTAAAAATGGTTCAAAGTGAGTGTGTATGTGTGTGTAGAGTCAGTACAAATGTGTGTGCGTGTGCGTGCGTGTTCTGTGCATAAGCATAGAGATAGTGCAAAAATCTAATACAAGGGTGAACTCAGTCTGTGTAGCCATTCTGTTTAGCAGTCTTATGGCTTGGGGCTAGAAGCTGTTCAGGAGCCTGTTGGCGTCAGACGGTACCGATTGCCGTGCGGAAGCAGTGAGAAAAGACTGGCTTGGGTGGCTGGGGTCTAAAGATTTTCCGGGCCTTCCTTTCACACTGCCGGATATAGAGGATGGCTGTACGCACCACCCTCTGTAGCGCTATGGGATCAGGGACGGTGTAGTTGCCAGCAGCTGCAGGTTGTCTTGTGAAATCAAATGATCAAATAACATTATAATTGACACATGCTTCTTAAACAACAGGTGTAGTGAGACTAACAGTGAAATGCTTACTGACGGGCCCTTCCCAACAATGCAGAATTAGAAATAATACAAAATAAATAATAATCATAGAAAATTGTAACACAAGGAATAAATACACAATGAGTGATGATGGCTTGGATATATACATGGGGTACCAAGTCAATGATAGCTTGGATAGCTTTTTGAGGATCTGAGGGCCCATGCCAAATCTTTTCAGCCTCCTGATGGGGAAGAGGCGTTGTCGTGACCTCTTCACGACTGTGTTGGTGTGTTTGGACCATGATAGGTCCTTAGTGATGTGGAACTTGAAGCCATCGACCCTCTCATCTACAGCCCCGTCTGTGTGTATCTTCCAGGACCTAATCGCCGGATCACTGTCTGTATGATCTGTATGAAAACAAGGTTTGGTTGAAGAAAAGGTGGGATAAATCATTTGGTTCCTGTGTGTAGAAATGGAGAGCTCCAATGGTGGAGGACATTTAAGAGTGTGATGCTGAGATAAGCTTCTGGGTAGACAGTCTTGCTTGGTTTGTTTGATGACACGTTTGCAACGGTTTCCCATCTTATCTTCACTCATTTTGGAGTAAGCTTAGAAAGGTCGCCTTACAAACATTGCTCCTAGCTTACCTACTACAGAAGTAGTGTTTGGAGAATCTTCATCAAGGACTGTCAAAGTGTTAGCCACAAAAACCCTGCCAATTTCAACAACAGTATTGCTCCTTAGCACCATCCCAGAGATATGAGCAACTCTGTCATTGAAGCTATTATCATTCTTATTCTTATTGAGGGAGTAGCTCTATCTGACTGATACTTTCACTGATCCCACCAGCCAGCCACTCACTCAGTCAGGGTTCTGTTCAGTTAAATAGCTAACCACCCAATATGGATTTCCAAATATATTTCTCAAGCCTTCTCACTTACCCCCTGACTAGTGTGGCAATAAAAATGATCAATTCAACTTTAACACGTAGCTGTGTGAAGCCTCTCTCCTGCTGGAGTATTGCTAATTTTAGCCTGAGTAACTCCTCTCCTCTCTGGTGAAGGGAGTGTGGAGCGGAACCTTCTTGCTGTGTTCTCACAGTAGAGGATGCTAACAGGCTAATGGGTCTTGCACCCAGTGCATGATAACAAGTTAAAGGGCTGGGCTCCTACTGTGGAGGATGCTAATAGGCTAATGGACTATGCTCCCTCAGTGGAGGATGCTGACAGCTAGCCACAGCCCGCTAGCTGTCTAGAGCATATTGGACTGTTAGCTGAATAGATCCGTAGGCCAATTTCTTGGGCCTCTATACCTATTTTGCCAATTGGACTTGGACCCCTCTGCTACTCGGAACCCAACTAATCCATCACGACTAGTCTATCGATGGCACCACACGCGGCGGCTTAAACAGACTTTCCTCTATCGCGACGTCCCTCTAAGGCCCTTCTGCTAGCTTGCTAGCCCCGGCCTGTTAGCTGTCTGAATCGTCGTGTCTCCAGCCAGCCCAACCACTCACTGGACCCCTATGATCACTAGGCTACGCATGCCTCTCCCTAATATCATTATGCCTTGTCCATTACTGTCCTGGTTAGTGATTATTGTCTTATTTTACTGTAGAGCCTCTAGCCCTGCTCGATATGCCTTAACCAACCATTTAGTTCCACCTCCCACATATGCGGTGACATCACCTGGTTTAAATGTCGCTAGAGACAATATCTTTCTCTGATCATTACTCAATGTCTAGGTTTACCTCCAATGTACTCACATCCTACCATACCTTTGTCTGTACATTATGCTTTGAATATATTCTGTCGCGCCCAGAAACCTGCTCCTTTTACTCTCTGTTCCGAACGTACTAGGTGACCAGTTCTGATAGCCTTTAGCCGTACCCTTATCCTACTCAACTGCGTTCCTCTGGTGATGTAGAGGTTAATCCAGGCCCTGTAGTGCCTAGCTCCACTCCTCCCCAGGTGCTCTCATTTGTTGACTTCTGTAACTGTAAAAGCCTTGGTTTCATGCATGTTAACATTAGAAGCCTCCTCCCTAAGTTTGTTTTGTTTTATTCACTGCTTTAGCACACTCTGCCAACCCGGATGTTCTAGCCGTGTCTGAATCCTGGTTTAGGAAGACCACCAAAAACCCTGAAATTTCCATCCCCAACTATAACATTTTCCGACATGATAGAACTGCCAAAGGGGGCGGTGTTGCAATCTACTGCAGAGTTATGTCATACTATCCAGGTCTGTACCCAAACATTTCAAGCTTCTACTTTTAAAAATCCACCTTTCCAGAAATAAGTCTCTCACCGTTGCCGTTTGCTATAGATCACCCTCTGGCCCCTGCTGTGCCCTGCAATCAATTCGCCATATGTGAATTGATTGCCCCCCCATCTATCTTCAGAGCTCGTGCTGCTAGGTTACCTAAACTGGGACATGCTTAACACCCCGGCCATCCTACAATCTAAGTTTGATGCCCTCAATCTCACACAAATTATCAATGAACCCACCAGGTACAACCCCAAATCCATGAAGACGGGCACCCTCATAGATATCATCCTGACCAACTTGCCCTCGAAATACACCTCTGCTGTCTTCAACCAGGATCTCAGCTATCACTGCCTCATTGCCTGCATCCGTAATGGGTCTGCGGTCTACGACCACCCCTCATCACTGTCAAACGCTCCCTAAAACACTTCAGAGAGCAGACCTTCCTTTTTTCCTTTTTTTTACCCCCTTTTTCTCCCCAATTTCGTAGTATCCAATTATTAGTAGTTACTATCTTGTCTCATCGCTACAACTCCCGTACGGGCTCGGGAGAGACGAAGGTCGAAAGTCATGCGTCCTCCGAAACATAACCCAACCAAGCCGCACTGCTTCTTAACACAGCGCGCATCCAACCCGGAAGCCAGCCGCACCAATGTGTCGGAGGAAACACCGTGCACCTGGCGACCTTGGTTAGCATGCAATGCGCCCGGCCCGACAGGAGTCGCTGGTGCGCAATGAGACAAGGATATCCATACCGACCAAACCCTCCCTAACCCGGACAACCAATTGTGCGTCGCCCCACGGACCTCCCAGTCATGGCCGGCTGCGACAGAGCCTGGGCGCGAACCCAGAGTATCTGGTGGCACAGCTGGCGCTGCGATGCAGTGCCCTAGACCACTGCGCCACCTGGGAGGCGTGAGCAGGCCTTTCTAATCGACCTGGCCCGGATATCCTGGAAGGATATTCACCTCATCCCGTCAGTAGAGGATGCCTAGTTATTCTTTAAAAGTGTCTAACTCACCATCTTAAGTAAACATGCTCCATTCAAAAAATGTAGAACCAGGAACAGATTAGCCCTTGGTTCTCTCCAGAACTGACTGCCCTTGACCAGCACAAAAACATCCTGTGGCGTACTGCATTACCATCGAATAGCCCCCGTGATGTGCAACTTTTCAGGGAAGTTAGGAACCAATATACACAGGCAGTTAGGAAATCAAAGGCTAGCTTTTTCAAGCAGAAATGTTCATCCTGTAGCACAAACTCAAAAACGTTCTGGGACACTGTAAAGTCCATGGAGAATAAGAGCACCTCCTCCCAGCTGCCCACTGCACTGAGGCTAGGAAAAACACTGTCACCACCGATAAATCCACTATAATTGAGAATTTCAAAAAGCATTTTTCTACTGCAGGTCAATGCTTTCCACCTGTCTACCCCTACCCCAATCAACAGCCCTGCACCCCCCACAGCAACTCGCCCAAGCCTCCCCATTTCTCCTTCACCCAAATCCAGATAGCTGATGTTCTGAAAGAGCGGAAAAATCTGGACCCCTACAAATCAGCCGGGCTAGACAATCTGGACCCTCTCTTTCTAAAATTACCTGCCGAAATTGTTGCAACCCCTTATTATTAGCCTGTTCAATCTCTCTTTCGTATCGTCTGAGATTCCCAAAGATTGCAAAGCTGCCGCGGTCATCCCCATCTTCAAAGGAGGAGAAACTCTAGACCCAAACTGCTACAGACCTATATCTATCCTACCCGGCCTTTCTAAAGTCTTCTAAAGCCAAGTTAATAAACAGATCACCGACCATTTCGAATCCCACTGTACCTTCTCCACTATGCAATGTGGTTTCAGAGCTGGTCATGGGTGCACCTCAGCCACGCTCAAGGTCCTAATTGATAACATAACAGCCATTGATAAGAGACAATACTGTGCAGCCGTCTTCATCGACCTGGCCAAGGCTTTCGACTCTGTCAATCACCACATTCTTATCGGCAGACTCGACAGCCCTGGTTTCTCAAATGATTGCCTTGCCTGGTTCACCAACTACTTCTCTGATAGAGTTCAGTGTGCCAAATCGGAGGGCCTGTTGTCCGGACCTCTGGCAGTCTCTATGGGGGTGCCACAGGGTTCAATTCTCGGGCCGACTCTCTTCTCTGTATACATCAATGATGTCGCTCTTGCTGCTGGTGATTCTCTGATCCGCCTCTACGCAGACGACACCATTCTGTATACCTCTGGCCCTTCTTTGGACACTGTGTTAACTAACCTCCAGACGAGCTTCAATGCCATACAACTTTCCTTCCATGGCCTCCAACTGCCCTTAAATGCTAGTAAAACTAAATGCATGCTCTTCAACCGATCGCTGCTCCCACCTGCCCGCCCGTCCATCATCACTACTCTGGACGGCTCCGACATAGAATATGTGGACAACTACAAATACCTAGGTGTCTGATTAGTCTGTAAACTCTCCTTCCAGACTCACATTAAGCATCTCATCATCTCAATCCGAAATTTAATCTAGAATCGGCTTCATATTCCTTTCATCCTTCACTCATACTGCCCAAACATACCCTCGGAAAACTGACCATCCTACCGATCCTCGACTTCGGCGATGTCATTTACAAAATAGCCTCCAACACTCTACTCAACAAATTGGATGCAGTCTATCACATTGCCATCTGTTTTGTCACCAAAGCCCCATATACTACCCACCACTGCGACCTGTACGCTCTCGTTGGCTGGCACTCGCTTCATACTCGTCGCCAAACCCACTGGCCCCAGGTCATCTACAAGTCTCTACTAGGTAAAGCCCCGCCTTATCTCAGCTCACTGGTCACCATAGCAGCACCCACCCGTAACACGCGCTCCAGCAGGTATATCTCACTGGTCACCCCCAAAGCCAAGTCTTCTTTTGGCTGCCTTTCCTTCCAGTTCTCTGCTGCCAATGACTGGAAAGAACTGTAAAAATCACTGAAGCTGGGGACTCATATCTCCCTCACTAGCTTTATAGCACCAGCTGTCAGAGCAGCTCACAGATCACTGCACCTGTACATAGCCCATCTGTAAATAGCCCATCCAAGTACCTCATCCTCATACTATATTTATGTATTTATCTTGCTCCTTTGCACCCCAGTATCTCTACTTGCACATTCATCTTCTGCACATCTACAATTCCAGTGTTTAATTGACATATTGTAATTACTTCGCCACCATGGCCTATTTATTGCCTTACCTCCCTTATCCTACCTCATTTGCACATACTGTATATAGACTTTTTCTACTGTATTATTGACTGTATGTTTGTTTATTCCATGTATAACTCTGTGTTGTTGTATGTGTCGAACTGCTTTGCTTTATCTTGGCCAGTTCGCAGTTGTAAATGAGCCTACCTGTTTAAATAAAGGTTAAATTAGTTTTTTATTTTTTTTATTTTAAGCATGCTAGTGGGCTGTGCTCCTACAGTGGAGGATGCTAACAGGCAAATAGACTACGCTCCCTTTTTGGAGGATGCTAGCAGGTTAGTGGGCTGTGCTCCTACATTGAAGGATGCTAACAGGCTAATGGGGCTGGGTTTGCCAATCAATCAATGGAATGGAGTTTTCGTAGCACATTACAGCTCCTTAGATCCAAACTTAAGTCTTTGCCTCTATCTGTCAGTTACAGAAACCTGCCTACTGTCTGTCTGGTGAGGTGACTGTAGGGAGGGAGCAGTACCTCTTTTGCTGTAACTCTCCATGTGGCTGGTATTTAGTCCTGTACTCACAGTCCCCAGTGTCTGATACTGACACACAGAAGCACGCACAACCTGACGCTCAGTACATCCTGAAAATGGGAGAAGAACCACAACTTCAATCTCCCACTCCTGTTTTTGTTTGCACACGCAAAGTATATTGACTGAGTTACATTACCACTCCAATCCTCACAGAGGCTTAACAAAACAGCTAGTTTCATAACCAGGGTTTTTAATCTGGACATATCTGCCGTGACACTGCTTTGCTCACTTTAATTAAATCCAAAGACATCCTTGGTGAGGCCTTAGAAAACAGTCTGTGTTTGTGTCCCACATAGCACCCTATTCCCTATATAGTGCACTGTTCCCTATATATCGGTCCCTGGTCAAAAGTGGTGCCCTTTAAAGGTGCTTGGGTGCCATTTGTGACGCTGTCTGTGTGAATAGGCTAACTGAACACAGCAGAACTGTCCTGCTGTTTACTAAAGCCCTGGAAGATCTCCAGACAGATAACGGCCCTTTGCGTCTATTCTGACACAGCAGTCAGAACATTCTGAGCTCTGATTGGACGAGGATGTCTCCCTGGACCCCCCCCCCCCCCCCCCCCGGTTGGCGAGGCTTGGGCATAGTGTCAGTGAGTGATTGACAGGAGCTAATAAATTATCCTCCTGGCTAGGCTCTCTTCTGGGAGGAGGATTCTGGTAGGGAGGTTGTCCTCATGTCTACAGCACAGCACTCCACAGAGCCGCCTTCACAAAGCCTCCTCACTCACTCTACCGTATCCAGCTGCTACAGTCTGGGCTGTCTCTGACCCACTTTTTATCTCTCCTCCCTCCCTTGTTCCCTCTATCCCTCCCCTCGCCCTTTCTTCCCCTGTGTCTTTTGATATGTGAAGCTTTGGTTTCTCTCTCTCTCAATTCAAGGGCTTTATTGGCATGGGAAACATATGTTAGCATCGCCAAAGCAAGTGAAGTAGATAATAAACAAAAGTGAAATAAACAATTAAAATTGACAGTAAACATTACACTCACAGAAGTTCCAAAAGAATGAAGACATTTCAAATGTCCTATTATGTCTATATACAGTGTTGTAACGATGTGCAAATAGTCTCTCTCTCTGTGTCTATCTGTCTCTGTGTCTATCTGTCTCTGTGTTTATCTGTCTAATCCCGAGAGCCATGTTGTGATGCTGGACTCGTTCCTGTGTCTGCTTAGTAATCAGGATAAATAGCACAATGGATTTGGTTAAATCAGAACATGTTATTGTTCAGTGAATGAGCTTAGATTTCAGATGAAAGTCAGATAGTATCTTATCATTGGACCTCAATGGATAATGAAGTTATCCACATCCCAACATTCACCTACAGTACACACTGACTCTGCTCTTGCCCTTTTCACACATTTCTTTGAGGGGATATCTTACACTAACTCATTAAAGTTGTCTCTGCTATATCCATGTAGTCTGTCTGATATTCTTTTTAACTGTTCTAGTATTCACAGATTTATATATATATTATTATTATTTTTTTTGAATCCTCAAAAACCAAAAATCTATTTTAGAATACAAGGCCTGCATTAGAAAAACAATATGTGCACATTAATCTTTCCAACAAATCGCAACAATGCCTAATTTATCATAACCATTACAGATAATAAATCCTAATTGCTACGTGTGTGTGTGTGTGTGTGTATACATATGTATTTTTTTTATTTTATTTAACATTTATTTAACTAGGCAAGTCAGTTAAGAACAAATTATTATTTACAATGATAGCCTAGGACCAGTTGGGTAACTGCCTTGTTCAGGGGCAGCATGACAAATGACCTTGTCAGTTCGGGGATTCGATCTAGCAACCTTCCGGTTACTAGTCCAACACTCTAATCACTAGGCTACCTGCTGCCCCGTGTGACTGTGTACATATATGTGTACACAGTCAATAAGAAAGCGAGGGCCATTTAAGATTAATTTCTTGAAACAGTAATATCAACTGGTTATATTATATCGTGGAACACAGTCTGTAATATCAACTGGTTATATTATATCATGGAACACAGTCTGTAATATCTGGTTATATTATATCATGGAACACAGTCTGTAATATCAACTGGTTATATTATATCATGGAACACAGTCTGTAATATCAACTGGTTATATTATATCATGGAACACAGTCTGAAATATCAACTGGTTATATTATATCATAGAACACAGTCTGTAATATCAACTGGTTATATTATATCCTGGAACACAGTCTGTAATATCAACTGGTTATATTATATCATGGAACACAGTCTGAAATATCAACTGGTTATATTATATCATGGAACACAGTCTGAAATATCAACTGGTTATATTATATCATGGAACACAGTCTGAAATATCAACTGGTTATATTATATCATGGAACACAGTCTGTAATATCAACTGGTTATATTATATCATGGAACACAGTCTGTAATATCAACTGGTTATATTATATCCTGGAACACAGTCTGTAATATCAACTGGTTATATTATATCATGGAACACAGTCTGTAATATCAACTGGTTATATTATATCATGGAACACAGTCTGAAATATCAACTGGTTATATTATATCATGGAACACAGTCTGTAATATCAACTGGTTATATTATATCCTGGAACACAGTCTTCCAGAAGGCAATAACCTCAGCGGTGGAGCTAGCTTGTAGAAGCCTATAGCTATAACACAGTCTGTAATATCAACTGGTTATATTATATCCTGGAACACAGTCTGTAATATCAACTGGTTATATTATATCATGGAACACAGTCTGTAATATCAACTGGTTATATTATATCATGGAACACAGTCTGTAATATCAACTGGTTATATTATATCCTGGAACACAGTCTGAAATATCAACTGGTTATATTATATCATGGAACACAGTCTGTAATATCAACTGGTTATATTATATCCTGGAACACAGTCTGTAATATCAACTGGTTATATTATATCATGGAACACAGTCTGAAATATCAACTGGTTATATTATATCATGGAACACAGTCTGAAATATCAACTGGTTATATTATATCATGGAACACAGTCTGTAATATCAACTGGTTATATTATATCATGGAACACAGTCTTCCAGAAGGCAATAACCTCAGCGGTGGAGCTAGCTTGTAGAAGCCTATAGCTATAACACAGTCTGTAATATCAACTGGTTATATTATATCCTGGAACACAGTCTGTAATATCAACTGGTTATATTATATCCTGGAACACAGTCTTCCAGAAGGCAATAACCTCAGCGGTGGAGCTAGCTTGTAGAAGCCTATAGCATATAGCTATAACACAGTCTGTAATATCAACTGGTTATATTATATCATGGAACACAGTCTTCCAGAAGGCAATAACCTCAGCGGTGGAGCTAGCTTGTAGAAGCCTATAGCTATAACACAGTCTGTAATATCAACTGGTTATATTCTATCATGGAACACAGTCTGAAATATCAACTGGTTATATTATATCATGGAACACAGTCTTCCAGAAGGCAATAACCTCAGCAGTGGAGCTAGCTTGTAGAAGCCTATAGCCTATAGCTATAACACAGTCTGTAATATCAACTGGTTATATTATATCATGGAACACAGTCTTCCAGAAGGCAATAACCTCAGCAGTGGAGCTAGCTTGTAGAAGCCTATAGCCTATAGCTATAACACAGTTAAAACACCTATTGTTTTAAAAAAGTAGACACAATAAAAACAAACATAATATGACAGAATAAAATAGAACAGAATATTTTTCAAATGAAAAAGGTTGCCAGTGATGCGCATGTTGTGCCTGGAACACTTCTTCTCAGACTGATCATTTGAAATGGGGCTTGAAAGACCATTTTTTTCAGTGGTTTTATAGCCATTTATTTCTGTAGGCCAATTGTGAGCTTGTGTGTGCACTCAGCACGCGTGTGTGAAGGGAGCACTCGGAACGCAATTGAGTGAATGAGACTTGGCGGGGAGAATGGTGTGATGCTTGGTTTATTTTTTGTTGTGCCCCACAAATGGACATGTTTGGGCAGCCACAAAGCACATTCCACCAAATAGTTTTACAGTATTTTATTTACATTTTTTTTTTTAATCTCTGGTTAAAGTTGGAGCTTTGACGTCCATTCGAGGATTCTATTACTCATACCCATCCCTACTACTATCCCTGGCTACTCAGTGACTCAGAGCTGAGGGCTGCCCCCTATTCCCTGCATAGTGCACTAATAATGACCAGAGCCCTATATATTATACTACTATAAAGTGCACTATACAGGGAGCCATTTGGGCAAAATTTGGGTCATAATTCCCTGTCCCTCTGGGGCTCTGGCCAGCCCCTCTAGTTCATGTGGCTGTTACTCTAGGATCAGGGGTAGAGTCGTCTCTAGAGCGTGTCGTGCCCTTTAAGCCCGGGGCCAACCTCATTTCCAAAGCGTGTTCCATACATGGTCGTCAGGGGAGTGGCATCGGTGCTCTGATAGTGGGCACGCAGACCTGTTCACCAGAGCATCTGGTGTGATCAGGCCTTAATTAAATCAACAGGTGTCTGGCAGGAGAGGAGAGTGCCTTGCTTAGCCCACTTCAGAGAGAGACCCTGCTTAGCAGTTATCTGTGCTCTGATCCAGGGACAGAAATGTCAGGAGGAAAAGGATAGTCTGTATTGGAGAGAGGTTTATAGGTGTCCTAAAAGGCACCCTCTTCCCTACATAGTGCACTATAAAAGGAATAGAGTCCTATATATTAGGGAGGGAGGGAGGTGAATGTCTGCCCTCCTCTTATCCCCATTCCTCTCTGTGTTGCTTAGGGGCAGAGAGGTATTTGTGTTGAGAACAGTTTCCCCCCACCACTCATAATCAAACACAGATACTGAACGTTGTGTCCCACATTGTGTCTATTTTTATCCTACTTGGAAGTAATGGAATACTGGCCACTCAATAAACAACCGAGCAGAGAGAGATATCAAACATTAAGCCTGTGGTTTTCTCCTCCCACACAGCGGCAGTGTGTCGGCCATATCTCCTCTGTTAACCATTTGTTAATGTACTTTTCCCATCAGCTGAATACATTGGGACACAATTACGGTTTTGTTCCTGGTGGGGCTAAACATTGCAGGGAGAGGAGAACAGCCATGCTTGTTCTCTGTGTGTGTGTGTGTGTGTGTGTGTGTGTGTGTGTGTGTGTGTTTGTCTTCATGCATGCTTACGTGCGTGTATTGTGTGTGTATTGTGTGGCGGGTGGCCAGAAAGAGGGAACAAATCTGTCTTTGTTGACAGTCTGGGTGGCTCAGCTCTGCCATGCTGTACCATCTAAGTGACAGGATGGACACCTCACAACACAGACAGATCTGTTCCCTCTGTCTGTCTGCCTGCCACAAACATGCACGCAGACTCCTCTCCTCTGTCTATCTGTGTCTCTCTCTCCCCCCAGCCCCTCTTCCCATCATCACTATGACTAATCATTAGTCACACACTCTCAGGAACATTAATAAAGATGTCCACTGAGATATACTGGGGAGGAAAAACACACTCTCACACAGATGTGCTTTCACACAGGACACACTGGGGGCATTCAGACGTGTGTGTGTGTATCCTGTCCCTGGCTGTGAGCCAGCCCCTGCCTGGTTTACTGGTAACTACTCACAGTGGATTGGCTATGGCCCAGACAGGCAGAGAGCTCCCTGGGAGGAAGCTAGTCGCTCCAACTCTCCACAACACACACACACACACACTGCTCCTCCACCAGCCACATTTTGTCCCACTGCCAAACCAGAGCCCCCAAAACACACATGAAAACATATGAAAGTGATTTGACTGTGTGTGTGTGTGTGGAGGGGGGACTTGGGAATGCTGCTGCTAAGATAATTAGGCTAGCTATGAGTCTGGGCTTGCAGACTGGTGCTCCTACGCCTGGCTGCAGTCTAGTTGCACCTCTACCCCTAACCCTTTGGGAGGCTGAGACTGAATACAGAGAGAGTGGGAGGGAGGGAAGCTGGGTGGTTTTAATGGGCCATTTCTCTGCTGTGTGTGTTCCTCTGTACATCAGGTGAGGAACCTGGTTATTATAATGGTTCAGATGACTGTGTTTGTTCCTCTGTACGCTAGGTGAGGAACCTGGTTATTATAATGGTTCAGAGGACTGTGTGTGTTCCTCTGTACATCAGGTGAAGAACCTGGTTATTATAATGGTTCAGATGACTGTGTGTGTTCCTCTGTACATCAGGTGAGGAACCTGGTTATTATAATGGTTCAGATGACTGTGTGTGTTCCTCTGTATATCAGGTGAGGAACCTGGTTATTATAATGGTTCAGATGACTGTGTGTGTTCCTCTGTACATCAGGTGAGGAACCTGGTTATTATAATGGTTCAGATGACTGTGTGTGTTCCTCTGTACATCAGGTGAGGAACCTGGTTATTATAATGGTTCAGATGACTGTGTTTGTTCCTCTGTACATCAGGTGAGGAACCTGGTTATTATAATGGTTCAGAGGACTGTGTGTGTTCCTCTGTACATCAGGTGAGGAACCTGGTTATTATAATGGTTCCGATGACTGTCTTCCTCTGTACATCAGGTGAGGAACCTGGTTATTATAATGGTTCAGATGACTGTGTGTGTTCCTCTGTACATCAGGTGAGGAACCTGGTTATTTTAATGGTTCAGATGACTGTGTGTGTTCCTCTGTACATCAGGTGAGGAACCTGATTATTATAATGGTTCAGATGACTGTGTGTGTTCCTCTGTATGTCAGGTGAGGAACCTGGTTATTATAATGGTTCAGATGACTGTGTGTGTTCCTCTGTATATCAGGTGAGGAACCTGGTTATTATAATGGTTCAGATGACTGTGTGTGTTCCTCTGTACGTCAGGTGAGGAACCTGGTTATTATAATGGTTCAGATGACTGTGTGTGTTCCTCTGTACATCAGGTGAGGAACCTGGTTATTATAATGGTTCAGAGGACTGTGTGTTCCTCTGTACATCAGGTGAGGAACCTGGTTATTATAATGGTTCAGATGACTGTGTGTGTTCCTCTGTATGTCAGGTGAGGAACCTGGTTATTATAATGGTTCAGAGGACTGTGTGTGTTCCTCTGTACATCAGGTGAGGAACTTGTGCTACATGGTGACGCGGCGGGAGAAGATGAAGACTTCTCTGTGTGACCTCCAGGAGAAGATCTTCCACCTGCAGATCCAGCTGCTGGAGGAGGACCTAGCTGGAGGTGAGTGGCATACATACATACATACACACACACACACACACACACACACACACACACACACACACACACACACACACACACACAGCACCCTATTCTGTCCTGCTCTGGGTCTACAGGAAGGTCACCTTTAAGACTAGAATGTAGACTATCTCTATCCTCAGGCCGATAAAATGGCCCCCTATTCCTTTTATGGTGCGCTACTTTTGACCAGGGCACCACAGGGCAAGGGTGGCATTTCAACCATACAGCTCCTACTCTCCTGACCTCAGTACAGCCGAGCCGGTCATGTGAGTGGTACTGTCGTCATAGTAGTCCAGGTCCTCAGTCTGTCCCCAGTACTGGACCCACAGTAACACTCACAGGCCTGACAGTCCTTACACTCTATTACACTGGCTGAAGTCAAGGGCTTAGGCTAGAGAGTACGAGGACTTCCCCTGTGTGTCTGTCAGTAGGAATGGGAAATGAGCCCAGTCTGATACAGAATAACTAGCTAGGGCTCCCTGGAGGGAGGAACTAGAGTGTGTGTGTGTGTGGGGGGGGGGGGGATTTATGTGCATAACATTTGAAAGAGGAGTAGGCTATGTTGGTTCAGGTGTGTGTTGGAGTGGGTCCTGTGTTTGTGTGGAAATGGAAGGGTGTGTGATTGGGCGGTTGTGTGTGTGCACTTGTCGGTGTGTTGGCCCGGGGAGTTGTGTGAGTCTCCCAGGCCTGTACTAATTTGCAGTGTTCATCATTCCAGAGCCCCGAAAGCCTGCCGCTGTGTATTAAGACCTCCTGACTCGGCACTTTTCACTGCTATCAGGGGCCTGTGTTGGCCACCCGGCTCTATGCAGCCATAGTTATTCACACATGGAAATGAGGGGCCGAAACAAACAGACAGCCCCGTGAAGGAACACTGCTTCGGGGGATGCGTCGCAAATGACATCCTATTCCCTATGGGCCCTGGTCAAAAGCAGTGCACTATAAAGGGATTAAGGTGCAGTTTTGGACGGAGACAGGTCCTCTGTCTGCACCCTCAGATGAAGAAAGATGAGGCTGTCATTATCATAATGACTGGATGACGTCTCCCTCGTCCCTTTATTTCTCCCTACTTCTCTCTCTCCGTCTTTCTCTTTCCTTCTCTATCAATTGCTTTTTTGCTCTCTCTCTCTATCTTACCCACTTTCTCTCTCTCTCTCTCTCCATCCCCCCACTCTCTCTATATACTGTATCTATCCCCATCCCTCTCTCTCGGTCTCTCCTTCTCTTTCTCTGCTGGGGCCTGGCTCTCATGGCATACAGAGGAACACACACAGCCGTCTTCTTCTCAGAACTCACTTTCTTTACTGCTGCTAGCTCACAAAAAACATCAGTTTGCTTGTCATGTATTTTTTGTATTTTATATTTAACCAGGTAGGCCAGTTGAGAACAAGTTCTCATTTACAACTGCGACCTGGCCACGATAAAGCAAAGCAGTGCGACAAAAACAACTGAGTTATACATGGGATAAACAAACGTACAGTCAATAACACAATAGAAAAATCAATGTACAGTGTGTGCAGATGTAGTAAGATCAGGGAGGTAAGGCAATAAATAGGCCATAGTGGCGAAATAATTTAAATTTTAGCATTAACACTGGAGTGATAGATGTGTAGATGATGATGTGCAAGTAGAGATACCGGGGTGCAAAAGAGCAAAAAAACACAAACAATATGGGGATGAGGTAGTTGGGTGGGTTATTTACAGATGGGCTGTGTACAGATGCAGTGATCGGTAAGCTGCTCTGACAGTTGATGCTTAAAATTAGTGAGGGAGATATAAGTCTCCAACGATTTTTGCAATTCGTTCCAGTCATTGGCAGCAGAGAACTGGAAGGAGAGGCGGCTAAAGGAGGTGTTGGCTTTTGGGATGACCAGTGAAATATACCTGCTGGAGCGCGTGCTACGGGTGGGTGTTGCTATGGTGACCAGTGAGCTGAGATAAGGCGGGGCTTTACCTAGCAGAGACTTGTAGATGACCTGGAGCCAGTGGGTTTGATGTCAAATATGTAGTGAGGGCCAGGAGTGTTGTATGACATTGAAGCTTGTTTGGAGGTTTGTTAACACATTGTCCAAAGAAGGGCCAGATGTATACAGAATGGTGTCGTCTGCATAGAGGTGGATCAGAGAATCACCAGCAGCAAGAGCGACATCATTGATGTATACAGAGAAAATATTTGGCCCGAGAATTGAACCCTGTGGCACCCCCATAGAGTCGAAAGCCTTGACCAGGTTGATGAAGACGGCTGCACAGTACTGTCTTCTATTGATGGCGGTTACGATATCATTTAGGATCTTGAGCGTGGCTGAGGTGCTAGATTGTCTAGCCCAGCTGATTTGTAGGGGTCCAGATTTTTCGGCTCTTTCAGAACATCAACTATCGGGCTCTGGGTGAAGGAGAAGCGGGGAGGGGCATGGGCAAGTTGCTGTGGAGGGTGCAGAGCTTTTGGCTGGGGTAGCCAGGTGGAAAGCATGGCCAGTCGTAGAAAAATGCTTTTTGAAATTCTCGATTATCGTAGATTTGTCGGTGGTGACAGTGTTTCCTAGCCTCAATACAGTGGGCAGCTGGGAGGAGGTGCTCTTATTCTCCATTGACTTTACAGTGTCCCAAAACTTTTTGGAATTAGTTCTACAGGATGTTTGAATAAGCTAGCCTTTGCTTTCCTAACTGACTGTGTATATTGGTTCCTGACTTCCCTGAAAAGTTGCATATCGCAGGGGCTATTCGATGCTAATTCAGTACGCCACAGGATGTTTTTGTACTGGTCAAGGGCAGCCAGGTCTGGATGGATATAAGGGCTATATCTGTTCTTAGTTCTACATGTTTTGAATGGGGCATGCTTATTTAAGATGGTGAGGAAAGCACTTTTAAAGAGCAACCAGGTATCCTCTACTGACGGGATGAGTTCAATATCCATCCAGGATACCCGGGCCAGGTCGATTAGAAAGGCCTGCTCGCTGAAGTGTTTTACGGAGCGTTTGACAGTGATGATGGGTCGTTGTATGACCGCGTACCCATTACAGACGCAGGCAATGAGGCAGTGATAGCTGAGGTCCTGGTTGAAGACAGCAGAAGTGTATTTATAGGGCAAGTTGGTCAGGGTGATATCTATGAGGGTGCCCATGTTTGCGGATTTGGGGTTGTACCTGGTAGGTTCCTTGATAATTTGTGTGAGATTGAGGGCATCCAGTTTAGATTGTAGGACGGCCGGGGTGTTAAGCATATCCCAGTTTAGGTCACCTAACAGTACGAACTCTGAAGATAAATGGGGGGCAATCAATTCACATATGGTGTCCAGGGCACAGCTGGGGGCTGAGGGGGGTCTATAACAAGTGGCAACAGTGAGAGACTTATTTCTGGAAAGGTGGATTTTTAAAAGTAGAAGCTCGAACTGTTTGGGCACAGACCTGGATAGTATGACAGAACTCTGCAGGCTATCTCTGCAGTAGATTGCAACTCCGCCCACTTTGGCAGTTCTATCTTGACTGAAAATGTTGTAGTTGGGGATGGAAATCTCAGAATTTGTTGGCCTTCCTAAGCCAGGATTCTGACACGGCTAGGACAGGGCAGTTGCGGTGACTATATTACTGGCACACCAGCGGACATGAGTCATGAAGGCAGTCAAATGAATTACCATTTAGTCACGATAATTGCTGTAGGCTCCTCTAAGCTCTGATGCCACTGGTGGTCATTAGTAGCCTACCAGACTTGCTAACGGTCAGTTGCTAATGTCCTGTACTCAGGGCTCTATTGTCTCTCTAATTACTCTGACATCAATGCAAATGCAATCGAAAATCACATCAAATACTTCATTAGTCCATGACATCATGTTGCTCTACATTTCTATAGGCTATGCAATTGAGTGATGGCCGCTAAGAAAAAGAGGAGGATCCCATCCGCTTTCTACAGGCTAGGAATACTATATTTATTTCCTAATATTAAGCACATTGCTTATCTATACAACAGTAGTATAGCCTTCCTGGCTGGCATGAAAATGGACCACAGGAAAAGGGATAACATGTATTTTTTTCCCTGCCCCTGTTTTGAGACAGGTGCATGATAATTGTACATTCTATATCAAAACAAATTTCACACAAAACGTTTGACCTCTGTCATTGACAACAAAGGGTATATAACAAAGTATTGAGATAAACTTTTGTTATTGACCAAATACTTATTTTCCACCATAATTTGCAAATAAATTCATAAAAAATCCTACAATGTAATTTTCTGGATTTTTTTCTCTCATTTTGTCTGTCATAGTTGACGTCTACCTATGATGAAAATTACAGGCCTCTCTCATCTTTTTAAGTGGGAGAACTTGCACAATTGGTGTCTGACTAAATACTTTTTTGCCCCACTGTAGTTCATCAACAGCCTTGGTTTCTTAAATGATTGCCTTGCCTGGTTCACCAACTACTTTTCTGATAGAGTTCTGTGTGTCAAATCGGAGGGCCTGTTGTCCGGACCTCTGGCAGTCTCTATGGGGGGTGCCACAGGGTACAATTCTCGGGCCGACTCTCTTCTCTGTATACATCAATGATGTCGCTCTTGCTGCTGGTGATTTTCTGATCCACCTCGACACAGACTGTATCCCTCTGGCCCTTCTTTGGACACTGTGTTAACTAACCTCCAGACGAGCTTCAATGCCATACAACTTTCCTTCCATGGCCTCCAACTGCCCTTAAATGCTAGTAAAACTAAATGCATGCTCTTCAACCGATCGCTGCTCCCACCTGCCCGCCCGTCCATCATCACTACTCTGGACAGCTCTGACATAGAATATGTGGACAACTACAAATACCTAGGTGTCTGATTAGTCTGTAAACTCTCCTTCCAGACTCACATTAAGCATCTCATCATCTCAATCCGAAATTTAATCTAGAATCGGCTTCATATTCCTTTCATCCTTCACTCATACTGCCCAAACATACCCTCGGAAAACTGACCATCCTACCGATCCTCGACTTCGGCGATGTCATTTACAAAATAGCCTCCAACACTCTACTCAACAAATTGGATGCAGTCTATCACAGTGCCATCTGTTTTGTCACCAAAGCCCCATATACTACCCACCACTGCGACCTGTATGCTCTCGTTGGCTGGCCCTCGCTTCATACTCGTCGCCAAACCCACTGGCTCCAGGTCATCTACAAGTCTCTGCTAGGTAAAGCCCCGCCTTATCTCAGCTCACTGGTCACCATAGCAGCACCCACCCGTAGCACTCGCTCCAGCAGGTATATCTCACTGGTCACCCCCAAAGCCAAGTCTTCCTTTGGACGCCTCTCCTTCCAGTTCTCTGCTGCCAATGACTGGAAAGAACTGCAAAAATCACTGAAGCTGGAGACTCATATCTCTCTCACTAGCTTTAAGCACCAGCTGTCAGAGCAGCTCACAGATCACTGCACCTGTACATAGCTCATCCAACTACCTCATCCCCATACTGTATTTATTTATTTATTTATCTTGCTCCTTTGCACCCCAGTATCTCTACTTGCACATTCATCTTCTGCACATCTACCATTCCAGTGTTTAATTGCTATATTGTAATTACTTCGCCACCATGGCCTATTTATTGCCTTACCTGCCTTATCCTACCTCATTTGCACACACTGTTTATAGACTTTTTTCTACTGTATTATTGACTGTATGTTTGTTTATTCCATGTTTAACTCTGTGTTGTTGTATGTGTCGAACTGCTTTGCTTTATCTTGGCCAGGTCACAGTTGCAAATAAGAACTTGCTGTCAACTAGCCTACCTGGTTAAATTAAAAATAAAAAAAAAATAAAAACATTTTAAGCTAAACATTCTGATCTGTTGCGTCAGCCTCGTTGCGTAATATTTTGGGGGAATTCTAGTGGTTGTATTAATTTAGGATCTACTGCATCCCACAACTGTCCCAGATTGCACAGAATAGAATAGGTTGACTTTTGTACTAATATAGTAGATTGACGTAGGCTATTTGTTAGGCCTACTCATCATGTTGGCAGACAAAAAGTTATCGTGGACAGTTGTTCCAATATCTTCAATATGCACCTCAGAATTGGATAAGCACGTGCGCTGTTGCGTCCCCGATGTGTCTGTCTTCACTTGTAGCCTGTGAGAAAGACCCGATCACGTGATGGAGAGCCATGTGAGTGAGATGAGGTGCTTCGGGGCGGGCAGCATTTAGGGAGGAGGGTTCCAAAAGGCATGGATTTTTTTAGGGTGCATTATGATGGCCACACAAAGGGGATGCCGCCGGAAATTCGAGGCATTATCAAGTGCTTCTCAAATTGTGAATGAGAGACTGTCAAAGTGTGTACAGCCTGCGCAAGAAAACAAAGCTTTTTTCATATCATCATTAGAGTCTCATCATACAGCCTTACAATGTGTTAAAAGTCAAAACATGTAGCCCAACGTTTGTAGAACAACTAAAGTTACATTAATAACTCTAAATGAAGCATATAGGAGCACCTATTTTTTTGGAAACCGCTCAACACAGAATAGTCGCATGTTTACACTCCCTCAAATAGATAGGAGAAAATATCCTTTCTATTTTATTCAGCTTTGTTCAAATGGATTCTTCATACTATAAAATAGTGTAAGATAATGCCACGGAATTCTAAGCAAATCTTGTCTGCTAAATGTTCTTGTGTAGCCCACAGACATGGCATACCCGATCGGGACCGAACAAGAGTATGCTATTCTGTTCTTCTGAAATAGACTACATTTTTTTCATATCACGTTTCTTTATACCTGTCTAAAATAAAGAATGGATTTATTGTGAAGGTGTAGGCTTTATTACATGGATTTCTTAGACTTTTAAAAAATGTAGATATTCCAGAGGTCTGCATCAGTGTGTGGATCCAGGAGATGCTGAATGTGTTTATGTTGATTAACGGTCAATTGCCGTGAGACCGACAGTTATTTGCTTGACAATCACCGGCTGACGAAACTTCGTGACCGCCACAGCGCTAGTCATGGAGACCCCCCCCCAGTCAAAATAAGTGCACTATGTAGGGAATAGGATGCCAATATAGGATGCAGGCCATGTCTGGGTCTCAGCTCCCACCGGGAGAAAATACTGCTCTGTATCTGTCTATCTAATCCTTAGAGTAAGCCACTCGAGTGAGTCACATGCTTTTAGGGCTGAACACAGCCGTAGTTGAAGAGCAGCAGTCCCTGTAAGCACTGCAAATCAGGGAGGGTCCTGCCCATCTGCCTCTACAGCAGGGGGACACTGGGGCAGGCTCTGTTCCAATACTTTACACATGCATCCTTCCCTCCTTCCTTCCTTGTAATCATATGGGAATGGAACCCTGAAATATTCACTAATCCATTATGAAGGGTCCATTCCATGACCTATTACTTCAAGGAGGAAAGGATACATGTTTAAGGTATTGGACAAGGAAAATCGGAAGAAGGGTGAGTTTTGAAAGTATTAGAACAGGGCCACATACTGCTGTCCTGAACTCACGGGAAGGAAGCCACAGCAGTGTAATTCTGTATGTATCAATGTAGTGAGAAGGTAATGTACTTGTACATCCTGTGTCTGTTTCTCTCAACCACAGCCCTACAATGCAGTTGATGGTGGCTTGTGTTTGGGATATCTGATCGTGTATCTCTCTGTGTGTGTGTCGAGAGGGAACTCTGGGGCTGAGGGAGCGTGAGAGGAAGTGTGAAAGAAAGAGAGGAAGTGTGAAAGAAAAAGGCTCTGTGGTGTCGCGCTAACGAGCGCAGGTAAGAGGTGAGACACTGTGCCTCACACACACACATACCGCAGCTGAGCAAGCCCAGGAAGAGAGGAAATGAATCACACACTTCGAAAAGACGAATCCCTTTGCGAACCTGACGAGGCAATCAAATTGAAGAGAGCAGAGAAGGAGAAGTGAGAGAGAGCAGAGAAGTGAGCGAGAGCAGAGAAGTAAGAGAGAGCAGAGAAGTAAGAGAGAGCAGAGAAGTGAGAGAGAGAGCAGAGAAGTGAGAGAGAGAGCAGAGAAGTGAGAGAAGTGAGAGAGAGAGCAGAGAAGTGAGAGAGAGCAGAGAAGTGAGAGAGAGCAGAGAAGTGAGAGAGAGCAGAGAAGTGAGAGAGAGCAGAGAAGTGAGAGAGAGCAGAGAAGTGAGAGAGAGCAGAGAAGTAAGAGAGAGCAGAGAAGTGTGAGAGAGAGCAGAGAAGTGTGAGAGAGAGCAGAGAAGTGTGAGAGAGAGCAGAGAAGTGAGAGAGAGAGCAGAGAAGTGAGAGAGAGAGCAGAGAAGTGTGAGAGAGAGCAGCAGAGAAGTGTGAGAGAGAGCAGAGAAGTGAGAGAGAGAGAGAGAGCAGAGAAGTGAGAGAGAGAGAGCAGAGAAGTGTGAGAGAGAGAGAGAGAGCAGAGAAGTGAGAGAGAGATAGAGAGCAGAGAAGTGAGAGAGAGATAGAGAGCAGAGAAGTGAGAGAGAGATAGAGAGCAGAGAAGTGAGAGATAGAGAGCAGAGAAGTGAGGGAGAAAAAGAGCAGAGAAGTGAGAGAGAGAGCAGAGAAGTGAGAGAGAGAGCAGAGAAGTGACAGAGAGAGCAGAGAAGTGACAGAAAGCAGAGAAGTGACAGAGAGAGAGCAGTGACAGAGTGAGAGAGCAGAAAATAAGTAACAGAGAGAGCAGAGAAGGAGAAGTGACAGAGAGAGCAGAGAAGGAGAAGTGACAGAGAGAGCAGAGAAAAGGAAGAAATGACAGAAAGAGAGAGCAGAGAAAAGGAAGGAGAGAGAGAGAAATGCAACTGAACTGACAACAATATTTTCAAATGTCACTCCAAGTTGGACTGTTGCAGAGGATGAGAGAGAGCAGAGACGTGTGAGAGAGAGCAGAGAAGTGTGAGAGAGAGCAGAGAAGTGTGAGAGAGAGCAGAGAAGTGTGAGAGAGAGCAGAGAAGTGAGAGAGAGAGCAGAGAAGTGAGAGAGAGAGCAGAGAAGTGAGAGAGAGAGCAGAGAAGAGAGTGAGAGAGAGAGAGAGCAGAGAAGTGAGAGAGAGCAGAGAAGTGAGAGAGAGCAGAGAAGTGAGAGAGAGCAGAGAAGTGAGAGAGAGCAGAGAAGTGAGAGAGAGCAGAGAAGTGAGAGAGAGCAGAGAAGTGAGAGAGAGCAGAGAAGTAAGAGAGAGCAGAGAAGTGTGAGAGAGAGCAGAGAAGTGTGAGAGAGAGCAGAGAAGTGTGAGAGAGAGCAGAGAAGTGAGAGAGAGAGCAGAGAAGTGAGAGAGAGAGCAGAGAAGTGTGAGAGAGAGCAGAGAAGTGTGAGAGAGAGCAGAGAAGTGAGAGAGAGAGAGAGAGCAGAGAAGTGAGAGAGAGAGAGCAGAGAAGTGTGAGAGAGAGAGAGAGAGCAGAGAAGTGAGAGAGAGATAGAGAGCAGAGAAGTGAGAGAGAGATAGAGAGCAGAGAAGTGAGAGAGAGATAGAGAGCAGAGAAGTGAGAGATAGAGAGCAGAGAAGTGAGGGAGAAAAAGAGCAGAGAAGTGAGAGAGAGAGCAGAGAAGTGAGAGAGAGAGCAGAGAAGTGACAGAGAGAGCAGAGAAGTGACAGAAAGCAGAGAAGTGACAGAGAGAGAGCAGTGACAGAGTGAGAGAGCAGAAAATAAGTAACAGAGAGAGCAGAGAAGGAGAAGTGACAGAGAGAGCAGAGAAGGAGAAGTGACAGAGAGAGCAGAGAAAAGGAAGAAATGACAGAAAGAGAGAGCAGAGAAAAGGAAGGAGAGAGAGAGAAATGCAACTGAACTGACAACAATATTTTCAAATGTCTCTCCAAGTTGGACTGTTGCAGAGGATGAGTTTTTCACACAAATAGCCAACGTATCACTCATTAATATATACGCTATCCTATTCACAGTCACACACAAACACTTACCGACACTGTGTTCAGGCACACACCCACACAACAGATTTTTAAAACAACATGGACAGATGGGTATACACACACCATGGGTAGCCTCAGTGTGAAACACAACCCACCGGGAGGACACAGTGAGGTACCACTCAGGTCCTCTCATGCATGTCCGGCTCCTCCATGTTAGGGGAAGGGAAGGAGGCCAGTGGTAGCTCCACACAGTACAGTACACCCCAGTGCCGCCACACTTCAGCCTATATTATAACCAACATGAGAGGAAGCCTGGCGTGCACGCCGCCCGCTCCACTAAGCAGCGGAAGTGTGGTAAACCATGTCCCCCAACAATAAGGGCCTTCATGGAGGGGGGAGCCGCCAACCGCACAGCTGTAAATGCTGACTGAAGCCCCTCTGCGTTGTGGGACGGTTTCTCAGCAGGGTGCACATGCTACGTTTCTCTCTCTCGCTCTCTGTGTGTGTGTGTGTGTGTCCAAGTAGATGTTAGTGCAGTTTTATATTTACTGAAAGTGTGGTTGTGTGTGAGTGTGCATCCATATGTGTGAATACTTGCGCGTGTGTGTTGGTGTGTTTTCTGTGTGTCTACACACGAACTGGGATTAGAGATATTGAAGTTGTTGACTGAGGGATTTATTGGGTTTACTCAACCTGCCCACCAGGGAAACCACACGCACTTCCCCCTTGCGGTGGTAGGACTGGTTCTGTTAAGTGAGGACGGTTTGTCAGTTTGTTCTGTCAGGTTATGGGATGTTTCTCAGTTTGGTCTGTCAGGTTATGGGATGTTTCTCAGTTTGTTCTGTCAGGTTATGGGGATGTTTCTCATTTTGGTCTGTCAGGTTATGGGATGTTTCTCAGTTTGGTCTGTCAGGTTATGGGATGTTTCTCAGTTTGGTCTGTCAGGTTATGGGATGTTTCTCAGTTTGGTCTGTCAGGTTATGGGATGTTTCTCAGTTTGTTCTGTCAGGTTATGGGATGTTTCTCAGTTTGTTCTGTCAGGTTATGGGATGTTTCTCAGTTTGGTCTGTCAGGTTATGGGATGTTTCTATCATCAAAACCATTAGTCCTGCTAGTGGGGTAATAGAAGCCATTCTGGGTTCAGGTGGCTCGGGAGACTAATTAACCATAAGGCCTGGGGGGGTGTGTTATTGGCCAATATACCACGACTAAGACCTGTTCTTATGCACAACGCGAAGCGGCGTGCCTGGATACAGCCCTTAGCCATGGTATATTGGCCATATAACACAAACCCCCAGGTGCCTTACTGCTATTATAAACTGGTTACCAACATAAGCAGTACAGTAAACAAGTATTTTTGCATCATACCAGTGGTATATAGTCTGATTATACATAGCATCCAGGACCCAAACTACCCAGTTTATAATGACTTCTGAATGTTTTCCACATATGAGGATGTGAATGACCACCCAATTTAGTTTACAATAATGAAATCAAACATTGACTGCAATGTATCCTACTCAGTATTTGACTATGTATACTTTATGTAACTCTATTTAACTTCTGGGCAAAGCATCTGGGTTCCAAATGGCACCCTATTTCTGAAATACTTTTGACTGCAGCCCTGCACTATATAAGGAATAGGGTGCAAACAGTATGTCCCCAAGGGTTCAGCCAGTCAGTAAAACAATTGTAGTTGATCTACTCTCTAACATGAGAGAAAATATCAAATCAAAATGTACTGGTCACGTACACAGTTTAGCAGATGTATTTTATTTATTTTTTTAACACTTATTTAACTAGGCAAGTCAGCTTAGAACAAATTATTATTTACAATAATGGCCTACCAAAAGGCCTCCTGCAGGGACAGAGGCTAGGATTAATTTATATATATATATAATATAACTCAAATATTTGAGTATATCTTTTCATGTGACAACACTGAAGAAATGACACTTTGCTACAATGTAAAGTAGGGAGTGTACAGCTTGTATAACAGTGTAAATTTGCTGTCCCCTCAAAATAACTCAACACACAGCCATTAATGTCTAAATGTCTTAATGTCTAAACCGCTGGCAACAAAAGTGAGTACACCCCTAAGTGAAAATGTCAAAATTGGGCCCAATTAGCCATTTTCCCTCCCCGGTGTCATGTGACTCGTTAGTGTTACAAGGTCTCAGGTGTGAATGGGGAGCAGGTGTGTTAAATTTGGTGTCATCGCTCTCACACTCCCTCATACTGACTGGTCACTGGAAGTTCAACATGGCACCTCATGGCAAAGAACTCTCTGAGGATCTGAAAAAAATAATTGTTGCTCTACATAAAGATGGCCTGGGCTATATGAAGATTGCCAAGACCCTGAAACTGAGCTGCAGCACGGTGGCCAAGACCATACTGCGGTTTAACTGGAGAGGTTCTACTCAGAACAGGCCTCGCCATGGTCGACCAAAGAAGTTGAGTGCACGTGCTCAGCGTCATATCCAGAGGTTGTCTTTGGGAAATAGACGTATGAGTGCTGCCAGCATTGCTGCAGAGGTTGATGGGGTGGGGGGGTCAGCCTGTCAGTGCTCAGACCATACGCCGTACACTGCATCAAATTGGTCTGCATGGCTGTCGTCCCAGAAGGAAGCCTCTTCTAAAGATGCAAACAGTTTGCTGAAGACAAGCAGACTAAGGACATGGATTACTGGAACCATGTCCTGTGGTCTGATGCGACCAAGATACACTTATATGGTTCAGATGGTGTCAAGCGTGTGTGGCGGCAACCAGGTGAGGAGTACAAAGACAAGTGTGTCTTGCCTACAGTCAAGCATGGTGGTGGGAGTGTCATGGTCTGGGGCTGCATGAGTGCTGCCGGCAGTGGGGATCTACAGTTCATTGAGAGAACCATGAATGCCAACATGTACTGTGACATACTGAAGCAGAGCATGATCCCCTCCCTTCAGAGACTGGGCCGCAGGACAGTATTCCAACATGATAACGACCCCAAACACACCTCCAAGACGACCACTGCCTTGCTAAAGAAGCTGAAGGTAAATGTGATGGACTGGCCAAGCATGTCTCCAGACCTAAACCCTATTGAGCATCTGTGGGGCATCCTCAAACGGAAGGTGGAGGAGTGCAAGGTCTCTAACATCCACCAGCTCCGTGATGTCGTCACAGAGGAGTGGGAGAGGACTCCAGTGGCAACCTGTGAAGCTCTGGTGAACTCCATGCCCAAGAGGGTTAAGGCAGTGCTGGGAAATGATGGTGGCCACACAAAATATTGACATTTTGGGCCCAATTTGGACATTTTCACTTAGGGGTGTACTCACTTTTGTTGCCAGCAGTTTAGACATTAATGGCTGTGTGTTGAGTTATTTTGAGGGGACAGCAAATTTACACTGTTATACAAGCTGTACACTCACTACTTTACACTGTAGCAAAGTGTCATTTCTTCAGTGTTGCCACATGAAAAGATATACTCGAATATTTGCAAAAATGTGAGGGGTGTACTCACTTTTTTGATATACTGTATGTATATATATATATAAAGACATCACAACAATAGAGACTTAAGACAACAACATAGCAAGGCAGCAACACATGAAAACACAGCATGGCAGCAACACAACATGACAACAAGATGGTAGCAACATAACATAGTAGCAGCACAAAACATGGTACAAGCATTATTGGGTACAGACAACAGCACCAATGGCAAGAACGTAGTGACAACAATACATCATGCAATGCAGCCACAACTGTCAGTAAGAGGAACCCATGATTGAGTCTTTGAATGAAGAGATTGAGATAAAACTGTCCTGTTTGAGTGTTTTCTGCAGCTCGTTCCAGTCGCCAGCTGCAGCGAACTGAAAAAAGCGACCCAGGAACGTGTGCGCTTTGGGGATCTTTAACAGAATGTGACTGTCAGAACAGGTGTTTTATGTGGAGGATGAGGGCTGCAGTAGGTATCTCAGATAGGGGGGAGTGAGGCCTAAGAGGGTTTTATAAATAAGCATCAACCAGTGAGTCTTGTGACGGGTATACAGTGATGACCAGTTTACAGAGGAGTATAGAGGGCAGTGATGTGTCCTATAAGGAGCATTGGTGGCATATCTGGCTCGCAGTCGGAGTTCCAATTAATTTGAAAGGTGTTCGATGTGGTTGAGGTCAGGACTCTGCAGGACAGTCAAGTTCTTTCACACCGATCTCGACAAACCATTTCTGTGTGGACCTCGCTTTGTGCATGGGGGCATTGTCATGCTGAAACAGGAAAGGCCTTCCCCAAGCTGTTTCCACAAAGTTGGAAGCACAGAATTGTCTAGAAAGTCACTATATGCTGCAGCATTAAGATTTCCCTTCACTGGAACTAAGGGAAACATTTACATTTACATTTAAGTCATTTAGCAGACGCTCTTATCCAGAGCGACTTACAAACCTCCTCCACCGAACTTTACAGTTGGTACCATGCATTCAGGAAGGTAGCATTCTCCTGGCATCTGCCAAACCCAGATTCGTCTATCAGACTGCCAGATGGTGATTCATCTCTCTATGCGTTTGCACTGCTCCAAAGTCCAATGATGGCGAGCTTTACACCACTCCAGCTGACGCTTGGCATTTCGCATGGTGATCTTAGGCTTGTGTGCGGCTGTTCGGCTATGGAAACCCATTTCATGAAGCTCCCGGCGAACAGTTTTTGTGCTGAACTCGGTAGTGAGTGTTGCAACCGAGGACAGACTATTTCTACGTACTTTAGCACTCTGTGGTCCCGTTTTGTGAGCTTGTGTGATCTACCACTACACGGCATTTATGGTTGACCAGGGCAGTTCTAGCAGGGCAGAAATTTGGCCAACTGACTTGTTGGAAAGGCCATTCTACTGCCAATGTTTGTCCAATTGGTAGTTACAGTCTTGTCACGTCGCTGTAAGTCCCGTACGGACTCGGGAGAGGCGAAGGTCGAGAGCCGTGCGTCCTCCGAAACACAACCCAGCAAAGCCGCACTGCTTCTTGACACAATGCACGCTTAACCCAGAAGCCAGACGCACCAATTTGTCGGAGGTAACACAGTAAACCTGGCGACCGTGTCAGCGTGCATGCGCCTGACCCGCCACAGGAGTCGCTAGAGCGCGATGTGACAAGACATCCCTGCCGGGCAAACCTTCCCCTATCCAAGACAATGTCGTCTCATGGGTCTCCCGGTTGCAGCTGGCTGTGACACAGCCCAGTATCGAACCAGTATCTGTAGTAACGCAGCTAGCACTGCGATGCAGTGCCTTAGACCGCTGCACCACTCGGGAGGCCCTGTGTGCTTGATTTGCTACACCTGTCAGCAACGGCTGTGGCTGAAATAGCCAAATCCACTCATTTGTATATATAGTGTATGTATATGTCAAGAATCGAGTATATAAATAAATATACGGTGTGTATAGCAGTGTAACTACAATGCAATGTACAGTTGTAGAAATATTAGCATGAGCTATGTCGAAAATACAGTATTTAAATACACAGTATACAGTGATTTTCGGAAAGTATTCCAAAAGTATTACCCCTTGACATTTTTACACATATTGTTACGTTACAGCCTTATTCTAAAATTAATTAAATTGTTTTTTCCCCTCATCTACATACAATACCCCATAATGACAAATAAAAAACTGTTTTTTAGAAAATTTAGCAAAAAAAAAAAAATGATAGTACATTTACATAAATATTCAGACCCTTTACTCAGTACTTTGTTGAAGCACCTTTGGCAGTGATTACAGCCTTGTGAGTCTTCTTGGGTATGACGCTATAAGCTTGGCAAGGGGTTGAATACTTTCTGAATGCACTGTAGGATGAGCCATGACTTGAATGCAGTATATACACTGAGTAGTGATGCAGCCATATGACATTTTTGGTCGATACCGATATCCAATATTTTCCTTATACCAATAACAGATATTTAAAATTTTAGAGGCCTTTTAAGTATTCCAGTACAGTTAAATAGTTAACACACACACATTGACGCAGCAGTCTAAGGCACTGCATCTCAGTGCAAGAGGTGTCACTACAGTCCCTGGTTTGAATCCAGGCTGTATCACATCTGGCCGTGATTGGGAGTCCCATAGGGCGGCGCACAATTGGCCCAACGTCGTCCGGGTTTGGCCAGGGTAGGCCGTCATTGTAAATAAGAATTTATTCTTAACTGACTTGCCCAGTTAAATAAAGGTTACACACACACACCACACTGACAAAAAAAGTTATTTTGTTGGCATTTACGTATGTCCCCATTACCAGTAAATATAATCAAAACCTATTTCTTTCACTTGCTTGCTGTGCTGTTTTGTTGTTCATTTGTTCAGTCGTTTCATCCTCAACCAGGATTTCTATGTAACTCCTTTTGTGTCTTTGGATGTCAAAAAAGATACACGTCAAATAACACTAATTGTCTTGTCAAATAAGCTTGTTGACCAATATGAGTGCACGTCACATAAGAATTTAACACGTTCACACATTTTTTACCTAGTTATTACACATTGATTACACTATCACTCGTATTTCATATGTCAACGATTCATCTATACATATACTATGATGCTGGTAAAGTTGTCTCGCGCACCTACAGTGCTGGTCATTAAAAAAAGCTAGCTAGCTCATGGATGCAAACAATGTTCTTCCCCAAAAACATAGCAAAACAACATTGTCTGGTTCAGTAGCTATCGTTAGCTAGCTAACTATATAGCTAGGTGTCATCATCTAAAATAACCCTAATTTATCAGACAGCTCTTATTTGATGAATGGTGGTCAACCCATCTATGTGAAGCTAGCCACAATAAGGATTCGCCACAAGAGTGGACTTTCCGGTTAGTCTTCAAAATATAAGTATGTCATTGACAGTGATGCAAATCAATACAGATAGTAGAATTCTGCCAGAATTGAAACGATCCTGCTAAACGAGTTTGGAATGTTATTTAAAATCAACAAAAGACAATAATTTGTTCATTTGACAAAAATCTGTTGAAATCACACTGGATGTATTATACTTTAGAATTGCATTGGGGCAAACTTATTTCACTGTACAGCCGTACCTATGGATTGTGGATCAATGACATGGGATATCAGTCTACTCAGTGATACCCAGAGAACATTAGCATTGTAGCTCTTATTGCAGGACTCTGAAACAACTTTGAATTGAGACACATTTATTGTCAACCTATGTGTATTGAACACTATTCCCGAGGAAAAACAATACTGTGTGGATGTTTTGGAGTCTGATAAATCTGTCGAGGACGTTGGGAAAAAATATATTGGGTATTGAGTAGACTGACACCCCATTACATTGATCCCCAATCTTTAGGTAAAGCTATACAGTGCAATATGAATGCCAATACACACAATAGGCTGACTGGGGAGGTGATTTCACACAGTCACAGTCCCGCGTTAAGAGCTACAACGCTAGTATTTGCGTTAATTCTTCACATTTGTGTTCTGTGGGTGTCACTGAGTAGTCTTAACTGACTTGCCTAGTTAAATAAAGGTAAAATAAAATAAAAATGGTCAAATAGTGTTATTTGATGTGTAATTTTCTTGGCACGCAAAGACCCAAACAGCATTCCATAGTATGTTGTGAAGCTAATAGCAGTGACGCTATTACTGTGTAACTCCGGTAGGGCAACATCTGAACAATAGCGCACTTGGTAATGTTAGTGTATACCAGTGCCTGACCAGTTGCCAAAGCCAACATCACCCACGGCATAGAACAGTTGATTGTCAAGGGCAATAAATTCCATTATCTTCAGTTGCAACTCCACTTTGTCCCTGTACTGTTGTTTTTCTTCTTTGATTGCCTTACGGAGGTCATAGCTGGTCTGTTTGTATGCACCCATGTTCCCAGTCACCTTGCCGTGGTTAAATGCGGTGGTTCATCCTTTCAGTTTTGCGTGAATGCTGCCATCTATCCACGGTTTTTGGTTTGGATAAGTTGTATTCGTCACAGTGGTAACAACATCCTCTATACACTTCCTGATGAACCCAGTCGCTGAGTCAGTGTATACGTTGATACTATTCCCAGAGGCAACCCAGAACATTTCCCAGTCCACGTGCTCAAAACAGTCTTGAAGCATGAATTCCGATTGGTCAGACCAATGTTGAACAGTCCTTACCACTGGTGCTTCTTGGTTAAGTTTCTGCCTATAGGCGGGAAGAAACAGGATGAAGGCGTGTTCTGGTTTAAGGAAAGGTGGGCGGGTGTAGGCCTTGTAGCTGTCCGAGAAGGGACAGTAACAATAGTCAAGTGTGTTCTCTTCGTGTGTAGCACAGGAGATGTGTTGATAGAATTTCAGGGAGTGCTTTCCTCAAATATCCTTTATTAAAGTCACCCACTACAATAAGTCCTAGGAGAGGCCTGCTCTTGCCTCTCTCTAACATCATGCATGGCTGCACTGTAATGTTGCTCTATATCCTCTGCAGAGAAAACCATGAAGGGGCAGAAGGGAAAGCAGAACGGGGTGAAGGAGAGGGGGAAGGAGCGGCGGAAAAGCAGTCCAGAGAAGAAGAATGAGAGGTGGAAGTGTGAGAATGGATCCCTCCTGAAACAGCTAGGTACGTCTGACACACCACAAGGGGGGGGGGGGTCTGTGTTTGTATGTAGTGTGAGTTTCCAGATGAGTTATTGACTTATGTAATACCCACTCACTCGCCCCCCCCTCCCCTTTGGGGAGTAGAGGAGAGTCCAGTCTCACACCATCTACATCCTCCTCCCGATTCACCACCCTTCACTGGAAGTGTGTACTTGCACACTCCATGTCATGGATTAACAATGGTGGAAACTCCCCCCTGACAATGCTTCCACCAATCCAATCATTTCAAATCCATGATTGGGAGTGTGCAGGTGCACATCTCTGGAGACCAGAGGAGAATCTCAATTGCATACTCCTTGCGTCCTCTCTCGCCTCCTTCTCAAAACCCATTGGATTAGAAAGCCAGAGGTCCCTCCCCTCTGACCTTCTCATCCAATGGGTTTTCAGTAGTGTTGCACTGTATACCAAAACTTCTGTACCTTTTCGATACTAGAACATGAAAAACGGTTCGGTACTAGAATTTTTTACTTTTGGTACTCCTGTCTGTGTTTCATGTCATGTACCGATTGAGAGGATCGAGTCCTTGTAGTAATTTGTCTGAATCTTATCAAGAGGGCAGTAGCTAGCCAGGCTGCCCCGCATGCAGCTGACACAGTGCAAGCCACTTTTGTGAAGAAAGTGCGAGGAGAGAGAGAACGCTAACAGCATGGCGAAAACATCGTACCTCCATATCCGCATCTTGACAAAACTGTCTCCAGAAGTGAACTATGGTAATACTTTCCTTATAGAGCATAGGAGGGACAGCCCACTGACAGCCCCTTATAGAGGGACAGCCCACTGACAGCCCCTTATAGAGGGACAGCCCACTGACAGCCCCTTATAGAGGGACAGCCCACTGACAGCCCCTTATAGAGGGACAGCCCACTGACAGCCCCTTATAGAGGGACAGCCCACTGACAGCCCCTTATAGAGGGACAGCCCACTGAAACAACTAAGCAAAAGGTGTTACAAAGCAGATCAGTGCAATTCCAAAACCACATTTGTAAAAAAAAAAATCTGTATTTGTTACATGCGCCAAATAGACTTAATTGTGAAATGCTTGCTTATGAGCCCCTCCCAACAATGCAGAGCTAAAAAGTCATACAAATAATCCACAACAATTCCACAGACAATTCCTTCGACCTCATGGCTTGATATTTGCTCTTACATGCACTGTCAACTGGGGGAACTTATATAGACAGGTGTGTTTCTTTCCAAACCATTTGAATTTACCACAGGTGAACTCCAATCAAGTTTAGAAACATCTCAAGGATGATAAATGGAAACAAGATGCACCTGAGCTCAATTTCGATACTCAAAGCAAAGGGTCTGAATACTTATGTAAATAAGGTATTTCTATTTTTTATATTTGATAAAATTTCTAAAAACCTATTTTCACTTTGTCATTATGGGTTATTGTGTGTAGATTGATGAGGAATTTTTTTTATTTAATAAATTTTAGAATAATGCTCTAAAGTAAAAACAAAATGTGGAAAAACTCAGGTGGTCTGAATACTTTTTCCCGAATGCACTGGATTCTGGATTTGGGGACTGTGAAAAGACCCCTGGTGGCATGTCTGGTAGGGTAAGTGTGTGTCAGAGCTGTGTGTAAGTTGATATGCAAAAGATTTAGAATTTTCAGCACATTGCATCACTTATTTTTATGAAGAAACAGTCAGTCTCTCCTCAACTCTTAGCCAAGAGAGACGGACATGCATAGTGTTTATATTAGCCCTCTGATTACAGTGAAGAGCAAAACGTGCCGCTCTGATCTGGGTGTTTTATTTTTGAAAGAATTTGAGTATAGAATAGAATACATTCTAGTTATTATTTTAGTTGTTCAACCAGTTATCAACATATTGTTCAATGTTTAAAAAAATAAAGCCCAGTAGTTGTTCTGTGACTTTAGCTAATACACTTTTTTATGGTATCGAGTATCGTTTTTGATATCAAGTATAGTTTTGGTATTGAATATTGGGATACTAAACCTGGTATCTGCATTGAAGTCAAAATTCTGGTATCTTGACAACACTAGTTTTGAGAAGGAGGTGAGGAGAGAGGATGCGAGGAGTGTGCAATTGAGATTCTCCCTACTATATCAGGGTCCAAACTCTCCCCAGCTGATGATCATGATGAAGATGCTTTGTCCTACAGCGACACATATCCAACAAGAAGCATCCTTCATTCCCAGCGATTCCTATGTGACTGGACCCTTTGTGGGTGGAGCCTTTGTAACAATAGCAAAGAAGAATCATGTCCCACGTGTCCACATAGCCTACAGTGCCTTTGGAAAGTATTCAGACCCCTTGACTTTTTCCACAAAAAAATGTTACAGCCTTTTCCTAAAATGTATTAAATAAAACAAATTCCTCAGCAATCTACACACAATACCCCATAATGACAAAGCGAAAACATTTTTTATTTTATTTTAGTAAATGTGTTAAAAAACTAAAACATGAATACCTTATTTACATAAGTATTCAGATCCTTTGCTATGAGACTTGAAATTGAGTTCAGGTGCATCCTGTTTCCATTGATCATCATTTACTTATATAAATGTGATATTTCCATTTACTTTTCTTTTTTCTTTTTTACTGTTTTTTCTTTGAACTTCTGTACTGCCAACAGATACTTCAGCCTTCAGACAGGTCCACCTGTAGCACAGGACACACCTGTAACACCATGACGATAGACAGCAAGGTCACTTACAGTAGGTTGGTCATCAACCATCAGTCAGAAACCAGACAACCATGTTTCCATGACAGAGGACGGTGTGTGTTTATGTGTCTGTAGATCAGAATCAGGTTTATTGTCCCACAAGAGGAAAATCTTGCCACAGCTCGCATACACAAAATATTTAGAAAACACAGCAGGAAACAGTCAGCCATAAATAGCACCCCACCAGGAGGAAGCTACAGTACATGGAATTGTTCATAATAGTCACAGCCCCTGGGATGAAAGTCCTCCTGAAGCTGTGCTGGAGTGAGTAGTCTGGGCTGGACATCATGTGGCAGGCTTTGCACTGGATAGTGCGTTCATTCAGTAGGGAGAGTTTTGGAGCGGGGGTCCAATCAGTTTAAATGCCGTGTTGGTGATCCTTAATAGTTTATTGTGGTGTGAGACTGTCAGCATGTTGCGGTATCAGATACTTCAATAGAGTAGTGATGAGGATGGGCCGGTAGAGCAGCAGAAGGAGTTTTGGTTTGATTAGACTCCTGATGACAAACAGATGTTGTTGTACCGTGTAGGAACAGGTTGACATACACTCCAAGTTTACCTTGACACACTTAACCCCAAATTGCTCCAGGGACGGTGCACTCATTGTGGCTGTGTTTCTGTGTCTTGTGTGTGTTGTTTCTCAACAGAAATGAATGATGGAGTACTACAGGTATTCTGTCCTCTTTTCTTCTTCCCAGACACTGTTGGCTCTCCTGTCGGTTGGAGTGATATACTGTCATTTAGAGATACCAGTTGATTCCTTGCGATGCCAGATCAGATATCGCCAGGGAGAGAGTTAAGCACTTTGCATACACAGAGGGACGGGCTGAGTGGATATTTGCCGAGTATCCACTTGTCCCTCTAGTCAAAGTTGCTAGTGCCTTCACACAAGGGCGACGCCCACCGGTGACCATAGCAACGAAATAAACAAACATTATCGACGTGTGAAAAGTGAATGTCTTATAATTCCATAAGCATGCATAAAAAAGTATTTACATAAGGAACAGAAATGATTAACCCCAAAATACATCACTGACCACACCGCCTGGATAGAATTTAGGTTGCAATTTGGGAAGCAGACACAGACTGGCATCTGTCCACGAGGGCTAAGAATTGCCAGGGACCTCACGATACGATATTATCACGATATTTAGGTATGATATGTATTGCAATCCTCATGATTATATATGTATTGCGATTTGATACTGTGATTTTATTCCAATTTGATGTTCCTAACATATTGCTAACAATATGACTGCTGCAGAGGGACAAGAGAGAGACATGGGAAAACAAGTTATCAGTCATGGAAATAAAGGTGCTGAAAACAAATTGGCTCCTTATTTAAAAAGAAGATGGAGAACAAACTATGAAGGAAAAATACCTGTGTTTTGCTGCACGTACAGCCAACTAGCGCCAAAATAATATTGCGATATTTTCTAAATGATATGATATATCGTAAAAAATGATATCCCGTTATGTAACTGCAGCAATTTTTCCTCCCCATCACTAAAGGTCACCCAGGATGTCAGACAGGACTGTAGAGTCCCTCTGAGTGTTACGTCGTGGAATCGACTTAAGGGCCTTCTGGGTGTTGATATTGAGCTCTATCCCCAGACTGATACTTTGGGAATCATTTTAACACTTAATTTGTGTTTTTTCAGATGTCGAGTTTACAGAGCTCTCTCTCTCTCTCTCTCTCTGAAACTCACTGCTCACTCCCCCCCTCTTTCCCTTGCTCTGTGCGTATGTGGGGTTGTCAGGGCGACGGTTAGCACCTGAAAACAATCGGTAGACTGTAGCGGGGCCTGCACAAACACAAGTCTGGCTCTGCCCCAGCCAGCGCATTCCTGGCCCTACCTAGCTTAGCTTAGCCTTCCACGCTCCCTGGTTCTACCTAGCCTAGCTCAGCCTTCCTCCCTCCTCCCATCTCTCTGTTCCTCCCTACATCCCTCCCTCCCTTCTCTCTGTTCCCCCATCTACCTAGCTTAGCTTAGCCTTCCACACTCCCTGGTTCTACCTAGCCTAGCTCAGCCTTCCTCCCTCCTCCCATCTCTCTGTTCCTCCCTACATCCCTCCCTCCCTTCTCTCTGTTCCCCCATCTACCTAGCCTAGCTTATCCTTCCTCACTCCCTGGTTCTGCTTAGCCTGGTCCTCCCTTCCCTCTGTTTCCCCCTCCCTCCCTTCTCTCTGTTCCCCCTCCCTCCCTTCTCTCTCTGTTCCCCCTCCCTCCCTTCCCTCTGTTTCCCCCTCCCTCCCTTCTCTCTGTTCCCCCTCCCTCCCTTCTCTCTGATTCCCCCTCCCTCCCTTCTCTCTGTTCCCCGCTTCCTCCCTTCTCTCTGTTTCCCGCTTCCTCCCTTCTCTCTGTTTCCCGCTTCCTCCCTTCTCTCTGTTTCCCCCTTCCTCCCTTCTCTCTGTTCCCCCCTCCCTCCCTTCTCTGTTTCCCCCTCCCTCCCTTCTCTCTGTTCCCCCTCCCTCCCTTCCCTCTGTTTCCCCCTCCCTCCCTTCTCTCTGTTCCCCCTCCCTCCCTTCTCTCTGTTCCCCCTCCCTCCCTTCTCTCTGTTCCCCTCCCTCCCTTCTCTCTGTTTCCCCCTCCCTCCCTTCTCTCTGTTCCCCCTCCCTCCCTTCTCTCTGTTCCCCGCTTCCTCCCTTCTCTCTGTTCCCCGCTTCCTCCCTTCTCTCTGTTCCCCGCTTCCTCCCTTCTCTCTGTTCCCCCTCCCTCCCTTCTCTCTGTTCCCCCTCCCTCCCTTCTCTCTGTTCCCCCTCCCTCCCTTCTCTCTGTTCCCCCTCCCTCCCTTCTCTCTGTTTCCCCCCTCCCTCCCTTCTCTCTGTTCCCCCTCCCTCCCTTCTCTCTGTTTCCCCCTCCCTCCCTTCTCTCTGTTTCCCCCTCCCTCCCTTCTCTCTGTTCCCCCTCCCTCCCTTCTCTCTGTTTCCCCCTCCCTCCCTTCTCTCTGTTTCCTCCATCCCTTCTCTCTTTTCCCCCTCCCTCCCTTCTCTCTGTTTCCCCCTCCCTCCCTTCTCTATGTCCCCCCATCCCTTCTCTATGTTTCCCCCTCCCTCCCTTCTCTCTGTTTCCCCCTCCCTCCCTTCTCTCTGTTTCCCCCTCCCTCCCTTCTCTCTGTTTCCCCCTCCCTCCCTTCTCTCTGTTCCCCCTCCCTCCCTTCTCTCTGTTTCCCCTCCCTCCCTTCCCTCTGTTTCCTCCATCCCTTCTCTCTTTTCCCCCTCCCTCCCTTCTCTCTGTTCCCCCTCCCTCCCTTCTCTATGCCCCCCCCTCCCTTCTCTATGTTTCCTCCCTCCCTCCCTTCTCTCTGTTTCCCCCTCCCTCCCTTCTCTCTGTTTCCCCCTCCCTCCCTTCTCTCTGTTTCCCCCTCCCTCCCTTCTCTATGTTTCCCCCTCCCTCCCTTCTCTCTGTTTCCCCCTCCCTCCCTTCTCTGTTTCCCCCTCCCTCCCTTCCCTCTGTTTCCCCCTCCCTCCCTTCTCTATGTTTCCCCCTCCCTCCCTTCTCTGTTTCCCCCTCCCTCCCTTCCCTCTGTTTCCCCGCTCCCTCCCTTCTCTCTGTTCCCCCTCCCTCCCTTCTCTCTGTTCCCCGCTCCCTCCCTTCTCTCTGTTTCCTCCCTCCCTCCCTCCCTTCTCTCTGTTTCCTCCCTTCCCTCTGTTTCCCCCCCTCCCTCCCTTTTCTCTGTTTCCCCCTCCCTCCCTTCTCTCTGTTTCCCCCTTCCCTCTGTTTCCCCCTCCCTCCCTTCTCTCTGTTTCCCCCCCTCCCTCCCTTCTCTCTGTTCCCCCTCCCTACCTTCTCTCTGTTTCCCCCTCCCTCCCTTCTCTCTGTTCCCCGCTCCCTCCCTTCTCTCTGTTTCTCCCTTCTCTCTGTTTCCCACTCCCTCCCTTCTCTCTGTTCCCCCCTCCCTCCCTTCTCTCTGTTTCCCCCTCCCTCCCTTCTCTCTGTTTCCCCCTTCCGCCCTTTTCTGTTTCCCCCTCCCTCCCTTCTCTCTGTTTCCTCCCTCCCTTCCCTCTGTTTCCCACTCCCTCCCTTCTCTCTGTTTCCCCGCTCCCTCCCTTCTCTCTGTTTCCCCGCTCCCTCCCTTCTCTCTGTTTCCCCCTCCCTCCCTTCTCTCTGTTTCCCCCTCCCTCCCTTCTCTCTGTTTCCCCCCTTCCTCCCTTTTCTGTTCCCCCCTCCCTCCCTTCTCTCTGTTCCCCCCTCCCTCCCTTCTCTCTGTTTCCTCCCTCCCTTCTCTCTGTTCACCCTCTCCCTCCTTCATTTTCTCTGTTCCACCTCTCTTCCCTCTATTCCACCTCTCCTCCCCTCCTCTCATCCCCTCTTCAACCCTCCATACCTTCTCCTCAGGTCTCCTGTCTCCAGCAGAGGTGCTGGTGCTGATGCTGCGTCATGGAAACTGCTGGCCTGGGGGTGCTGATGACGCCATCACAGCAGCTCTTCCTGGCCTGCTGGGCACAGGGCTCTAGGGACTAGAGGGGGGAGGAGGAACAATAGAGGGATTGGACAGGTGTTAGATGGCACCCTATTCCCTATTTAGTGCAATACTGTGCCATTTGGGACAGAACGTCCTTATTTTTATGTATGCAACTCGTCTGACAGTTGTCTTGAGTTGTAGTTTTGACGAACAAAAACAGACAATGATATAGGTCATATGCGGTTGAATCAGTGTTCATGCGTCTGGTGTGGCTGTAGCCTTAGGTAGTGGGGTAACAGGAGGATCTAACAGGGGATGGGTCGGTAAGGAATGTTGAAGGTTGTGTTGGTGTGACCCCCTGACACCTCTTTGCGTCTGGTGTGGCTGTAGCCTTAGGTAGTGGGGTAACAGGAGGATCTAACAGGGGATGGGTCGGTCAGGAATGTTGAAGGTTGTGTTGGTGTGACCCCCTGACACCTCTTTGTCTAGTCAAGGTCATTATGAGGAATCAGGTGCAGTAGACTAGAGTGAATCAGGTAGAGTAGAGTGAATCGGGTACAGTATACTAGAGTGAATCAGGTACAGTAGAATAGAGTGAATCAGGTACAGTAGACTAGAGTGAATCGGGTACAGTATACTAGAGTGAATCAGGTACAGTAGACTAGAGTGAATCAGGTACAGTAGACTAGAGTGAATCAGGTACAGTAGAGGGAATCAGGTACAGTAGACTATAGGGAGTAAGGTGCAGTAGACTAGAGGGAGTCAGGTACAGTAGACTAGAGTGAATCAGGTACACTAGAGTGAATCAAGTACAGTCGACTAGTTTGAATCAGGTATAGTCAACTAGAGGGAATCAGGTACACTAGAGTGAATCAAGTACAGTAGACTGGAGTGAATCAGGTACAGTAGACTAGAGTGAATCAGGTACAGTAAACTAGAGGGAATCAGGTACAGTAGACTAGAGGGAGTAAGGTGCAGTAGACTAGAGTGAATCAAGTACAGTAGACTGGAGTGAATCAGGTACAGTAGACTAGAGTGAATCAGGTACAGTAGACTAGAGTGAATCAAGTACAGTAGACTTGAGTGAATCAGGTACAGTAGACTAGAGTGAATCAGGTATAGTCGACTAGAGGGAATCAGGTACACTAGAGGGAATCAGGTGCACTAGAGTGAATCAAGTACAGTAGACTAGAGTGAATCAGGTATAGTAGACTAGAGGGAATCAGGTACACTAGAGTGAATCAAGTACAGTAGACTGGAGTGATTCAGGTACAGTAGACTAGAGGGAATCAGGTACAGTAAACTAGAGTGAATCTGGTACAGTAGACTAGAGGGAATCAGGTACAGTAGACTAGAGGGAGTCAGGTACAGTAGACTAGAATGAATCGGGTACAGTAGACTAGAGTGAATCGGGTACAATAGAGTGAATCAGGTACAATAGACTGGATTGAATCAGGTACAGTCGACTAGAGTGAATCAGGTACAGTAGACTAGAGTAAATAAGGTACAGTAGAGTGAATCAGGTACAGTAGACTAGATTGAATCGGGTACAAGTAGATTAGAGTTAATAAGGTACAGTAGACTAGAGTAAATAAGGTACAGTAGACTAGAGGGAGTCAGGTACAGTAGACTAGAATGAATCGGGTACAGTAGACTAGAGTGAATCGGGTACAATAGAGTGAATCAGGTACAATAGACTGGATTGAATCAGGTACAGTAGACTAGAGTGAATATGGTACAGTAGACTAGAGGGAATCAGGTACAGTAGACTAGAGGGAGTCAGGTACAGTAGAAAAGAATGAATCGGGTACAGTAGACTAGAGTAAATAAGGTACAGTAGAGTGAATCAGGTACAGTAGACTAGATTGAATCAGGTACAGTAGACTAGAGTAAATAAGGTACAGTAGAGTGAATCAGGTACAGTAGACTAGATTGAATCGGGTACAAGTAGACTAGAGTTAATAAGGTACAGTAGACTAGAGTAAATAAGGTACAGTAGAGTGAATCAGGTACAGTAGACTAGATTGAATCAGGTACCTTAGACTAGAGTGAATCAGGTACAGTAGACTAGAGTAAATAAGGTACAGTAGAGTGAATCGGGTACAGTATACTAGAGTGAATCAGGTACAGTAGACTAGAGTGAATCAGGTACAGTAGAGGGAATCAGGTACAGTAGACTAGAGGGAGTAAGGTGCAGTAGACTAGAGGGAGTCAGGTACAGTAGACTAGAGTGAATCAGGTATAGTCAACTAGAGGGAATCAGGTACACTAGAGTGAATCAAGTACAGTAGACTGGAGTGAATCAGGTACAGTAGACTAGAGTGAATCAAGTACAGTAGACTGGAGTGAATCAAGTACAGTAGACTAGAGTGAATCAAGTATAGTCAACTAGAGGGAATCAGGTACACTAGAGTGAATCAAGTACAGTAGACTGGAGTGAATCAGGTACAGTAGACTAGAGTGAATCAGGTACAGTAAACTAGAGGGAATCAGGTACAGTAGACTAGAGGGAGTCAGGTACAGTAGACTAGAGTGAATCAAGTACAGTAGACTGGAGTGAATCAGGTACAGTAGACTAGAGTGAATCAAGTACAGTAGACTAGAGTGAATCAAGTACAGTAGACTGGAGTGAATCAGGTACAGTAGACTAGAGTGAATCAGGTACAGTAGACTAGAGTGAATCAGGTATAGTCGACTAGAGGGAATCAGGTACACTAGAGGGAATCAGGTGCACTAGAGTGAATCAAGTACAGTAGACTAGAGTGAATCAGGTATAGTAGACTAGAGGGAATCAGGTACACTAGAGTGAATCAAGTACAGTAGACTGGAGTGATTCAGGTACAGTAGACTAGAGGGAATCAGGTACAGTAAACTAGAGTGAATCTGGTACAGTAGACTAGAGGGAATCAGGTACAGTAGACTAGAGGGAGTCAGGTACAGTAGACTAGAATGAATCGGGTACAGTAGACTAGAGTGAATCGGGTACAATAGAGTGAATCAGGTACAATAGACTGGATTGAATCAGGTACAGTCGACTAGAGTGAATCAGGTACAGTAGACTAGAGTAAATAAGGTACAGTAGAGTGAATCAGGTACAGTAGACTAGATTGAATCGGGTACAAGTAGATTAGAGTTAATAAGGTACAGTAGACTAGAGTAAATAAGGTACAGTAGACTAGAGGGAGTCAGGTACAGTAGACTAGAATGAATCGGGTACAGTAGACTAGAGTGAATCGGGTACAATAGAGTGAATCAGGTACAATAGACTGGATTGAATCAGGTACAGTAGACTAGAGTGAATCTGGTACAGTAGACTAGAGGGAATCAGGTACAGTAGACTAGAGGGAGTCAGGTACAGTAGACTAGAATGAATCGGGTACAGTAGACTAGAATGAATCTGGTACAATAGAGTGAATCAGGTACAATAGACTGGATTGAATCAGGTACAGTAGACTAGAGTGAATCAGGTACAGTAGACTAGAGTAAATAAGGTACAGTAGAGTGAATCAGGTACAGTAGACTAGATTGAATCAGGTACAGTAGACTAGAGTGAATCAGGTACAGTAGACTAGAGTAAATAAGGTACAGTAGAGTGAATCAGGTACAGTAGACTAGATTGAATCGGGTACAAGTAGACTAGAGTTAATAAGGTACAGTAGACTAGAGTGAATCAGGTACAGTAGACTAGATTGAATCGGGTACAAGTAGATTAGAGTTAATAAGGTACAGTAGACTAGAGTAAATAAGGTACAGTAGACTAGAGGGAGTCAGGTACAGTAGAGTGAATCGGGTACAGTAGACTAGAGTGAATCGGGTACAATAGAGTGAATCAGGTACAATAGACTGGATTGAATCAGGTACAGTAGACTAGAGTGAATCTGGTACAGTAGACTAGAGGGAATCAGGTACAGTAGACTAGAGGGAGTCAGGTACAGTAGACTAGAATGAATCGGGTACAGTAGACTAGAGTAAATAAGGTACAGTAGAGTGAATCAGGTACAGTAGACTAGATTGAATCAGGTACAGTAGACTAGAGTAAATAAGGTACAGTAGAGTGAATCAGGTACAGTAGACTAGATTGAATCGGGTACAAGTAGACTAGAGTTAATAAGGTACAGTAGACTAGAGTAAATAAGGTACAGTAGAGTGAATCAGGTACAGTAGACTAGATTGAATCAGGTACCTTAGACTAGAGTGAATCAGGTACAGTAGACTAGAGTAAATAAGGTACAGTAGAGTGAATCGGGTACAGTATACTAGAGTGAATCAGGTACAGTAGACTAGAGTGAATCAGGTACAGTAGAGGGAATCAGGTACAGTAGACTAGAGGGAGTAAGGTGCAGTAGACTAGAGGGAGTCAGGTACAGTAGACTAGAGTGAATCAGGTACACTAGAGTGAATCAAGTACAGTCGACTAGAGTGAATCAGGTATAGTCAACTAGAGGGAATCAGGTACACTAGAGTGAATCAAGTACAGTAGACTGGAGTGAATCAGGTACAGTAGACTAGAGTGAATCAAGTACAGTAGACTGGAGTGAATCAAGTACAGTAGACTAGAGTGAATCAAGTATAGTCAACTAGAGGGAATCAGGTACACTAGAGTGAATCAAGTACAGTAGACTGGAGTGAATCAGGTACAGTAGACTAGAGTGAATCAGGTACAGTAAACTAGAGGGAATCAGGTACAGTAGACTAGAGGGAGTCAGGTACAGTAGACTAGAGTGAATCAAGTACAGTAGACTGGAGTGAATCAGGTACAGTAGACTAGAGTGAATCAAGTACAGTAGACTGGAGTGAATCAGGTACAGTAGACTAGAGTGAATCAGGTACAGTAGACTAGAGTGAATCAGGTATAGTCGACTAGAGGGAATCAGGTACACTAGAGGGAATCAGGTGCACTAGAGTGAATCAAGTACAGTAGACTAGAGTGAATCAGGTATAGTAGACTAGAGGGAATCAGGTACACTAGAGTGAATCAAGTACAGTAGACTGGAGTGATTCAGGTACAGTAGACTAGAGGGAATCAGGTACAGTAAACTAGAGTGAATCTGGTACAGTAGACTAGAGGGAATCAGGTACAGTAGACTAGAGGGAGTCAGGTACAGTAGACTAGAATGAATCGGGTACAGTAGACTAGAGTGAATCGGGTACAGTAGACTAGAGTGAATCGGGTACAATAGAGTGAATCAGGTACAATAGACTGGATTGAATCAGGTACAGTCGACTAGAGTGAATCAGGTACAGTAGACTAGAGTAAATAAGGTACAGTAGAGTGAATCAGGTACAGTAGACTAGATTGAATCGGGTACAAGTAGATTAGAGTTAATAAGGTACAGTAGACTAGAGTAAATAAGGTACAGTAGACTAGAGGGAGTCAGGTACAGTAGACTAGAATGAATCGGGTACAGTAGACTAGAGTGAATCGGGTACAATAGAGTGAATCAGGTACAATAGACTGGATTGAATCAGGTACAGTCGACTAGAGTGAATCAGGTACAGTAGACTAGAGTAAATAAGGTACAGTAGAGTGAATCAGGTACAGTAGACTAGATTGAATCGGGTACAAGTAGATTAGAGTTAATAAGGTACAGTAGACTAGAGTAAATAAGGTACAGTAGACTAGAGGGAGTCAGGTACAGTAGACTAGAATGAATCGGGTACAGTAGACTAGAGTGAATCGGGTACAATAGAGTGAATCAGGTACAATAGACTGGATTGAATCAGGTACAGTAGACTAGAGTGAATCTGGTACAGTAGACTAGAGGGAATCAGGTACAGTAGACTAGAGGGAGTCAGGTACAGTAGACTAGAATGAATCGGGTACAGTAGACTAGAATGAATCTGGTACAATAGAGTGAATCAGGTACAATAGACTGGATTGAATCAGGTACAGTAGACTAGAGTGAATCAGGTACAGTAGACTAGAGTAAATAAGGTACAGTAGAGTGAATCAGGTACAGTAGACTAGATTGAATCAGGTACAGTAGACTAGAGTGAATCAGGTACAGTAGACTAGAGTAAATAAGGTACAGTAGAGTGAATCAGGTACAGTAGACTAGATTGAATCGGGTACAAGTAGACTAGAGTTAATAAGGTACAGTAGACTAGAGTAAATAAGGTACAGTAGAGTGAATCAGGTACAGTAGACTAGATTGAATCGGGTACAAGTAGATTAGAGTTAATAAGGTACAGTAGACTAGAGTAAATAAGGTACAGTAGACTAGAGGGAGTCAGGTACAGTAGACTAGAATGAATCGGGTACAGTAGACTAGAGTGAATCGGGTACAATAGAGTGAATCAGGTACAATAGACTGGATTGAATCAGGTACAGTAGACTAGAGTGAATCTGGTACAGTAGACTAGAGGGAATCAGGTACAGTAGACTAGAGGGAGTCAGGTACAGTAGACTAGAATGAATCGGGTACAGTAGACTAGAATGAATCTGGTACAATAGAGTGAATCAGGTACAATAGACTGGATTGAATCAGGTACAGTAGACTAGAGTGAATCAGGTACAGTAGACTAGAGTAAATAAGGTACAGTAGAGTGAATCAGGTACAGTAGACTAGATTGAATCAGGTACAGTAGACTAGAGTGAATCAGGTACAGTAGACTAGAGTAAATAAGGTACAGTAGAGTGAATCAGGTACAGTAGACTAGATTGAATCGGGTACAAGTAGACTAGAGTTAATAAGGTACAGTAGACTAGAGTAAATAAGGTACAGTAGAGTGAATCAGGTACAGTAGACTAGATTGAATCGGGTACAAGTAGATTAGAGTTAATAAGGTACAGTAGACTAGAGTAAATAAGGTACAGTAGACTAGAGGGAGTCAGGTACAGTAGACTAGAATGAATCGGGTACAGTAGACTAGAGTGAATCGGGTACAATAGAGTGAATCAGGTACAATAGACTGGATTGAATCAGGTACAGTAGACTAGAGTGAATCTGGTACAGTAGACTAGAGGGAATCAGGTACAGTAGACTAGAGGGAGTCAGGTACAGTAGACTAGAATGAATCGGGTACAGTAGACTAGAATGAATCTGGTACAATAGAGTGAATCAGGTACAATAGACTGGATTGAATCAGGTACAGTAGACTAGAGTGAATCAGGTACAGTAGACTAGAGTAAATAAGGTACAGTAGAGTGAATCAGGTACAGTAGACTAGATTGAATCAGGTACAGTAGACTAGAGTGAATCAGGTACAGTAGACTAGAGTAAATAAGGTACAGTAGAGTGAATCAGGTACAGTAGACTAGATTGAATCGGGTACAAGTAGACTAGAGTTAATAAGGTACAGTAGACTAGAGTAAATAAGGTACAGTAGAGTGAATCAGGTACAGTAGACTAGATTGAATCAGGTACCTTAGACTAGAGTGAATCAGGTACAGTAGACTAGAGTAAATAAGGTACAGTAGAGTGAATCGGGTACAGTATACTAGAGTGAATCAGGTACAGTAGACTAGAGTGAATCAGGTACAGTAGACTGGAGGGAATCAGGTACAGTAGACTAGAGGGAGTAAGGTGCAGTAGACTAGAGTGAATCAAGTACAGTAGACTGGAGTGAATCAGGTACAGTAGACTAGAGTGAATCAGGTACAGTAGACTAGAGTGAATCAAGTACAGTAGACTTGAGTGAATCAGGTACAGTAGACTAGAGTGAATCAGGTATAGTCGACTAGAGGGAATCAGGTACACTAGAGGGAATCAGGTGCACTAGAGTGAATCAAGTACAGTAGACTAGAGTGAATCAGGTATAGTAGACTAGAGGGAATCAGGTACACTAGAGTGAATCAAGTACAGTAGACTGGAGTGATTCAGGTACAGTAGACTAGAGGGAATCAGGTACAGTAAACTAGAGTGAATCTGGTACAGTAGACTAGAGGGAATCAGGTACAGTAGACTAGAGGGAGTCAGGTACAGTAGACTAGAATGAATCGGGTACAGTAGACTAGAGTGAATCGGGTACAATAGAGTGAATCAGGTACAATAGACTGGATTGAATCAGGTACAGTCGACTAGAGTGAATCAGGTACAGTAGACTAGAGTAAATAAGGTACAGTAGAGTGAATCAGGTACAGTAGACTAGATTGAATCGGGTACAAGTAGATTAGAGTTAATAAGGTACATTAGACTAGAGTAAATAAGGTACAGTAGACTAGAGGGAGTCAGGTACAGTAGACTAGAATGAATCGGGTACAGTAGACTAGAGTGAATCGGGTACAATAGAGTGAATCAGGTACAATAGACTGGATTGAATCAGGTACAGTAGACTAGAGTGAATCTGGTACAGTAGACTAGAGGGAATCAGGTACAGTAGACTAGAGGGAGTCAGGTACAGTAGACTAGAATGAATCGGGTACAGTAGACTAGAGTAAATAAGGTACAGTAGAGTGAATCAGGTACAGTAGACTAGATTGAATCAGGTACAGTAGACTAGAGTAAATAAGGTACAGTAGAGTGAATCAGGTACAGTAGACTAGATTGAATCGGGTACAAGTAGACTAGAGTTAATAAGGTACAGTAGACTAGAGTAAATAAGGTACAGTAGAGTGAATCAGGTACAGTAGACTAGATTGAATCAGGTACCTTAGACTAGAGTGAATCAGGTACAGTAGACTAGAGTAAATAAGGTACAGTAGAGTGAATCGGGTACAGTATACTAGAGTGAATCAGGTACAGTAGACTAGAGTGAATCAGGTACAGTAGAGGGAATCAGGTACAGTAGACTAGAGGGAGTAAGGTGCAGTAGACTAGAGGGAGTCAGGTACAGTAGACTAGAGTGAATCAGGTATAGTCAACTAGAGGGAATCAGGTACACTAGAGTGAATCAAGTACAGTAGACTGGAGTGAATCAGGTACAGTAGACTAGAGTGAATCAAGTACAGTAGACTGGAGTGAATCAAGTACAGTAGACTAGAGTGAATCAAGTATAGTCAACTAGAGGGAATCAGGTACACTAGAGTGAATCAAGTACAGTAGACTGGAGTGAATCAGGTACAGTAGACTAGAGTGAATCAGGTACAGTAAACTAGAGGGAATCAGGTACAGTAGACTAGAGGGAGTCAGGTACAGTAGACTAGAGTGAATCAAGTACAGTAGACTGGAGTGAATCAGGTACAGTAGACTAGAGTGAATCAAGTACAGTAGACTAGAGTGAATCAAGTACAGTAGACTGGAGTGAATCAGGTACAGTAGACTAGAGTGAATCAGGTACAGTAGACTAGAGTGAATCAGGTATAGTCGACTAGAGGGAATCAGGTACACTAGAGGGAATCAGGTGCACTAGAGTGAATCAAGTACAGTAGACTAGAGTGAATCAGGTATAGTAGACTAGAGGGAATCAGGTACACTAGAGTGAATCAAGTACAGTAGACTGGAGTGATTCAGGTACAGTAGACTAGAGGGAATCAGGTACAGTAAACTAGAGTGAATCTGGTACAGTAGACTAGAGGGAATCAGGTACAGTAGACTAGAGGGAGTCAGGTACAGTAGACTAGAATGAATCGGGTACAATAGAGTGAATCAGGTACAATAGACTGGATTGAATCAGGTACAGTCGACTAGAGTGAATCAGGTACAGTAGACTAGAGTAAATAAGGTACAGTAGACTAGAGTAAATAAGGTACAGTAGACTAGAGGGAGTCAGGTACAGTAGACTAGAATGAATCGGGTACAGTAGACTAGAGTGAATCGGGTACAATAGAGTGAATCAGGTACAATAGACTGGATTGAATCAGGTACAGTAGACTAGAGTGAATCTGGTACAGTAGACTAGAGGGAATCAGGTACAGTAGACTAGAGGGAGTCAGGTACAGTAGACTAGAATGAATCGGGTACAGTAGACTAGAATGAATCTGGTACAATAGAGTGAATCAGGTACAATAGACTGGATTGAATCAGGTACAGTAGACTAGAGTGAATCAGGTACAGTAGACTAAAGTAAATAAGGTACAGTAGAGTGAATCAGGTACAGTAGACTAGATTGAATCAGGTACAGTAGACTAGAGTGAATCAGGTACAGTAGACTAGAGTAAATAAGGTACAGTAGAGTGAATCAGGTACAGTAGACTAGATTGAATCGGGTACAAGTAGACTAGAGTTAATAAGGTACAGTAGACTAGAGTAAATAAGGTACAGTAGAGTGAATCAGGTACAGTAGACTAGATTGAATCAGGTACCTTAGACTAGAGTGAATCAGGTACAGTAGACTAGAGTAAATAAGGTACAGTAGAGTGAATCGGGTACAGTATACTAGAGTGAATCAGGTACAGTAGACTAGAGTGAATCAGGTACAGTAGAGGGAATCAGGTACAGTAGACTAGAGGGAGTAAGGTGCAGTAGACTAGAGGGAGTCAGGTACAGTAGACTAGAGTGAATCAGGTACACTAGAGTGAATCAAGTACAGTCGACTAGAGTGAATCAGGTATAGTCAACTAGAGGGAATCAGGTACACTAGAGTGAATCAAGTACAGTCGACTAGAGTGAATCAGGTATAGTCAACTAGAGGGAATCAGGTACACTAGAGTGAATCAAGTACAGTAGACTGGAGTGAATCAGGTACAGTAGACTAGAGTGAATCAGGTACAGTAAACTAGAGGGAATCAGGTACAGTAGACTAGAGGGAGTCAGGTACAGTAGACTAGAGTGAATCAAGTACAGTAGACTGGAGTGAATCAAGTACAGTAGACTAGAGTGAATCAAGTACAGTAGACTGGAGTGAATCAGGTACAGTAGACTAGAGTGAATCAGGTATAGTCGACTAGAGGGAATCAGGCACACTAGAGGGAATCAGGTGCACTAGAGTGAATCAAGTACAGTAGACTGGAGTGAATCAAGTACAGTAGACTAGAGTGAATCAAGTACAGTAGACTGGAGTGAATCAGGTACAGTAGACTAGAGTGAATCAGGTATAGTAGACTAGAGGGAATCAGGTACACTAGAGTGAATCAAGTACAGTAGACTGGAGTGATTCAGGTACAGTAGACTAGAGGGAATCAGGTACAGTAAACTAGAGTGAATCTGGTACAGTAGACTAGAGGGAATCAGGTACAGTAGACTAGAGGGAGTCAGGTACAGTAGACTAGAATGAATCGGGTACAGTAGACTAGAGTGAATCGGGTACAATAGAGTGAATCAGGTACAATAGACTGGATTGAATCAGGTACAGTCGACTAGAGTGAATCAGGTACAGTAGACTAGAGTAAATAAGGTACAGTAGAGTTAATAAGGTACAGTAGAGTGAATCAGGTACAGTAGACTAGATTGAATCAGGTACAAGTAGATTAGAGTTAATAAGGTACAGTAGACTAGAGTAAATAAGGTACAGTAGAGTGAATCAGGTACAGTATACTAGATTGAATCAGGTACAGTAGACTAGAGTGAATCAGGTACAGTAGACTAGAGTAAATAAGGTACAGTAGAGTGAATCAGGTACAGTAGACTAGAGTGAATCAGGTACAGTAGACTAGAGTAAATAAGGTACAGTAGAGTGAATCAGGTACAGTAGACTAGAGTGAATCAGGTACAGTAGACTAGAGTAAATAAGGTACAGTAGAGTGAATCAGGTACAGTAGACTAGATTGAATCAGGTACAGTAGACTAGAGTGAATCAGGTACAGTAGACTAGAGTAAATAAGGTACAGTAGAGTGAATCAGGTACAGTAGACTAGATTGAATCAGGTACCTTAGACTAGAGTGAATCAGGTACAGTAGACTAGAGTAAATAAGGTACAGTAGAGTGAATCAGGTACAGTAGACTAGATTGAATCGGGTACAAGTAGATTAGAGTTAATAAGGTACAGTAGACTAAAGTAAATAAGGTACAGTAGAGTTAATAAGGTACAGTAGACTAGATTGAATCGGGTACAAGTAGATTAGAGTTAATAAGGTACAGTAGACTAGATTGAATCGGGTACAAGTAGATTAGAGTTAATAAGGTACAGTAGACTAGAGTAAATAAGGTACAGTAGAGTGAATCAGGTACAGTAGACTAGATTGAATCGGGTACAAGTAGATTAGAGTTAATAAGGTACAGTAGACTAGAGTAAATAAGGTACAGTAGAGTGAATCAGGTACAGTAGACTAGATTGAGTCAGGTACAAGTAGATTAGAGTTAATAAGGTACAGTAGAGTGAATCAGGTACAAGTAGATTAGAGTTAATAAGGTACAGTAGAGTGAATCAGGTACAAGTAGATTAGAGTTAATAAGGTACAGTAGAGTGAATCAGGTACAAGTAGATTAGAGTTAATAAGGTACAGTAGAGTGAATCAGGTACAAGTAGACTAGATTGAATCAGGTACAGTAGACTAGAGTAAATAAGGTACAGTAGAGTTAATCAGGTACAGTAGACTAGATTGAATCAGGTACAAGTAGATTAGAGTTAATAAGGTACAGTAGAGTGAATCAGGTACAGTAGACTAGATTGAATCGGGTACAAGTAGATTAGAGTTAATAAGGTACAGTAGAGTGAATCAGGTACAAGTAGATTAGAGTTAATAAGGTACAGTAGAGTGAATCAGGTACAAGTAGATTAGAGTTAATAAGGTACAGTAGAGTGGATGGCAGTGGGAGGTAGAGAAGTGTGCTGAGTATCATCTCTGTTTTGTACTCTCCTCCTTCCCTGCATCCCACACCCTTCCTCCTTACCCTTCCTTACTTCCCTCCATCCATGTGTGTCTCGGTGCTGAGATGTTAACATGCTCAACATCTCTTTAGTTGATAGCTTACTGTCACTGATATCATACAGCATCTCCCAGACTGAGGGAACGGGAGTAATCAAATCTACCTTTATTTATACACCACATTTCAGACGCAATTTACAATAAAAAAAAATAATTAAAAACATTGAAATAAAAGCTGAAATATTTACTACACAACAAACATAAGATACAAAACAAAGGAATGACACAAACTGAACAACTAAAAAGCACCCAGAGGAAAAGCAAAGCAAAAAATATACGTTTTCAATATGTCCACAGTTTCTGGCAGGCTATTCCAGAGTCTGGGGGCATAGTAACTAAAGCCTGCCTCTCCATGCGTCTTGGTCCTAGGCTTTGGGATAGTTAAAAGGCCAGTGCCAGAGGACCTGAGGGACCTACTGGGTACAGAACTTAAAGCATGTCTGACATGTATTGCGGTGCACAATCATGGATTGATTTAAAAAATCTATAGAAGAATCTTAAATCATTCTAAAACTCACAGGCAGCCAGTGCAGAGACCTTAAAACTGGTGTAATATGTGCTCTCTGTCTGGTCTTGGTCAGTGCCCGTGCTGCAGCATTCTGTATGTTTTACAGTGCCGAGACCTTAAAACTGGTGTAATATGTTCTCTCTGTCTGGTCTTGGTCAGTACTCATGCTGCAGCATTCTGTATGTTTTACAGTGCAGAGACCTTAAAACTGGTGTAATATGTGCTCTCTGTCTGGTCTTGGTCAGTACTCATGCTGCAGCATTCTGTATGTTTTACAGTGCAGAGACCTTAAAACTGGTGTAATATGTGCTCTCTGTCTGGTCTTGGTCAGTACTCATGCTGCAGCATTCTGTATGTTTTACAGTGCAGAGACCTTAAAACTGGTGTAATATGTTCTCTCTGTCTGGTCTTGGTCAGTACTCATGCTGCAGCATTCTGTATGTTTTACAGTGCAGAGACCTTAAAACTGGTGTAATATGTTCTCTCTGTCTGGTCTTGGTCAGTACTCATGCTGCAGCATTCTGTATGTTTTACAGTGCAGAGACCTTAAAACTGGTGTAATATGTGCTCTCTGTCTGGTCTTGGTCAGTACCCGTGCTGCAGCATTCTGTATGTTTTACAGTGCAGAGACCTTAAAACTGGTGTAATATGTGCTCTCTGTCTGGTCTTGGTCAGTACTCATGCTGCAGCATTCTGTATGTTTTACAGTGCAGAGACCTTAAAACTGGTGTAATATGTTCTCTCTGTCTGGTCTTGGTCAGTACTCATGCTGCAGCATTCTGTATGTTTTACAGTGCAGAGACCTTAAAACTGGTGTAATATGTGCTCTCTGTCTGGTCTTGGTCAGTACTCATGCTGCAGCATTCTGTATGTTTTACAGTGCAGAGACCTTAAAACTGGTGTAATATGTGCTCTCTGTCTGGTCTTGGTCAGTACTCATGCTGCAGCATTCTGTATGTTTTACAGTGCAGAGACCTTAAAACTGGTGTAATATGTGCTCCCTGTCTGGTCTTGGTCAGTACCCGTGCTGCAGCATTCTGTATGTTTTACAGTGCAGAGACCTTAAAACTGGTGTAATATGTGCTCTCTGTCTGGTCTTGGTCAGTACCAGTGCTGCAGTATTCTGTATGTTTTGCAGTTGACCGATGGCTTTCTTGGGTAGACCAGACAGGAGAGCATTACAGTAGTCAAGCCTGTTTGTAATAAAAGCTTTGATGAGTCTCTCTGTATCAGTCTGAGAGAGAAACAGCCACATCTTGACAATGTTTCCCAGGTGTTAAAAAGCTATTTTAGTCACATTCCTAATGTGTGATTGGAAATTTAGTTCCGAATTTAAAATAATACCTCTGTTTTTTAGCTGGTGTTTTTATCTTTATTACCCGTGAATTAAAATGTGCGGCTAGATTCTCTCTCTGTGCTTTCGCTCCAACATTAAGTACCTCTTGTCTTGATTTAGCAGGAGGAAGTTGAGCCAACCAAGTATTTAAATCACTAATAAATCACTAATTTATCCGTGGAGCTAAAATCCTCTGGTGACACAGAAATGTAAAAGTTGTTATCGTCTGCATAGCAGTGAAAATCAATGCTGTGCTTTCTGATAACTCTGCCCAGGGGTAACATATATAAACTGAACCGTACCAGAACCAAAATCGAAACTTGTGGAACGCCACATGTGATGTGTATTTTCTCTGAGTTATGTTCATCAATGGTGACAAACTCTCGACCGGTTAAAATAGGTCCTAAACGAATTTAGAAGTGGATCGGAGAGGCCATCGCACCTCTCCAGTCTGTCCAGAACAACATTATGATCAACAGTGTGGAATGCAGCACTAAGAGTACAAGGACAGAGAGCTGTTTAGCATCTGTGTTGGCTCTAAGATCATGTTGGTTATCTTATCTCTGAAACATGCCGTAAACTCGTCACATTTAGATGTAGAGGGAAGTTCACAGGTTTGCGGGGGTAGGATTTACCAGGACATCAATGGTAGAGAAGAACACTCTCAAAGTATTCTGATTTATAGTGATCAAGTTAGAGAAATGAGCCCGTCTGGCATTTCTAATTGCCTTGTTATATTTTCCAAGTTGCTCTCTCAGAATATCATAATTAGAGGTCGACCGATTAGGATTTTTCAACTCCGATACCGATTGAAGGAACAAAAAAAGCTGATTCCGATTCATTTTTATATATTTGTAATTATGACAATTACATCCATACTGAATTAACACTTTTATTTTAACTTAATATAATGCATCATTAAAATCAAGTTATAGTCTCAAATAAATAATGAAACATTTTCAATTTGATTTAAATAATGCAAAAACACAGTGTTGGAGAAGAAAGTAAAAGTGCAATATGTGCCAGGTAAAAAAGCTGCCGTTTAAGTTCCAAGAGAACGTATGAAAGCTGGTGGTTCCTTTTAACATGAGTCTTCAATATTCCCAGTTAAGAAGTTTTAGGTTGTAGTTATTATAGGAATTATAGGACTATTTCTCTCTATACCATTTGTATTTCATATACCTTTGACTATTGGATGTTCTTATAGGCACTATTGTATTGTCAGCCTAATCTCGGGAGTTGATAGGCTTGAAGTCATAAACAGAGCTGTGCTGCAAGCATTTCGAAGAGCTGCTGGCAAACGCAGTAAAGTGGAAATTAATGCTTACGAGCCTGCTGCTGCTTACCACCACTCAATCAGACTGCTCTATCAAATAGCAAATCATAGACTTAATTATAATATAATAAACACACAGAAATATGAGCCTTATTAGGTCACTAATATGGCCAAATCCGGAAACTATCATTTAGAAAACAAAATGTTTATTCTTTCAGTGAAATACGGAACCGTTCTGTATTTTATCGAACGGGTGGCAACCCTAAGTCTAAATATTGCTGTTACATTGCACAACCTTCAATGTTATGTCATAATTATGTAACATTCTGGCAAATTAATTACGGTCTTTATTAGGAAGAAATGGTCTTCACACAGCAACGAGCCAGGCGGCCCAAACGGCTTCTGTCACGGTTATCGTAAGAACTGGACCAAGGCGCAGCGGATGTTGAGTTCCACATATTTATTGCAAAGTGAAACTTAAAGAAAAAAAACAATAAATCAGTAAACGAACGACTAAACGTGACTACGTGGTGCACAAACACAAAACAATATCCCACAAACACAGGTGGGAGAAATATCTACTTAAATATAAATATGATCCCCAATTAGAGACAACGATTATCAGCTGCCTCTAATTGGGAATCATACAGAACACCAACATAGAAAATATTAACTAGAACACAACATAGAAATTATAAACTAGAATACCCCCTAGTCACACCCTGACCTACTCCACCATAGAGAAACAAGAGCTCTCTATGGTCAGGGTGTGACAGCTGCATATGCCCTGACGCGTATGTGCTTTTGTTAAATCATCACCCGTTTGGCGAAGTAGGCTGTGAGTCGATGATAAATAAACAGGCACCGCATTGATTATATGCAACGCAGGACAAACTAGTTAAACTAGTAATGTCATCAACCATGTGTAGTTAACTAGTGATTATGTTAAGATGTATTGTTTTTTATACGATAATAGTTATTATTTATTTATTTTTACCCCTTTTTCTCCCCAATTTCGTGGTATCCAATTGTTTTGTAGCTACTATCTTGTCTCATCGCTACAACTCCCGTACGCGCTCGGGAGAGACGAAGGTTGAAAGTCATGCATCCTCTGATACACAACCCAACCAAGCTGCACTGCTTCTTAACACAGCGCGCATCCAACCTGGAAGCCAGCCACACCAATGTGTCGGAGGAAACACTGTGCACCTGGCAACCTTGGTTAGCGCGCACTCTGCCCGGATCAAGACAAGGATATCTCTACCGGCCAAGCCCTCCCTAACCCGGACGACGCTAGGCCAATTGTGCGTCGCCCCACAGACCTCCCAGTCGCGGCCGGTTACGACAGAGCCTGGGCGCGAACCCAGAATCTCTGGTGGCACAGCTGGCGCTGCAGTACAGCGCCCTTAACCACTGCGCCTCTGCCTCTGCCTTTCTGCAATTTTTAATTGATTAATTTCCTCACTCATCCAAGGAGCTCTCCATTTGGATGTGGCCCTTTTCAACTTTACTGGAGGTATGGCATCAATGGTCGCTCTTAATTTGCTATTAGTTATCTAAATAATCAGAAGAGGAAGTCAGAATAGGTGGTGGAGTATTGTTCATACACTGAAATCTGGAGCAACTTCAGAGGTAAGGTAGCATTTCTTAATAATTCATTCAGTATTACCCTGTGCTACAAGGTCGTAAAAAAGACACTATGGTGACCAGATAAGGCAATATCAACAATAGAGGATATGTCAATAGAAATCCCCTTGGTAATAACCAGGTCCAGAGTACGGCCGTGGTTATGTGTGGGCCCAGTAACATGTTGGATAAAGTCCATAGAGCTCAAAAGATGAATACATTCAATGGCCCTGGAGTCCATGTCTTTTTCAACATGAATATTAATATCGCCCAGCACAATGATTTGTCATAGTTCTCAAGGACAATAGACAATACTTCAGATAAATCAGTAAAGAAAGTGGGGCAGTGTTTTGGTGGCCTATACAGGGTTATGGCCAGCACTGGTGGCCTATACAGGGTTATGGCCAGCACTGGTGGCCTATACATGGTTATGGCCAGCGCTGGTGGCCTATACAGGGTTATGGCCAGCGCTGGTGGCCTATACAGGGTTATGGCCAGCGCTGGTGGCCTATACAGGGTTATGGCCAGCGCTGGTGGCCTATACAGGGTTATGGCCAGCGCTGGTGGCCTATTCAGGGTTATGGCCAGTACTGGTGGCCTATACAGGGTTATGGCCAGTACTGGTGGCCTATACAGGGTTATGGCCAGCACTGGTGGCCTATACAGGGTTATGGCCAGTACTGGTGGCTTATACAGGGTTATGGCCAGCACTGGTGGCCTATACAGGGTTATGGCCAGCGCTGGTGGCCTATACAGGGTTATGGCCAGCACTGGTGGCCTATACAGGGTTATGGCCAGCGCTGGTGGCCTATACAGGGTTATGGCCAGCACTGGTGGCCTATACAGGGTTATGGCCAGTACTGGTGGCCTATACAGGGTTATAACCAGTACTAGTGGCCTATACAGGGTTATGGCCAGCGCTGGTGGCCTATACAGGGTTATAACCAGTACTGGTGGCCTATACAGGGTTATGGCCAGCACTGGTGGCCTATACAGGGTTATAACCAGTACTGGTGGCCTATACAGGGTTATGGCCAGTACTGGTGGCCTATACAGGGTTATAACCAGTACTGGTGGCCTATACAGGGTTATGGCCAGCACTGGTGGCCTATACAGGGTTATGGTCAGTACTGGTGGCCTATACAGGGTTATGGCCAGTACTGGTGGCCTATACAGGGTTATGGCCAGTACTGGTGGCCTATACAGGGTTATGGCCAGTACTGGTGGCCTATACAGGGTTATAACCAGTACTGGTGGCCTATACAGGGTTATGGCCAGTACTGGTGGCCTATACAGGGTTATGGCCAGTACTGGTGGCCTATACAGGGTTATGGTCAGTACTGGTGGCCTATACAGGGTTATGGCCAGTACTGGTGGCCTATACAGGGTTATGGTCAGTACTGGTGGCCTATACAGGGTTATGGCCAGTACTGGTGGCCTATACAGGGTTATGGCCAGTACTGGTGGCCTATACAGGGTTATGGTCAGTACTGGTGGCCTATACAGGGTTATGGTCAGTACTGGTGGCCTATACAGGGTTATGGCCAGTACTGGTGGCCTATACAGGGTTATGGCCAGTACTGGTGGCCTATACAGGGTTATGGCCAGTACTGGTGGCCTATACAGGGTTATGGTCAGTACTGGTGGCCTATACAGGGTTATGGCCAGTACTGGTGGCCTATACAGGGTTATGGCCAGCACTGGTGGCCTATACAGGGTTATGGCCAGCGCTGGTGGCCTATACAGGGTTATGGCCAGCACTGGTGGCCTATACAGGGTTATGGCCAGCGCTGGTGGCCTATACAGGGTTATGGCCAGCACTGGTGGCCTATACAGGGTTATGGCCAGTACTGGTGGCCTATACAGGGTTATAACCAGTACTAGTGGCCTATACAGGGTTATGGCCAGCGCTGGTGGCCTATACAGGGTTATAACCAGTACTGGTGGCCTATACAGGGTTATGGCCAGCACTGGTGGCCTATACAGGGTTATAACCAGTACTGGTGGCCTATACAGGGTTATGGCCAGTACTGGTGGCCTATACAGGGTTATAACCAGTACTGGTGGCCTATACAGGGTTATGGCCAGCACTGGTGGCCTATACAGGGTTATGGTCAGTACTGGTGGCCTATACAGGGTTATGGCCAGTACTGGTGGCCTATACAGGGTTATGGCCAGTACTGGTGGCCTATACAGGGTTATGGCCAGTACTGGTGGCCTATACAGGGTTATAACCAGTACTGGTGGCCTATACAGGGTTATGGCCAGTACTGGTGGCCTATACAGGGTTATGGCCAGTACTGGTGGCCTATACAGGGTTATGGTCAGTACTGGTGGCCTATACAGGGTTATGGCCAGTACTGGTGGCCTATACAGGGTTATGGTCAGTACTGGTGGCCTATACAGGGTTATGGCCAGTACTGGTGGCCTATACAGGGTTATGGCCAGTACTGGTGGCAGGGTTATGGTCAGTACTGGTGGCCTATACAGGGTTATGGTCAGTACTGGTGGCCTATACAGGGTTATGGCCAGTACTGGTGGCCTATACAGGGTTATGGCCAGTACTGGTGGCCTATACAGGGTTATGGCCAGTACTGGTGGCCTATACAGGGTTATGGCCAGTACTGGTGGCCTATACAGGGTTATGGCCAGTACTGGTGGCCTATACAGGGTTATGGTCAGTACTGGTGGCCTATACAGGGTTATGGCCAGTACTGGTGGCCTATACAGGGTTATGGCCAGCGCTGGTGGCCTATACAGGGTTATGGCCAGTACTGGTGGCCTATACAGGGTTATGGCCAGTACTGGTGGCCTATACAGGGTTATGGCCAGCGCTGGTGGCCTATACAGGGTTATGGCCAGTACTGGTGGCCTATACAGGGTTATGGTCAGTACTGGTGGCCTATACAGGGTTATGGCCAGCGCTGGTGGCCTATACAGGGTTATGGCCAGTACTGGTGGCCTATACAGGGTTATGGTCAGTACTGGTGGCCTATACAGGGTTATGGCCAGTACTGGTGGCCTATACAGGGTTATGGCCAGCGCTGGTGGCCTATACAGGGTTATGGCCAGTACTGGTGGCCTATACAGGGTTATGGCCAGTACTGGTGGCCTATACAGGGTTATGGCCAGCGCTGGTGGCCTATACAGGGTTATGGCCAGTACTGGTGGCCTATACAGGGTTATGGCCAGTACTGGTGGCCTATACAGGGTTATGGCCAGTACTGGTGGCCTATACAGGGTTATAACCAGTACTGGTGGCTGACATTTAAACAGTAAAGTATGATGCTCAAAAGACCCAAAATCGCCAAACGAAATGACCTTACAGCTGAGAGCATTAGTAAAAATAGAGGCTGTCCTCCCATCCTTTTTCTGATAGAGTATGAAAAGCTGTCGTCTGGGAGGAGGCTTCATTAAGAGCGGCACTACAGTCTGATGACAGCCATGTTTCAGTTAGAAACATGCAATCAACTTTTCACTCTAATTTTATTATTATTATTTTTTATTTCACCTTTATTTAACCAGGTAATGAGGTCATTCACGAGAAAGGTTTTTACTTGTGATTGCTCTAACATTTAAAAGCGCCATAGTCCTATGAGTGTAGGCCCCTCTGCCTCTGGGGCATCTGCCTCGAAGTAACCAATGGAATAACAACCAAATTATTAAAGTTACAACCACGTTTTCTGACAGTCTCCGATCCATCAGAATGGTAGGCGATAACTGTTTGTATTAACTCGAGTTAAAGGAACATAAAGTAGGTTACTCACAATAGCCATAGTGCCATTTCTATAGGAGTTAATATGCTTTCCAAGTCCTCTGTTGCTTATTCTGACAGGGAGAACTGGAGCACTACCAGACCATGTCTGTCAGTCTCTAATACAGTTTGCGATGTTGCTGGAAATAATCCTGGAACCCCTGCAGTTAGGGTGAATCCCGTCTCTTTTAAAAAGTGCTGGTTGCTCCCACAGTAAATCAAAGTTGTCACAAAAAGAGACATTCCTGTCGTTGCAACGTTTCTTCGGGTACAAGTTCAGGGCAAAAAGTTGGCCGAAACGTTCCGAACCCCTTCGGTAGTACGGGAGGGGGCCAGAGGTAATTATTCTCTTCCCTGTGCTAGCCAGGGTGTAAAAATATATATATATAATTGGTGTCCTCCCTCAGTTCTTCAGATCGCCTAAAACAAAGGTAATTTAAACCGATGTGAGTGACGATGGTGTCGATGTTGGAGTAGTTGCGCCTCTGTGGTTTTGTCACTCATTTTGTGGCACTGTTGCCGCGTTCACGTACTAGTCAACAAGGAAATGCTCCGAAATTTCCGACTTGCTAACTGGTTGTAGTTATATACGTGTCATGTTCAACGAATCAGCAAGCCTGTGTATATTTGGTAAATGTACTTGTATATTTTGTATGATATGGTGCTTTCACCATTGGATCACCAAGACCTGTAAATAAATGTACACTCTGAGCACGTCAACCTGCCTTGCCTTCTGCTGATTTCATGCCCTTATGCCCAACATGTCCCTATTTTACAATTACATCATCAAAATGTGTTGTAGACAAAATAATGAAAAGGCCTGGTAGCCTCAATAAATAGACACAGATTTGTAGTTGAACATTTCATGCCTAGATTTTTTAAAACTTGACCTAAGACTTGTGACTCGACTTGACTTGCTCTTAGAATGCACGACTTGGACTTCACTCGAGACTCGACCCGTTGTTCTTGGGACTCAACTTGAACTCAGACCTTTTGACTTGAGACCTGCTTGTGACTCGAATAATAGTGACTTGGTCCCACCTCTGGTTTTCTCTCCCTCTATTGTCTGGCCCTGTGAGAACCGGAGTTGCCAGGCTGCAGAGAGGCTCTGTGGCAGCTAACACTGGGCCATAATGACAGACAAGGAGCCATGCATATCTTATATACACAGACAGCATGCATCGTCTCCAAAAGCTGCGTTTGACAGTGAAAGTCCCTGGTGGTGGTGACAAAGCACAGACGGACTGACAGACCAAGAACAGGGCTAATGAATTGTTTAGACTCACACAGGAAGTGGGTTGATAGGGTGAGTCCCTAATGGAACCCTATTCCTTATGTACTGCACTACTTTTGACCAGCCCTCAAGTCTCTGGTTAAAAGTAGTGCACTATATGGGGAATAGGGTGCGATTTGGGGGACACACATACTGGCTGTGAAATTATTTTAAATTCAGTGAAAGAAAGTGTGGTCAAATCCCCCATTCTGTACTCTGTCACTCAGTCAGTCCTACACTTCCTCTTCCTATGGGTTCCAAGGTTGTTATAATTCCTCTTCCTATGGGTTCCAAGGTTGTTCCAGACTTCCTCTTCCTATGGGTTCCAGGGTTGTTCCAGACTTCCTCTTCCTACGGGTTCCAGGGTTGTTCCAGACTTCCTCTTCCTATGGGTTCCAGGGTTGTTCCAGACTTCCTCTTCCTATGGGTTCCAGGGTTGTTCCAGACTTCCTCTTCCTATGGGTTGCAGGGTTGTTCCAGACTTCCTCTTTCTATGGGTTCCAGGGTTCTTCCAAACTTCTAATTCAAATCAAATGTATTTATATAGCCCTTCTTACATCAGCTGATATATTAAAGTTCTGTACAGAAACCCAGCCTAAAACCACAAACAGCAAGCAATGCAGGTGTAGAAGCACGGTGGCTCGGAAAAATTCCATAGACAGGCCAAAACCTAGGAAGAAACCTAGAGAGGAACCAGGCTATGAGGGTTGGCCAGTCCTCTTCTGGCTGTGCCGGGTGGAGATTATAACAGAACATGGCCAAGATGTTCAAATGTTCATAAATGACCAGCATGGTCAAATAATAGTAATCACAGTGAACAGGTCAGGGTTCCATAGCCGCAGGCAGAACAGTTGAAACTGGAGCAGCAGCACGGCTAGGTGGACTGGGGACAACAAGGAGTCATCATGCCAGGTAGTCCTGAGGCATGGTCCTAGGGCTAAGGTCCTCTGAGAGAGAGAAAGAGAGAATTAGAGAGAGCATACTTAAATTCACACAGGACACCGAATAAGACAGGAGAAGTACTCCAGATATAACCAACTGACCCTAGCCCCCCCGACACATAAAATACTGCAGCATAAATACTGGCGGCTGAGACAGGAGGGGTCAGGAGACACTGTGGCCCCGTCCGATGGTACCCCCGGACAGGGCCAACCAGGCAGGATATAACCCCACCCACTTTGCCAAAGCACAGCCCCCACACCACTAGAGGGATATCTTCAACCACCAACTTACCATCCTGAGACAAGGCCGAGTATAGCCCAAAAAGATCTCCGCCACGGCACAACCCAAGGGGGGACGCCAACCCAGACAGGAAGACTACGTCAGTAACTCAACCCACTCAAGTGACGCACCCCTCCTAGAGACGGCATGGAAGAGCACCAGTAAGCCAGTGACTCAGCCCCTGTAATAGGGTTAGAGGCAGATAATCCCAGTGGAGAGAGGGGAACCGGCCAGGCAGAGACAGCGTGGGCGGTTCGTTGCTCCAGTGCCTTTCCATTCACCTTCACACTCCTGGGCCAGACGACACTCAATCACAGGACCTACTGAAGAGATGAGTCTTCAATAAAGACTTAAAGGTTGAGACCGAGTCTGCGTCTCACACATGGGTAGGCTGATCATTCCATAGAAATGGAGCTCTATAGGAGAAAGCCCTGATCAAATATTTTGGTTCTAGTCAGGATTCTAGCAGCTGTATTTAGCACTAACTGAAGTTTATTTATTGCTTTATCCGGGTAGTCGGAAAGTAGAGCATTGCGGTAGTCTAACCTAGAAGTGACAAAAGCATGGATTAATTTTTCTGTATCATTTTTGGACAGAAAGTTTTTGATTTTTGCAATGTTACGTAGATGGAAAAAAGCTGTCCTTGAAACAGTCCTGATATGTTGGTCAAAAGAGAGATCAGAGATCAGGGTCCAGAGTAACGATGAGGTCCTTCACAGTTTTATTTGAGACGACTGTACAACCATCAAGATTAATTGTCAGATTCAACAGAAGATCTATTTTTCTTGGGGACCTAGAACAAGCATCTCTGTTCTGTCCGAGTTTGAAAGTAGAAAGTTTGCAGCCATCCACTTCCTTATGTCTGAAACACAGGCTTCCAGCGAGGGCAATTTTGGGACTTCACCATGTTTCATTGAAATGTACAGCTGTGTGTCATCCGCATAGCAGTGAAAGTTAACATTATGTTTTCGAATGACATCCCCAAGAGGTAAAATATATAGTGAAAACAATAGTGGTCCTAAAACGGAACCTTGAGGAACACCGAAATTTACAGTTGATTTGTCAGAGGACTTACCATTCACAGAGACAAACTGATATCTTTCCTACAGATAAGATCTAAACCAGGCCAGGACCAATTTGGGTTTCCAATCTCTCCAAAAGAATGTGGTGATCGATGGTATCAAAAGCTGCACTAAGGTCTAGGAGCAGGAGGACAGGTGCAGAGCCTCGGTCTGACGCCATTAAAAGGGACATTTACCACCTTCACAAGCGCAGTCTCAGTTCTTCATATGGGTTCCAGGATTCTTCCAATGGGTTCCAGGGTTGTGAGACTTTCTCTTCTTATGGGTTCCCGGGTTGTTCCAGACTTCCTCTTCCTATGGGTTCCAGGATTCTTCCAAACTTCTTCTTCCTATGGGTTCCAGGGTTGTTCCAGACTTCCTCTTCCTATGGGTTCCAGGGCTGTTCCAGACTTCTTCTTCCTATGGATTCCAGGATTCTTCCAAACTTCTTCTTCCTATGGGTTCCCGGGTTGTTCCAGACTTCCTCTTCCTATGGGTTCCAGGGTTGTTCCAGACTTCTTCTTCCTATGGGTTCCAGGATTCTTACAAACTTCTTCTTCCTATGGGTTCCAGGGTTGTTCCAGACTTCCTCTTTCTATGGGTTCCAGGGTTGTTCCAGACTTCTTCTTCCTATGGGTTCCAGGGTTGTTCCAGACTTCTTCTTCCTATGGGTTCCAGGGTTGTTCCAGACTTCCTCTTCCTATGGGTTCCAAGGTTCTTCCAGACTTCCTCCCAGAAGGCTTTATATTTTGGATGGAACATTTGATGTTACTAACCTCCCACAGACATTCATTATTCATTACAATCATGGTCATAGTCAGATCAACCGAAGCACTGTGAATCTCAAGGGTGTCAAACTCAATTCCTGGAGGGCTGTGTGTCTGTTTTTCAGTCCTCCCTTGTACTTAATTGATCAATTAAGGTCCATGGTTAATTAGCATCTCCCCTCACCTAGTTGTCTGTCTTAATTGGACATGAATTGAAAGGAAATAACAAAACCAGCAGACACACTGCCCTCCAGGAAGTGAGTTTGACACCCCTGCTCTGTAGTGTGGTTTCTATGGTCCCTCTCACCTTTCGTCTGTCTATCTCTCCCCCAGGTTTCCCCAAGACCTTCCCTCTGGACAACTCCCTGTTTGACAGCTGGCTGGCCCAGTCAGTGCAGATCACGGCTGATGACATGCTGAGCAAGTGGGCCCTGGAAGCCGGGCAGCACCGTGACAAGACGGCCAACCTGCTGTCTGACCAGCTGCTGCAGGGAGAGGAGAACCTGCTCAGCCTTATGATGGACCACTCCATGAAGTCCACCTGGAAGACCCCTCAGCTGGGCCGCAAGACCCGGGGCAAGCCCCGAACCCGGGGCCATCACTCCACCACCAACACTGCCGCAGCAACAACCGACACCCCCCCTGCTGCTGCAGCCACCGCAGCCTCCACAGCCAAGGGGGCTCTACTGGCAGAGGAGAGGCCAGGCCATGGGGCTCGTAGAGGGGAAAGGTCCCGGGGCACCAAGGCCCTCCACCACCGCCACCCCCAGACCAGGAGCACTGAGGCCCCTCTGGACCCGCCACCGCAGCCGCCCACCTCCAAAATGGACTCCTGTCACATCTCGGAGGAGCGTGGCCCCTGGGACAGCCTCACGGGTACTGGGGTAGCGTCCTCCCCCCTGGCCTCCTGTTTCCCCCCATGCAGTAGTCCTGGGACAGTGCCTGAGTGGGGGTCAGGGGGTGGTCCCATTCCCCGCACGGCCTTGCGCCTCCGCCTGCACCGGCAGGGCAAGTCCCGGGGGAAGGGTGGGGCGTTGCAGGAAGCTGTGGAGCGCCCCCTGGAAAGGGAGAGAGAGAGGGACCCCCACCCAGTGAAGGAGACATCATCATCGCTGCTGGACCCGGAGACAGACTGCTACTTCTCTGACGCCGAGCAGAGCGACTCAGGCACACACTCCAGCGCCCGCAAGCTTCGTCTGGCTCAGTTGCATTCTGGGAGCGAGGACCTGCTGAGGAGGAGCGTGCTGGCTTTGTAGAAAAAACTGAGGCGCGCGCACACATACACACACCATCGACCAGAACACACACTGTTTTCTCAGACTGACTGGAGCTCCATCCCAGCTCCCTCTGCCACGGCTTCTGTCTGTGCTCTTGATATTAAAATTGTAGTTATTTTCTTTCTAGATCGATTTAATGAACAAAATCTCGGTACATCACTAGTCATGAATCAGTTTATCTGCTCTGTTCTGGGGATTTGAATGTAGCTGCTACATAGTTAAACAATGAGGCCCTAGATGTTAGTAGTTAAAGTAACTGTATGATGATGTAAGAAGAGAAAGTGGATTTGGACTACGTTACGTTTAGGTTTTATTTGGTTTAGATGTATAACACGGTGGTCATCAACCCTTTCTAGCAACGTGGGGTCAGTGGTAACTAACCACAAGAGTTGGGGTGAATACTTTGTGGACATTATATAGTTCAGGTGAATCACTTATTTTCAAATGACCTAAGATGGATCCCATGATGCAATCCCTGGGATATGATGTTTAAAAAGCCTTTCAGTTCAGAATCAGACCCAGAACAGGTCTAATGGGCTAACCCATCAGTCTGAGAAATATACAGAAAATATCACACAAATATTAGCCTTTAAAAGCACAAATAGCTAACAGGAACTGTAATGCAAACATTGTGCATAAACACACTCACACACATATACACCACACACATTACACAAACACACACACAATTACATTCTCAAAGCTACTCCCTCTGCATTCAGCCGTTGTTGTAACATACTGTTTGAGAATTACGTCAGCTCTTCACTGACTCTGCCTCCTCTTCCGTTTGAATCATTGGAGAAACAATATTGAACAAATTGTGTGCCTTCTGTCGCTCCCCCAAAAATGAGTTTATCAATCACTTCTAGAATCTGATTTGTTACAATCAAAAAAGGGAAACGTGTTGTATTGGTGATCAAGCGTACCGAAACAGATGACCTTAATTGTAGTGCCTAAAAAAGGATGTATATACAGCTTTTGCCATGAATCAACCCAACCGCACGCCAAGCCACACAGATACACAGTTCTACCATATTTGTGCAAATTGCTGCCCCAACAAAGCAACTTCTGGAGTCGTTGTTGCTCCCGTCAGACGAGTGGTATAATCAGCTACACTACAGACTCCTGGATTCTGACTTCTTTTTTTCGTTCTTTGTAAATTTGTTTTAACTCTTGTTTTTTCCGTCTCAGAGAGTTGTATTTTATACTTAAAGTGGTCCACAGTATTTTCTCAGGGTTTAAAACAATCGAAGAAGACATATAAGAAGGGTTGAAAATGTATTGAAATCAAAGTTAAACCGTAAATATATTATACTATAAAAAGGCTATTTTATACATATAAGTATGTATAGAAAAAGTTCCTTTGGCAAAGCTTCACTGTTTGAACTGACTACTACTGTACTGAGAGCTTTTCTCCTGTATCAATCGGTACACTACTACTGCTACTTCTACTACCCAACTGGCTGTCTCCTGAGTTGATGATGCCAAAGAACAGTGTAAAACAAACTGGGCAGCATGCACTCACTCGGGTAGCGTCCTAAACAACACCCTATTCCCTAGATAGTGCACATGGTGCCGGTTGGGACACAGCCTCACTCTCCGGTGTCACCATGGGATCCGCTGAAGGACATGAATACGGAAATCTACCTGATGCCAGCAGCGCTGTTCTAGTCGATTCAATTGGGAGTTCTGCATTGCTCAGGCCTGCTCTGGCCTGGTGTGGCTCGGCTTTAACACCCACCACCACTATTCCACCTTGGACCCTCCCATTCCCTGCTCCCTTAAGGCTGTTACTTACTGGCCCTCTGTGCCACTGACCTACTCTGGACGGAGTGTCGCAGTTCCCCCCTGCCCCCTACCTGGGAAGAGTTGAATGCTGCTGAACCGTGTGTGTGTGTGTGTGGCTGATGGTTCAGAGCCCACTGACACCCCCAGTGCTGTTATCACAGAGTTGGAATGTAGAAGATGACTAGATTTTTGTGTTTTTGTCCGGTCCCCAAATGGGACCCATATCATATTCAGGATGAAACCCCCTAAAACAGTATATTGGTCAGGTGGCTCTGTCTGTCTGTCTGTCTGCAGCCAGTCCGGTTACTTCCTTTGGCCACTTCCTTTCCATCCACCGTAACCCTTGGAGACAGACCAGTATAACCATAGAAATAGAATGAGTAGCACATTCTATTCATTCTTACTCTATGATTGCAATGTACACAATAACAACAACCATGCTTATTGTTGTCTGCAGATAGGTCGTCTGGGTGGATGAATAGGGTTAGCGCTGTAGTAGCCCCACCGAATCCACCCAAACACCTAGTCGTTTACGTGTTGCTAAGACGATGAAATGTAAACTTGGTTTCAATATTCAATATATACACCAATTTAGACTAGACAGTGTTTTAGACGGAGCCCTTCATGTACGGCCCCTAACGTAGTAGAAAACAGGTTGTTATTATTGGAGTGGGGCATCTACGCCCTCTTCCTCCGCTTCCTCTCAGAAACAGTAGGCTGCCATTTTAGTGAGGTGGTGAGGTCTTTTAGTCCAGCAGGCAGCAGGTGACTGCACTTTTCATACAGATTATAGATGGATGGAGGGATAGATGATATTATATCCTCGATGGACAGTAATATCCGACAGAGTACCTATGGATTACTATTATCCTCCTCAAGCAGGGTTTCTTTGCCCCATTCCTGAGCACCCACAGGGTTGCGTGTTTTGTTCCAGCCCACACTAACACACCTGATACAGATCATCAAATTGATGATCAGTTGAATTTAGGATGTGTTAGTGCTGAGCTGGAACAAAACATACATTCGGACGGTTGGTCCCCTGAAATAGGGTTGAGAAAGGATGTTTTGGTGTAGCTGTGGATGAATGTCCTAGTGCTGTCTCCGTACCACCTAGGAACTGCTGCTGCTGTTGTTGTTGTTGTCGTTTGTGGCGTGAAAAGGCCATCAGCACACTAACAGAACACAACGATGACGTCATTGATGAGAAGGATCTCCTCTTCTGTGTTAGTTGCTTCCTCCCATAGGGAACTGGTTCAAGGCTGTAGTAGTTCGACTGCCGTTTACCTATCTGGTTTTTGTATGCACCAACAATAGTATATAATACTGTACTAGAGACCGTTTTGTTTCCTTGTTAAAAGCCTTCAAGCTGTTTTTGTAACGCTTCTGCCGCGGCTCATATAACTAGAATGCTGACTCATAATCAGACCAACTGCTTCCTTATTGGCGCTTTAGCTCTCTGACAGTTGACGGACTGCTTCCACACAGTGAAGTATGGTTCCAATCCAACACCCACCCCACAGACTAGGGTTCTGTCTCACTCCCCTCTCTGCTTCAGTGTTCCGCCAGCCCGCCTTGACTTCTTCATTGTTTTGAAGCACAGCAGGATCAAAGGAACAAACTTTAAGGTCAAATAATGACATGCATGTATAGTGGAGAGAGAGAGAGTTTGTCACTCTGCTGCTGCTTCGAGAGAGTGTTTGCGTCCTGTCCACACAGTGTACTTAAACAGGCAGGGAATCTGAACAACACCCATCTCTTCCTTTTTCTGTGTGTCACACAAACTCAGTGCAAACACTTCTGGTTTTACTGGAGATCATTTTATTTGCATTCTTTGCTTTGGTTTTATACAACCAGAGAGAAAATGATTTGATAAAACAAAAGGGGGAATTGCTAATTGCAGTTTAAATGGTCAGGCCGGCTCCCCAGTGGGCTGATAGTTCAGTTGGTCAGGCCGGCTCCCCTGTGGGCTGATAGTTCAGTTGGCCAGGCCGGCTCCCCAGTGGGCTGATAGTTCAATTGGCCAGGCCGGCTCCCCAGTGGGCTGATAGTTCAGTTGGCCAGGCCGGCTCCCCAGTGGACTGATATTTCAATTGGCCAGGCCGGCTCCCCAGTGGACTGATATTTCAATTGGCTAGGCCGGCTCCCCAGTGGGCTGATAGTTCAGTTGGCCAGGCCGGCTCCCCAGTGGACTGATATTTCAATTGGCCAGGCCGGCTCCCCAGTGGGCTGATAGTTCAGTTGGCCAGGCCGGCTCCCCAGTGGACTGATATTTCAATTGGCCAGGCCGGCTCCCCAGTGGGCTGATAGTTCAGTTGGCCAGGCCGGCTCCCCAGTGGACTGATATTTCAATTGGCCAGGCCGGCTCCCCAGTGGACTGATATTTCAATTGGCCAGGCCGGCTCCCCAGTGGGCTGATAGTTCAGTTGGCCAGGCCGGCTCCCCAGTGGACTGATATTTCAATTGGCCAGGCCGGCTCCCCAGTGGACTGATATTTCAATTGGCCAGGCCGGCTCCCCAGTGGGCTGATAGTTCAGTTGGTCAGGCCGGCTCCCCTGTGGGCTGATAGTTCAGTTGGCCAGGCCGGCTCCCCAGTGGGCTGATAGTTCAGTTGGCCAGGCCGGCTCCCCAGTGGGCTGATAGTTCAGTTGGCCAGGCCGGCTCCCCAGTGGGCTGATAGTTCAGTTGGCCAGGCCGGCTCCCCAGTGGACTGATATTTCAATTGGCCAGGCCGGCTCCCTTGTGGGCTGATAGTTCAGTTGGTCAGGCCGGCTCCCCTGTGGGCTGATAGTTCAATTGGCCAGGCCGGCTCCCTTGTGGGCTGATAGTTCAGTTGGTCAGGCCGGCTCCCCAGTGGACTGATAGTTCAATTGGCCAGGCCGGCTCCCCTGTGGGCTGATAGTTCAATTGGCCAGGCCGGCTCCCTTGTGGGCTGATAGTTCAGTTGGCCAGGCCGGCTCTCCAGTGGGCTGATAGTTCAATTGGCCAGGCCGGCTCCCCTGTGGGCTGATAGTTCAGTTGGCCAGGCCGGCTCCCCTGTGGGCTGATAGTTCAGTTGGCCAGGCCGGCTCTCCTGTGGGCTGATAGTTCAATTGGCCAGGCCGGCTCCCCTGTGGGCTGATAGTTCAGTTGGCCAGGCCGGCTCTCCAGTGGGCTGATAGTTCAATTGGCCAGGCCGGCTCCCCTGTGGGCTGATAGTTCAGTTGGCCAGGCCGGCTCCCCTGTGGGCTGATAGTTCAGTTGGTCAGGCCGGCTCCCCTGTGGGCTAATAGTTCAGTTGGCCAGGCCGGCTCTCCAGTGGGCTGATAGTTCAATTGGCCAGGCCGGCTCTCCAGTGGGCTGATAGTTCAGTTGGCCAGGCCGGCTCCCCTGTGGGCTGATAGTTCAATTGGCCAGGCCGGCTCTCCAGTGGGCTGATAGTTCAGTTGGCCAGGCCGGCTCTCCAGTGGGCTGATAGTTCAGTTGGCCAGGCCGGCTCCCCAGTGGGCTGATAGTTCAATTGGCCAGGCCGGCTCCCTTGTGGGCTGATAGTTCAGTTGGCCAGGCTGGCTCCCTTGTGGGCTGATAGTTCAGTTGGCCAGGCCGGCTCTCCAGTGGGCTGATAGTTCAGTTGGCCAGGCCGGCTCCCCAGTGGGCTGATAGTTCAATTGGCCAGGCCGGCTCCCTTGTGGGCTGATAGTTCAGTTGGCCAGGCCGGCTCTCCAGTGGGCTGATAGTTCAATTGGCCAGGCCGGCTCCCTTGTGGGCTGATAGTTCAGTTGGCCAGGCCGGCTCTCCAGTGGGCTGATAGTTCAATTGGCCAGGCCGGCTCCCCTGTGGGCTGATAGTTCAGTTGGCCAGGCCGGCTCTCCAGTGGGCTGATAGTTCAATTGGCCAGGCCGGCTCCCTTGTGGGCTGATAGTTCAGTTGGCCAGGCCGGCTCCCCTGTGGGCTGATAGTTCAATTGGCCAGGCCGGCTCCCTTGTGGGCTGATAGTTCAGTTGGCCAGGCCAGCTCTCCAGTTGACTGAACAGCGTGCAGCTGAAGCCTGGAAGAGACCTTTTGTTCTCTCACTTCCTCCATGGAGAACGCTCACAGGAAACTAACCCCTGTTCTCTGGCAGCACAGTGGCCGGGTCTCAAATGGTACAATATTCCTTTTATAGTGTACTACAGGCCCTGGTCAAAAGTAGTGCACTATCAAGAAAATAGGATGCCATTTGGGATGCACACAAACTATTTCTGACCAGCAGGGTCACAGAATGTGTTGCTCTCATTAAAACCAATAGTTCCCCTCCAGAAGTTAGAGGCTCAAACTTTAAAATAAAATAAAAATGTAATCCAATGACATTTCAAATGTTTTTTGCGATGTTCATTTCCTGACCTGTATGCACTTATGAGTCCATTTCCAGGAGATAAGGTTTAATATTCAGAACCACAGCTGCTCCTCCTAAGGTTGGGCCAATTTACCATTAGTGTCTCTGCAAGCGAGCCAAGCTCAGATTTTTTGCAGTTTTTGTAACTGATCTGGCATCACTTTTCTGCCTCCAAATTCAGGCTACATCCCAAATGGCACTGTATTCTCTATGAAGTGCACTACTTTTGACCAGGGCCCTTAGGGCTCTGGTCAAAAGTATTGCACTAGGGAACAGGGTGACATTTGGGATGTTAAGTCTCTAAATACCTGTCCTGTATCTCCTACTGGTCACATCCATCATTTTGATAGGAGTCAGTGATCTCTCTTATCAAAGCAGACACTGACATGGTTTCCTCCTCCCTCCTCCACCTGCCTGTGTTATTTGTCCTTAAAAGGCGCTGAAATCTACTGCTGCCGTGTACAATTCAATTCCTCACCCATTTTGGCTCTATCTGCATCAGTTCTACAATACGATAATATGAATGTTGCAGGAGTTTATCCTGCTGTATTTTTTGTTTCAAAGAATATTGTGCCATTTGTTAATAGCAAATATAAATATTGAACATATATTAAAAAGAAAAGCTATTTTAAATTATTTTGGGGCTTTTTTTGCAATATTTATTTTCTTGTATTAGAATCTTCTTTGTAGGAGGAAAAATTAAACATTGTATTTTTCATTAGTGCAAAAACCTATTTTTCCTTTTTGTACAATTTCAATGTTAAGCAAAACATTAAAAAGCAATATGATGTTCCATGTGACTGTATCTGCATGCTGTTTGTGTTGCCTTGACGACGGCTGCGTCCACTATGACCCTGTTCCCCCCTCCTCCCCCCGGCACTCTAGAGTGGTTGACCAGTGTAGTCAATAAAGCAGTGCTTTCTGTGTACACATGCTCTCGCTCGTCTCTCTGTTCAGGTCACCATCCCAACAGCTCATCTCTTATTTTTAAAGGGCAATCTACGATTGAAATAACAACAAAGCAGACACCCCAACACTTTTTGGTAAACAGTTGAGGGATGGGGTACGATAGTTGAACTAAGCTCATGAGGCATTTATAAGTTATATGCTTCAAGAATCAATGGCTAGATATCATTAATTTAGAAGTCCAAAAAATGGATGTATCATTGCCAGAACTCCCCTTTAAAGAGCATTCCAGGTTGATTGATTCAACACAGTGTGACTCTGAATCTATCTGGGCCACTACATGGACTCGGCGGTAACTAGACTAGATACTCCCTGGATTGTTGTCAGAGACTGTTTCTATCACTTGTATTTCACATATAGGTTGTGAGATCGATTGCCCCATAACATACAAAACATCCCAAGTTGGAGGCCTAGTGAATGTTGACATCATAGCTGCATGTGTAAGAATAGCATAAGGTGATGAATTAGTTGGTATTAATACATTTACAATAGAATCCTCATACAGCTAGTTACTTTCAGTGCTTGATGGCACATTCTGTAGATAACTATACCATGCCCCTATATCAACAGTTGACGTTTCCAAATTAGCATCCAAACCAAAACATACCATTAATTGAAGAATCGATGAAGCAAGATCATCTTTATAACTAAATGTTCATGGACTTCTGCCATGTTCATACAACACCACCAGGACATCCAGCATGCAGAGCAACTTTGGGTTGAAACATAACACCATGGATACGTCCTAAATGGCACCATATTCCCGTTATAGTGTACTATTTTTTACCAGATCCCTTTGGGCCTGTGCACTAAATTAGGGAATATGATGCCATTTGGGATGAACCCAAAGGCTAGTTTGAATAAATAATTCTTACATTATCTGGAATCGCCTGTTCCCATCCATAAAGGCTAAATGTTAAGAGCGTGTCTGTCTGTATGCTCTGCTATGAATTAGAGTATCCCGCTGCTCTTAAAGAAACAGGCGTTGACTTTGTGGAGTGCTTGTTTAAAGTATCCTACACACCAAGCTGCTGGAAATTAAAGCTAGTTTGTTATTGTTGCTCTTGACCTGGGTCCAGGCAGGGCACTTTGCTGTAAGTGACGTATGACTTCCCATACTACCCCTAGTAAATACTCAGCATGGCTGCCTCTAGCCTGCATGTGGGAAACTAGTGGGAGTAGAGCAGCTGCTGCTTTTTAAGGAAGGTTTTACTTGCAATGACTGATATGTGGTTGTCGTAGCTACCTTTGTTCAATGCACTGTAAGTCGCTCTGGATAAGAGCTGCTAAATTACCTCAATGTAGTGTGTGTGTGTGTGTGTGTGTGTTTTAGGGGGGGGTTTACCTTTATTTAACTAGGCAAGTCAGTTAAGAACAGTGTGTTGGACTGTACAGACATACTGTACTCCTTGAGAGAAAATCAATCAAAACTAAAAGTTGGTTGATTCAATAAGTAGTGGTATGGTGTCTTTAGGCCTCCCTTTATTCTTATTACATATACTGAACAAAAATATCAACGCAACATGTAAACTGTTGGTCCCATGTTTCATGAGCTGAAATAAAAGATCCCAGAAATGTTTGATACACACAAAAAATGTAGTTTTCCTCAAGTTTTGTGCACAAATTTGTTTACATCCCTGTTTGTGAGCATTTCTCTTTTGCCAAGATAATCCATCAACCTGACAGGTGTGGCATATCAAGAAGCTAATTAAACAGCATGATCATTGCATAAGTGCACCTTGTGCTGGGGACAATACAATTCCACTAAATGTTGTCACACAACACAATGCCACGGATGTCTTAAGTTTTGAGGGAGCGTGCAATTGGCATACTGACTGCAGGAATGTCCACTAGAGCTGTTGCCAGATAATTTAATGTTCATTTCTCAACCATAAGCCGCTTCCAACGTCATTTTAGAGAATTTGGCAGTACGTCCAACAGGCCTCACAACCGCAGACCAGTTGTATGGTGTTGTGTGGGCAAGCGTTTTGCTGTCAACTTTGTGAATAGAGTGCCCCATGGTGGCGGTGGGGTTATGGTATGGGCAGGCATAAACTACGGACAATGAACACAATTGCATTTTATTGATGGCAATTTGAATGCACAGAGATACCATGACGAGATCCTGAGGCCCGTTGTCTTGTCATTCATCCACCACCATCACCTCATGTTTCAACATTGATCATGTAAGAAGGATCTGTACACAATTCCTGGAAGTTGAAAATGTCCCAGATCTTCCATGGCCTGCGTACTTACCAGACATGTCACCCATTGAGCAGGTTTGGGATGCTCTGGATTGACGTGTACAAAAGCGTGTACCAGTTCACACTAATATCCAGCAACTTGGCACAGCCATCGAATAGGAGTGGGCCAACATTCCATAGGCCACAATCAACAGCCTGATCAACTCTGTGTGAAGGAGATGTTGCGCTGCATGAGGCAAATGGTGGTCACACCAGATACTGACTGGTTTTCTGATCCACACCCCTACCCTTTTTATTTTTGAAGGTATCTGTGACCAACAGCTGCAGTCATTTGAAATCCATAGATTAGGACCTAATTTATTCATTTCAATTGACTGATTTCCTTATATGAACTGTAACTCAGTAAAATCTTTGAAAATGTTGCATGTTGCATTTACATTTTTATTCAGTATAATTATTTGATAGCCTCACTGCTGGTTAGATAGACTCATTGATACCTCTGATGTCATTCAGTCGGTCAGTATGAACAAACAGTTGGTAAATGTGATGTGACTGTAATGTGTTTGTTGGTGAATAACCCCCATGTCCTCTTCTTCCTCTTGTGTAACATTCCTAAACAGAAACAGGTTGCAGTTGGGTCATCCTGCCACACGAGGGAGCAGCCATAATTTTGTCTCCCGCAGGGTAGGTGGAAAAAAGTAACTTCGGAGTGGCATTTGCTGCCATGATTATGCCAATGCTATAGCCAAGCATCACTTAGTAACATAAATGGTGGCTGCTACCATGACAGGACGTCTACATCAACTGGCCTGACTGGCAGAACAGTGTAAGTAGGAAGGGAGGTGTTGACAGTGAAACACTCAATTACCCACCTCTAGTGACCTCTTGTGGCTGTATTAAATGACTTCAAAATCAATGGCTTCTTCATTCCTCACCTAGTACTCGGCTACAGTTACAATACACCACTGAGGACAACTAGCTACAATACTGTCCTACTTTTGAGATAAGCTCTATCGACAGTCCCAAACCTGACACTGGATCTATTGTCAACACCAACCTATCACTTTCAAAGATGCCTAGGACCTGTAGCCTTCAGTCTAAGTGTTTATTAAGCTGTACAATAGTAGGTTAATACTGAATTACAGTGGGTCTGTTTATCATCAGGGGAGGGTATTTCAACCGGTTGCATTATCCTCTGTCATAGCCCTGGACTTTCTCCTTCTTGGCTCTTTTGAAGTGTCTGGGCTGACAGATCTGTGAGTCCCCCTCCAATAGCGCTGTCTCCACTGTTTAAGTTTATATATTTAGGGACGGTGTCCTCTGGGATTGTGTGTGTCCGTGCGTGAAAAAGATCCAGGCAGCATTATTCTGAGTGCCTTCACTCAAGGACCCCCACTGGCCTATCCCCCTTCCTCCCAGAGACTTAAAATACAGCGCTGCTTTTGCAGTTCCCTTTTCTCTTTTTTGCTCACCTTTTCAGAGATGTTAGCCGGTGTGGTGCCGCCAACAGCCACCTAGCCTCTTCCCATGGTAACAAGGAAGTGATTCTTCAGTGAGGAAGACGATAGGCTTTCACTACATGAGGGGCATTCCATCCATGCCTGTACAGTGGCGTAAATTCTTCCTACTCTGTACTTCTAGTTTGTTTATTTTTTGTCGTGAACAACAAAATACTCTTTTTTTTACTACTGCGTCATTAATCAGGAGAGACTCTAACTCTCTCCTCCTCCTTTCCCCACCCTCTCTTTCGTTCTCCCTATTTCTCTCTCTTTCTCTTCACTAAAGCCAAACAGAGCCAGTGATCTCATTGATGTGGATGTTTCATAGTCAGAGTCAGTGATCTCATTGATGTGGATGTGTCATAGTCAGAGTCAGTGATCTCATTGATGTGGATGTGTCATAGTCAGAGCCAGTGATCTCATTGATGTGGATGTGTCATAGTCAGAGCCAGTGATCTCATTGATGTGGATGTGTCATAGTCAGAGTCAGTGATCTCATTGATGTGGATGTGTCATAGTCAGAGTCAGTGATCTCATTGATGTGGATGTGTCATAGTCAGAGCCAGTGATCTCATTGATGTGGATGTGTCATAGTCAGAGTCAGTGATCTCATTGATGTGGATGTGTCATAGTCAGAGTCAGTGATCTCATTGATGTGGATGTGTCATAGTCAGAGTCAGTGATCTCATTGATGTGGATGTGTCATAGTCAGAGTCAGTGATCTCATTGATGTGGATGTGTCATAGTCAAAGCCAGTGATCTCATTGATGTGGATGTTTCATAGTCAGAGTCAGTGATCTCATTGATGTGGATGTGTCATAGTCAGAGCCAGTGATCTCATTGATGTGGATGTGTCATAGTCAGAGCCAGTGTTGGTCCAAGTCTGTCCAGCCTGAAAACATTGTATGTCTATTTTTGGTTACTGTGGTGCAAAATCAGTGTCGCCCCCGGAAACGGGCAGCAACCTGCCATAGTGAGTGAAGTACTGTCTCTCTGGCAACGGCTCACAGTTTCTAAATGGGCATGGCTTCAGCACATACTTCAGTACAAGGTGTACCGAAACTCACTCATCCTAGGAAGTGAGGGATAGGATCCCAGTCACATGGTCCATTGTGGCATTTATATGCATGTAATATGTGTGTGTGTGTGTGTGTGTGTGTGTGTGTGTGTGTGTGTTTTATCTGCATTTCACCTTTTTTTTTTCCTTTATTTTACTAGGCAAGTCAGTTATGCATGTAATGTGTGTGTGTGTGTGTGTGTGTGTGTGTGTGTGTGTGTGTGTGTGTGTGTGTGTGTGTGTGTGTGTGTGTGTGTGTGTGTGTGTGTGTGTTTTATCTGCATTTCACCTATTTTACTAGGCAAGTCAGTTAAGAACAAATTCTTATTTTCAATGACAGCGGGTTAACTGCCTGTTCAGGGGCAGAACGACAGATTTTGTACTTGCAACCTTTCGGTTACTAGTCCAATGCTCTAACCACTAGGCTACCCTGCCGCCCTACCTACCTAATGGTAGGTTGTAAAAGTCTGAACTTGATTTTGTCATAATGATTTATTGCTAGGCAAGAAGACAGGTCTTATGTGTTTTGAAAAGACTTGGTCCGGCCTCATTCTCAGTAGTGTTCGCCCTATAATGCAGTGTTGGCCCTATAATGTAATGTTGGCCCTATAATGCAGTGTTGGCCCTATAATGCAGTGTTGGCCCTATAATGTAGTGTTGGCCCTATAATGCAGTGTTGGCCCTATAATGCAGTGTTGGCCCTATAATGTAGTGTTGGCCCTATAATGTAGTGTTGGCCCTATAATGCAGTGTTGGCCCTATAATGCAGTGTTGGCCCTATAATGTAGTACTGACCCTATAATGCAGTGTTGGCCCTATAATGTAATGTTGGCCCTATAATGCAGTGTTGGCCCTATAATGCAGTGTTGGCCCTATAATGTAGTGTTGTCCCTATAATGTAGTGCTGACCCTATAATGTAGTGCTGGCCCTATAATGTAGTGCTGACCCTATAATGCAATGTTGGCCCTATAATGCAGTGTTGGCCCTATAATGTAGTGCTGACCCTATAATACAGTGTTGGCCCTATAATGTAGTGCTGACCCTATAATGCAGTGTTGGCCCTATAATGTAGTGCTGGCCCTATAATGTAGTGCTGGCCCTATAATGTAGTGCTGACCCTATAATGCAGTGTTGGCCCTATAATGTAATGTTGGCCCTATAATGCAGTGTTGGCCCTATAATGCAGTGTTGGCCCTATAATGCAGTGTTGGCCCTATAATGTAGTGTTGTCCCTATAATGTAGTGTTGTCCCTATAATGTAGTGCTGACCCTATAATGTAGTGCTGGCCCTATAATGTAGTGCTGACCCTATAATGTAGTGTTGGCCCTATAATGTAGTGTTGGCCCTATAATGTAGTGTTGGCCCTATAATGTAGTGTTGGTCCTATAATGTAGTGTTGGCCCTATAATGTAGTAAACGAGGCGGTCTTCTGGTCAGACTCCGGAGACGGGCACATCGTGCACCACTCCCTAGCATTCTTCTCGCCAATGTCCAGTCTCTTGACAACAAGGTTGATGAAATCCGAGCAAGGGTAGCATTCCAGAGGGACATCAGAGACTGTAACGTTCTTTGCTTCACGGAAACATGGCTCACTGGAGAGACGCCATCGGAGGCGGTGCAGCCAGCGGGTTTCTCCACGCATCGCGCCGACAGGAACAAACATCTTTCTGGTAAGAAGAGGGGCGGGGGCGTATGCCTTATGGCTAACGAGACATGGTGTGATGAAAGAAACATACAGGAACTCAAATCCTTCTGTTCACCTGATTTAGAATTCCTCACAATCAAATGTAGACCGCATTTTCTACCAAGAGAATTCTCTTCGATTTTAATCACAGCCGTATATATCCCCCCCAAGCAGACACATCGATGGCTCTGAACGAACTTTATTTGACTCTCTGCAAACTGGAATCCATTTATCCGGAGGCTGCATTCATTGTAGCTGGGGATTTTAACAAGGCTAATCTGAAAACAAGACTCCCTAAATTTTATCAGCATATCGATTGCGCAACCAGGGGTGGAAAAACCTTGGATCATTGTTACTCTAACTTCCGCGACGCAAATAAGGCCCTGCCCCGCACCCCTTTCGGAAAAACTGACCACGACTCCATTTTGTTGATCCCTGCCTACAGACATTTAAACGTGTTAACCCTCGCAAGGCTGCAGGCCCAGACGGCATCCCCAGCCGCGCCCTCAGAGCATGCGCAGACCAGCTGGCCGGTGTGTTTACGGACATATTCAATCAATCCCTATACCAGTCTGCTGTTCCCACATGCTTCAAGAGGGCCACCATTGTTCCTGTTCCCAAGAAAACTAAGGTAACTGAGCTAAACGACTACCGCCCCGTAGCACTCACTTCCGTCATCATGAAGTGCTTTGAGAGACTAGTCAAGGACCATATCACCTCCACCCTACCTGACACCCTAGACCCACTCCAATTTGCTTACCGCCCAAATAGGTCCACAGACGATGCAATCTCAACCACACTGCACACTGCCCTAACCCATCTGGACAAGAGGAATACCTATGTGAGAATGCTGTTCATCGACTACAGCTCGGCATTCAACACCATAGTACCCTCCAAGCTCGTCATCAAGCTCGAGACCCTGGGTCTCGACCCCGCCCTGTGCAACTGGGTACTGGACTTCCTGACGGGCCGCCCCCAGGTGGTGAGGGTAGGCAACAACATCTCCTCCCCGCTGATCCTCAACACTGGGGCCCCACAAGGGTGCGTTCTGAGCCCTCTCCTGTACTCCCTGTTCACCCACGACTGCGTGGCCACGCACGCCTCCAACTCAATCATCAAATTTGCGGACGACACAACAGTGGTAGGCTTGATTACCAACAACGACGAGACGGCCTACAGGGAGGAGGTGAGGGTCCTCGGAGTGTGGTGTCAGGAAAATAACCTCACACTCAACGTCAACAAAACTAAGGAGATGATTGTGGACTTCAGGAAACAGCAGAGGGAACACCCCCCTATCCACATGGATGGAACAGTAGTGGAGAGGGTAGTAAGTTTTAAGTTCCTCAGCGTACACATCACAGACAAACTGAATTGGTCCACTCACACAGACAGCATCGTGAAGAAGGCGCAGCAGCGCCTCTTCAACCTCAGGAGGCTGAAGAAATTCGGCTTGTCACCAAAAGCACTCACAAACTTCTACAGATGCACAATCGAGAGCATCCTGGCGGGCTGTATCACCGCCTGGTACAGCAACTGCTCCGCCCTCAACCGTAAGGCTCTCCTGAGGGTAGTGAGGTCTGCACAACGCATCACCGGGGGCAAACTACCTGCCCTCCAGGACACCTACACCACCCGATGTTACAGGAAGGCCATAAAGATCATCAAGGACATCAACCACCCGAGCCACTGCCTGTTCACCCCGCTATCATCCAGAAGGCGAGGTCAGTACAGGTGCATCAAAGCTGGGACCAAGAGACTGAAAAACAGCTTCTATCTCAAGGCCATCAGACTGTTAAACAGCCATCACTAACATTGAGTGGCTGTTGCCAACACACTGTCATTGACACTGACTCAACTCCAGCCACTTTAATAATGGGAATTGATGGGAAATGATGTAAATATATCACTAGCCACTTTAAACAATGCTACCTTATATAATGTTACTTACCCTACATTATTCATCTCATATGCATACGTATATACTGTACTCTATATCATCGACTGCATCCTTATGTAATACATGTATCACTAGCCACTTTAACTATGCCACTTTGTTTACATACTCATCTCATATGTATATACTGTACTCGATACCATCTACTGTATCTTGCCTATGCTGTTCTGTACCATCACTCATTCATATATCCTTATGTACATATTCTTTATCCCCTTACACTGTGTATAAGACAGTAGTTTGGAATTGTTAGTTAGATTACTTGTTGGTTATTACTGCATTGTCGGAACTAGAAGCACAAGCATTTCGCTACACTCGCATTAACATCTGCTAACCATGTGTATGTGACAAATAAAATTTGATTTGATTTGAGGCTATTTTGTAAATGACATCGCCGAAGTCGAGGATCGGTAGGATAGTCAGTTTTACGAGGGTATGTTCAGCAGCATGAGTGAAGGAGGCTTTGTTGTGAAATAGGAAGCTGATTCTAGGTGCTCTCTTCATGCTGATTTAATCAGGAATTGGACAAAGGGAATATCATCATCATCATAATCAATGGGAAGTCACCTCTGTGTCGTACTGTATGTCCTGTGCTGTCACTAGACGCGCCACAACAGTCACACTACTCTCTGCAGCAGGACAGACATCATGGCAGACTCACAGGAGTAGGTAGGAATACTTTTGGTCTTTGTATAATGAATAATGACATATTTTCAATATGGAGGAAAGACCACCAGGGTGCCCCTGATGTTGGCCATCTCCCAGCCCCAGAAACATCCCCCTGGACTCCCGACTGGGCAACCCTGTGTGGAGGTGGCAGGACCGAGGTGACCAGAACAGCCAGAGGCACTGTGGGAAGTGTGGCCACATGTTCCTGGCGGTAATTCCTGGCTGTTTTCTCCCATCATAGCAGTGGGAGTGTGCATGGTTGACATTGTTAAAGGGGACTGTTGTAAGCTAGATGAGGACACATAATTGATTAATTTTTATTTTAAAGAAAATGGAAATCACTGTCAACTGTATATGTTTAAAGAGACTGATGGGAGTATTCACAAGAGACAGTAGCATAGCGAGAGAGAAGCTGAATCAGGCAAGTCTAAAGAAATAAATGTGTAAAAACACTTACATTTGTACTTACACGGTTTGATCATTTGAAAATTGCATGACTAAAGAAGCAATGTTTACCTATCAAATATATTGTTTACTGACTACCTGCCTGAAATGTAATTTAAAGGCTACCGTTAGTACAACATTTATCAGTTTTCTGCCTTATCAGCTATGCCCTCTAGTGGACTAATGTTGCAACGCATCGGCATGACCATGTACTGCTAACTGTTGTGTCCACACCCCTCCGCAAATACAGGTCAAATGATATTGCCCTATACTCGTCAGTCAACAGTTCCCCAGGGTAAACAACCAAATGATCTAAACCACCTTGTGTCCCCCCCCAAATGGCACCCTATTCAGTACACCACTTTTGACCAGGTCCCACAGGACTCTGTTCAAAAGTATTGCACTATATATTTTTTTATTTTACCTTAATTTAACGAGGCAAGTCAGTTAAGAACAAATTCAGCAAACTATAGGGAATAGGGTGCCATTTGGGACAGATCTATTGTCAGTAGAAAGTAAAACATGTTCCTGGTCTATTGGTATACCTTGATAAGAGTCCATCAGAGCAGAAAACAGTTGTGTAATTTCTTGCAAAGTCAACCGACTGAGCCACACCAAAATAACGGTTGGTTACAGACCACTGTTAATTCGGTTATTCATTGCAAATGTTTATTACAATTTATGATGCAAACAGTAAGTCTCTCCCTTATCGGAACAGTTCATGGAATATGAGGAAATGAAAACACCGAAGGGCAGAACAGGAAAAAAATGACAGGTTTTGAGATAAGCACTCAATTCCTTACACTGTAATTTGGCATTTGCTCCCTCGTTGTACTTCTGTATATGGTCGATAAAAAACAAAGAACAAGGCATGCATAATAGTTTTATAATGCACATTGATCAAGGAAACCACTTATTTTAAAAATCCCATATGGTCCCTTTCTGCTAGGTTTTCACTCGTGGACTATTCCTCATATCTAACTTGGGACACTATATTCATCCTGTTCAGGGTCAGTTTCCCAAAAGGATGTTATGTTTCTAAGGTGAACCTGGGCCCAGCTCTGCTTGAGGGAACTCATCTGACTTTCTAACATTGCCAACTACTGAGATGTTACATAGCTCCAACCACTTTTTACTGCATATTATCATCAAGCTATTTTCAATCATTTCATTCACAGTTAAATATCTTTCTGATCTTGTCTGCTAGCTAACAATTTGAACCTCGAACCCCAGAGAGATGGTTATATAGCCAATATTATTCCTTTTCATTCTTCCAAATTCAAATGTCCCCTCCCATTGTCGTATATGGTCCTTTCGATCTTACCACAGCATGTCGACCCCCAGAGTTCCATGCTGCCTACAACCCATTGGCCTACCTACACTCCAGTCTTGGAGCATGGGACCAGTCCGTGTCCACAGACAACACATTGCCGTTTGGAAATGGGATTACCTTAAATGCCAATACAAGTGACAAACTCTTAAGAAATGTAACTATTTCCAATACATTAATGTAGATCAATGCAGGGCTCGGTTTATTCTAAGAAAATGACACAGCCAGAGAGACAGAAGGGTTTTCTTTAAGGTGAGTGCTGTTGTCTACTTGGCCACACTTCTTACTATGTAAAAAATATAGGATGAAGAAAAGACATTAATGAAACATGATTAAACACGAGTCATGTCTGTATGTTGCCTTTCCTGTTAAAAAAGTGTATTGCAATGTGTACAACTAATCAGCTGTCTCACTGCTCAAAATGTGTTGGAAGGTGGCAGATTAGATTCATTTACAGATTTACAATTATATACTGCATTTGTCACACCAACAGATGTCATGGGGAGGCGAATAGATGGAAACAAAATAGAAAAGATTAATCCATTAGAATTTTTTTTAACACTTCTGCAGAACCAATGCTATGTTAATTCTCTTGGAAAAAAAGAGACAGTGTAACCCCAAAAAAGTGTTCTGGAGACCAATAAAAGTATTGGGTTCAAGTTGTACTGTTTTTTTCTGGTGGCGGAGGCAGACTTTATAAACCAAACATGGGACTGAGTATGGTGGCGGTAGAAGTGGGGTGTCTCCCTGTAGCACCTCCTGGTGCCGGGGCTCTAGTCAATGTACTGGGAGAGCCAGCGGAAGCCCTCGCCGTAACCCTGCCTCTTCAGCACGCTGCACATGAACACCTCCAGTGGTCTCGTGTTCAGCTCCTTCATGGGAATGTTGCCCTGGAGACCAGACAAACATTGTCAGGGAACCACATCATTAAAATGTATGGTTATTCTAAGCAGCTGTGGGGCTCCATTTGTTTTTGTTCTTCTGTTCTAAAAACCTTAACTACATCATAGAGGTGGCCTTTCAACAGGATATTGCTTTGGTTAATGGTGGGGCCAGGAGCCGACAGGGTGAAACTGTAGGCCCTAGTTGAATGGATGAGGGTTTGTATAATTCTGAAAACAGGTGCACTGTTATTTGTTGTACAGTAGTTCTACTGGGAGGAGAAGTGGGTGGCACAGTAGTATCAGGAGATGTGTGTTCGTGCAGGGATCCCCTTACCTTGCCTGTTGTCTGACCATATAATCCAAACATCTCACGTAGTGTCTCCTCACTGACGGCTTCTGTTTTGTCAATCTTGTTGCCGAGGACCAGGATAGGCACGTTTCCAATGGTCTCATCTGTCATTAGAGCCTGCATGGACCACAGGATGGAAATGTCTGGTTAGTTATCACAATAGTCCACTAAACATGTCATGATCTTCGACATTAGCTACCTGTGAAATGGCAAGGCATGCCTTCATTGCAACTGAAAATTGTATCTATTTTATTTTTACCCCTTTATTCTCCCCTATTTTGTGATATCCAAATTGGTAGTTGCAGTCGTTCCATCGCTGCAACTCCTGGTCAGACTCGGTAGAGGCTAAGGTCGAGAGCCGTGCGTCCTCCGAAACACAACCCTGCCAAGCCGCACTCCTTCTTGACACACTGCTCGCTTAACCCAGAAGCCAGCCGCACCAATGTGTTGGATGAAACACTGTACAACAGGTGACTGAAGTCAGCTTGCAACTCGTTAGAGTGCGATGGGACAAGGAAATCCGGCTGGCCAAACCCTCCCCTCACATGGACGACGCTGGGCCAATTGTGCGCTGCATCATTGGTCTCCAGGTCACGGCCGGCTGTAACACAGCCTGAGATCAAACCCGGGGCTGTAGTGACGTATCAAGAACTGCAATGCTGCGCCACTCGGGAGGCCCCTCAACTGACTAACTTCTAGCAGATATCATGAGGGTTCATGAGACTTTAGGAATGGTAAAGATACCATTATTTCATCAAGCATATAAAGAAATCAGTATGAAACATTAACTGCTTATGAAAAGGCCATCTGTTGATAGAACATATTTGGCATGGTTTAAGTTGAAATGTGATAGTTTTCAGTCCCATCCATCTTATGAGGTTTTTCCAATGTGGTTGTAAATCAATGACACTCACATCAAGTTCTGTTTTGGACTCTGGCAATCTAGGGAAGTCGATGCAATCCACAAGGAAGACGATGCCGTTGATGGCGGGGAGGTAGTTTTTCCACACTCTGCGAGCTTTGTGAACATACGCACAAAATAAAAAGAGATTAGTGCAGTTTTGCTGGGATACACAAATTAACAAATCAATTCTCTCTCTCACACACAAGGGCAGTCGGGCACACATACCTTGTGCATGGCCTCCAAGGTCAAAGGTGGTGAAGGTCATGCCAGCGATCGTCAGTTCTTCCGAGGCTGGTGGGTAAAATGGGTCATGTTTACATTGGGAAACTACTACACAAGCTCAGTCAATTGAGTAACCATCAAATAGCGCTGCCTTTTATGAACAGGAAGGATGATCCATACTTCACTTGATTGTCAAACCATTAGGTCTGTCAAGAAGCTGGATTGAAAAATGATAAAAACGTGACTATAAAATATCTACTCACTTGGATGTAAAGTTGGCACATGCTGTCCCAATCTGTCATCTTTGAGCATGTGCAGTAGCGTCGTCTTGCCAGCATTGTCCAGTCCAAGAAATACTAACTTGCCCGATTTCTTGTACAGTCCTAAAATGTCATTTAAATGTGTTTCTGAACATTTTTTGTACATTGAAAACAAAGAAGCTGTGACTATCACCTTGTCCTTTTGAGACCTGTTGTCTGTCCTTTGCCTAACAATGTATTCACAATTAAACCAAATCTTTGGAAAGTCTAAGAAATAAATCTTCTCACCAACAAAAGAAGTCAAAGTTGAAAGTATCAAGTTAAAACAGGTATACATAAAATATAGTGAACCAGACTTTTTATCTGAGATTCAAAATACACTGCTGACCTGCACTACCACACACAAACATTATACCTAGAGCCCTGGATGTATGCCTGTCTTTTCTGAGTCAGCTCTTAGGCCTCGTCATCATCATTACGCAACACCAAGAGAACCTCAGCAGTACCTGTTTAACAAGGTAAGCAGGAGTGCCACCACACCTCTCTGAGATAAGAGCTAGCAAGTGTCACAGTAACTAGAGAGGGCTCTAGAGGGAGGCTAAAGGGAGTGGTAGCAGCAGCCTGAAGTGAGCTTGTTTGTGTTTCACTGTAGCTAGGCAGTGGGCACACGTTGTAAAACAACACATAGGCCTAGTCCCAGACTACTCAAATCACCAGCTACCATGTTCAACCACAAGAGGGAAAATATGGATTTCTAAGAACGACAGACAGCACCACACTTGTTGTCAGTCTTTACAACAAGTGGTAATTAGGAAATACGAAAAATAAAAGCTATCAGTACAGAGTAGCTTGAGATCCAGCTTCCTATTCAAGCCATTCAGAGGACAGTATTGAAAGTGGAATAGGTGATGTTTACATGGTACTTACCTAGAAACTGCAATACGCTACTGAAACCACTATAAATCCAATCAAATATGAAGGACATATCCGGAGCTGGTGAATCCTGTAAGAAAGCAAGAACAGAAGTGATGAACAGGCATGCAAGTACAGCACATGACAAAACGATTGACTGATTACTTGCCTAGTTAAATTAAAGGTAAAATTTTTAAAAAATCTATTAAAAAAAATCCAACAGTGGATTTTAAATATTAATTTATCCCCGGATTCCAAAACTGTTGATAATGATCAATCCATATTACAAGTCTAAGAGTTGGCTACTTCAACCAGCAGAAGTATCAGTGACACAGGCAAAGTAACAAGACACGATTAGGATAATATATTTGACTTTCCAAAGATAAACTAACAATTAACCAAGAGTCTACGACCTAGAAGACATTACAATCCCTGCTATCAGAGTTCAGCCTGAAGAACATGGTACATGTTGCACAGTTGCAAGGAGAGAGGCCCTCCTATCTGAAGGATTTAGCCACACGTGATAAGAACCATGACAATAATTGGCTCCCCTCAGGAAGTATCATCTTGTTCCAGTCGGATTAATTGGACAGAAGTACATGCAGTTCAGACCAATCTTCACACTGTCTCGTTCCTAACAGCCAAGACGTGTGTTCCTGAACAGAGCCTTAACAACACTGACTCAGAGCATGCTGAAGTAGACCATGGGTCTTAGTTGGGATAATCCCAACCCCCACCAGATTTGGTTTGCCAAACTTTATTTTATTGTACTTTCCATGACAAAAGAACAAAGATTTCTGCATAGCGCATCCGTAAAAACTGTTTGACTAAACAAACCAATGACCATCTAAAAGTCCTCTAAAATAAGTTTGTCCTGTAAAATAAACTGCAATTCACACTCAAAAGGTCAGTTACCCTTGAATATTTTATTCCCTTTCCTATTTTTCACTGCAACAAATGAAACGTGCTCTAACATCTACACATAAACGCTTCCTTCAGTGAGCACTGAGCAGGAGAAAATATATTTTATCTGGGGGAGAAAAAAAGAAAGAAACGTGGCTGGCTGAGGAGGCTATTTTCCACCGCAATTCCACGACACCATGACTTTTGTCTCAGCACTCAGACTCAACTCTCTCCCTAGCTAGTGTGGCACCACAATGTGCCAGGCAGGCTGACCAACCTGTGGCTCTAGTTACACAACATGCAAACAGCTCCAGGGCTAAAGTATAAGGGAGTTAAAGGTCAAGACCATGCAAATAGCTTCTACACCTGCATTGTTGCTGTTTGGGGTTTTAGGCTGGGTTTCTGTACAGCACTTTGAGATATCAGCTGATGTAAGAAGGGCTATATAAATACATTTGATTTGAAATACAGCTGAACTAGGCTACACGTCAGCAGGAGCTCTCCTCCTGGCTGGCTCCCTATGTGTGACGTGATCCAGCAGAAGATGCTGGTCTAACAGTGTAGCCAGCAGATATAGGCTAGTGGAGATGTATCATCTAGCTATCAAAGCAAGATAGCAGAGCCCTACTCTGAACAGTTACCTTGATTACTTTAAGCTGGCGACCATACCATTCTGATTTTAAATGACTACTATAGTCACCCTGCACAGAGATACAATATATTTAGTATTCTATTGTGTTTTAAAAAACTGGAATCCTTAAGTCCTACTATTTCTCCTCAAGCAAGGGGTGAGGCCGATGACAAAGGACACCATCAAGCCAACTCCTTGAATGGCACACTCCAACCTATTTATATGTACATTACTGTATTTATACATGTGATATTGTTTTTCAACAGGAAAAGTTTTTTTTAAATAGCTGAAGTGTACCTTTAATGGTGGAACAGCCATGTATGTTTGCAATATTAAAACAAAGAAGCTGCAAACAATGAACAAACACTGTTTTATCCCACTTGGACATCATTGCAAACGCGATAGGTGAGCCCAATATCTATTTCAAAATGTTTTTTTGCCCTGCTGCACGGCACTCATCAGCTTGGGGGGGGGGGGGGTCTATGCTGCATATGGAATTGCTTTAGAATGATCCGACCATGGATCACTTGGCTATTTGATATTTGACTTAGAATTTTAGGACCCCTTTAGGTATCCCCCATAACAAAATATATAAGATATTGATTTTGGACTTTACTACTATAGCCCATAGAAATGCATTGAATAACACATTCATAAATAGCCAAAAAGACAGTCGAAAATGTTTTATCATAAGGAATAGGGTTTTCAAGTGTCTGTCCTATATCTAGGAGATATAAGAAAGCTCATGAAGTAAATAAATATATATGACAGATATTTAACCCATTTTTGGGGGTAGGCACAAAACTACTTTTATTTATTTTATTTTTATTTAACCAGATAGGCTAGTTGAGAACAAGTTCTCATTTACAACTGCGACCTGGCCAAGATAAAGCAAAGCAGTGCGACACAAACAACAACAAAGAGTTACACATGGAATAAACAAACATATAGTCAATAACACAATAGAAAAATCTATATACAGTGTGTGCAAATGTAGTAATTATTAGGGAGGTAAGGCAATAAATAGGCCATAGTGGCAAAGTCATTACAATTTAGCAATTAAACACTGGAGTGATAGATGTGCAGAAGATGAATGTGCAAGTAGAGATACTGGGGTGCAAAGGAGAAACACATTTTTGTTACAAAAATCCAGTAATAAACATTTATTTGACTGATTTAGTTATTTATATTAGCGAGCAGAATAGTGTCCAACTAATTCACCAACTACCTCCCATTCACCAACTACACCCCCATACACTTTTTTACCTAGTACCAGTTACCTTCAGACGATTCCTGTGACACTCACAGAACCAAACGGAGAGAACCTCCCCTATCCACAGTGGGGTCACATTAGTCTGCCCAAACGGTTCAGATGCTACAAACAGGTTGGCACCTCAGCGGTTCCAACTTCAGCCGAGTCCCATGGGGCCAAACCGTTCGGACGCTACAGACGTTTTCATGAGAAGACAGATTGTCGGGATGTTTCATGGTCTGACAGCTGTATCTCGGCCACCTAACACTGCAAATGCGGAAAGCCACCAAAGGCAGAAGCGGTGGATCTCTAGCTTAAACTGGCAGATTTTGATAGGATTTTTTACATCAATAGAGTCTAGGGGGTTAAATAATGTTCTACTTAATTATTTTAATTCCTCTTAACATCACAGTCCTTTATGTCATTGATCAATATAAGCTCAACAATAATATTTCATGCAACCGTTTTCTACAGTTTGGACTAATGATTACAACCCAGACTCCCAGACAGATGTAAATGCCAGACCAGCTGGCTCGTGTTCTCACCTTGTTGCTCGAGCCTCTCAAATTGAAGGATTTGAATTAAAACGGAAGCAAACTACAGGTTCTGACAGCTCGCTATAATTTAACATTGAATTTTAATTTACGATGCAAAACCGTTATGATTAATAATATAGTTATGACGACTATATCCAGCTGGCTAACTAACGTTTGATAGCCAAGCTAGCTAAAGGATAGCGAGCTGTGAGTCACAAATTGTGCCTTTAGTTGGCAGCGAGAATATGTTTTGTTGTTCACAATTGTTGTAGCTTGCTAGTTTACTAACTAACATTAAAATCTAGCTACAGTAGCGTTGACATAGTTACACAGGTAAGTTGCTATTAGCTAAGTTAGTGCATCTGAATTCATAGATACGTGTCAGTTTCATAGATAAGTTATAGTAGCATCGAGTTAATCGCAAACATAAAAGGAAGCGCTAGGTGTATTGACAGTAAAGCTGTTTGTTACAGCTAGAGAACATAGCAATATAAAAATGCACATACAAATGGACCTACTTTAATGTTACCACATTACATGTCAAAGTAACTTGAAATTGTTCATTAGCTACCGTCGGCAATTTGATTGAGGGTTCCTGACCGACTAACTCACGTTAGCATATACCGTTAGCTAGCTATCCGCGCTAGCCTTAATACCGAACGTTCAAATACACTTTCGCAAACCCCATATTTGAAATAATTTATGCGTACACTTACCCGTTATCTAAGTGTAGATCAATTGAGGAAATATGTTTGCTCTTAAAATCATGAAATTTTGCTTTACGGTCAAATGAGAGCACGCAATTCACGTCTTCTTCTCCACCTTCGCGTTATGTTACAGAGCCACGACACAGCAATGCAATCTGTGTCCAATAACTCTCCAGGCCCAGGCATAGCCGCTTCCTGTTTATGTTTCACAATCATCTTTCCGGTAGGGGAACATAAATGTGAACCATATTCTAGAACTTATGTCATCTAAACGTGTTAACACAGAACACATTTGATTTAAATAATAATATTCATCCTGCAATGTTATTTGATAACAAGGCAGTTTGGTATGTCTATATTTCTGATCTGAACATGTTTCTACTGAACATGTTTCTCCTACCAGTCCAGTCTTCAACTCCAGGAGAAACCCTGGAGAAACGAATTAATTAAAACGTTAACCATTAGTCTGGTTTTATATAAACTAATTGTATTTGTAATATACAGTCTGTCACCATATATTTAACCAATCCTACATGTTTTTACTCAAACAGAGGAAGCGAAGACAGTACAGCATTGCGAGTGTTTCCAGTACTGTAGAAATCCACTATGCACAGGAAGTGCCACGTGTACCAACTGCGCATGCTTGAAGAGGTTTTACGTTGTTCGTGCTGGGTGGGGAATCCCAAGAAGAGTGAAGGAACACAGATATTACGGAAAGGACAGTCTCACACGATTTTATTGACAAGGCCTACACCCGTAGTTGGACGGGGACCGGTCCTAACCATGGTCTGTGATAGCTAACGAGTCGACTAATTCACTTTTTTTCCCCATTTTTTTTTTTCAACCTTAAAGACGCTCCGTTAAACAAACATATCCCATTGCTAGCTAAACAGCTATCTTAGCTGGTTAGCTAAGTAAGACGCAGCTAACTATTCGCCAACGAAGCTTTTAAATTTGATTACGGTCGGTGTCTATTTCAAGATGTCCAGTACAGGGTTCAACTTTCAGAATGGACCAGGAGGACAGCAATACGCAAATGGTGAGCAATTTCGCACTAATATTAGCTAGCTAACATTACCTAATCACAACGGTTTAGTAACTAGCGCGTTAACAAGATAGGCTTTTACTTTATCCTAATCTGATTTGGCCGGTTAGCAAGCTGGCTAGCTAACTACATTAGCTTGCTGCCTTGCTAATAATGCTAACCTAAAAGATGGCTAATGTTAGTAGTGGGCTAATTTACTCTTATCAAGACTACAGTTTGAAATTAACATTGTTCATGTTAGTTAAGTTAGCAATTTGGATATAAGTGATCGCTTTGATTGATACCTAACTTTTAGCTAGCTAGGATAATCTGTTTTAGCTAGAGTCGTTGACAAATGTACTCGCGTATCTAGCTATCTACACTTAGTTATAGCTGCAATTTGTGTCAGTCTCTAGTCTAACTGATAATTAACGTTAGCTAGCGACTAGTGCTACCTTGAATGACGTTAGTCAACTCAATTGAAGATCAAGTTCAGGGGAGAGACCGATAGTTTGGGTCATGATGATGCTACAAGTTGTCAGTTGAGCTAGCCAATTTTCTACTGTAGTTAGCTATAACTAGTTGACTCGTACGTGGATCTTATATTTGGGGAATTGACCAAAATTATTAGCTATATAATTTGAGTCTTGTAATTTGATTGATACCCTGTCGACTGATAAACTGTCATCCTCTAGTTGATTTAGTCTTTGTTTAGGGCTAAACTTTCCTCTCATTTGTTGAAGTTCTTTGTGTAAGGGTCGCGTGACTTTGTTGCGTATTTCGTTGCCTTTTTCGAATCACTTGGCTGGTGTCACATAAAATGTAAAATTATAGTTATAATCGTATTATGCTTTGCAACATCTACTCAGAAGTGAATGACGTACCACAGCGCTTTTTTTGTGCTCTACCTCTGTGTACATGTGGCACATTGGGACGATCCGTTTTAGTTGCATTACTTAAAAATATTTTAAAAATCAGTAGTATAAATATACTTTTTGTCTGGCATTTCTCTCCCTGAATGACATGTAAAGTACATACATACAGTACCAGTCAAAAGTTTGGAGACACTTACTCATTCCAGGGGTTCTCTTTATTTTTTACTACTTTCCACATTGTAGAATAATAGTGAAGACATCAAAACTATGAAATAACACATGGAATCATGTAGTAACCAAAAAGTGTTAAACAAATACAAATATTTTTTATATTTGAGATTCATCAGCAGCCACTTTTTGCCTTGATTACAGCTTTGCCCACACTTGGCATTCTCTCAACCAGCTTCATGATGTAGTCACCTGGAATGCATTTCAATGAGCAGGTATGCCTTAAGTTCATTTGTGGAATTTCTTTCCTCATTGTGTTTGAGCCAATCAGTTGTGACAAGGTAGGGTTGGTATACAGAAGATAGCCCTATTTGGTAAAACACCAAGTCCATATTATGGAAAGAGCTCAAACAGCTCAAATAAGCAAAGAGAAACAACAGTCCATCATTACTTTAAGACATGAAGGTCAGTCAATCTGGAACATTTCAAGAACTTTGACAGTTTCTTCGAGTGCAGTCGCTAAAACCATCAACCGATATGATGAAACTGGCTCTCAAGAGGAACACCACAGGAAAGGAAGATCCAGAGTTACCTTTGCTACAGAGGATAAGTTCATTAGTTAACATCACCTCAGATTGCAGCCAAAATAAATGCTTCACAGAGTTCAAGTAACAAGACACTTCTCAGCATCAACTGTTCAGAGGAGACTGCATGAATCAGGCCTTCATGGTGGAATTGCTGCAAAGAAACCACTACTAAAAGACACCAATAATAAGAAGAGACTTGCTTGGGCCAAGAAACACGAGCAATGGACATTAGACTGGTGCAAATCTGTACTCTGGTCTGATGAGAGCAAATTTGTGGTTCCAACCGCTGCGTCTTTGAGAGACGTGGAGTAGGTGAGCGGATGATCTCTGCATGTGAGGTTCCCACCGTGGTGGAGGTGGTGTATGTGGAGGTGCTTTGGTGGTGACACGGTCAGTGATTTATTTAGGATTCAAGGCACACTTAACCAACATGGCTACCACAGCATTGCATGACCCAACGTACCTCCAGGCTGTGTAAGGGCTATTTTACCAAGAAGGAGAGTGATGGAGTGCTGCATCAGATGACCTGGCCCCCACAATCACCTGACCGCAACCCAATTTGAGATGGTTTGGGATGAGTTGGACTGCAGAGTGAAGGAAAAGCACCCAACAAGTTCTCAGCATATGTGGGAACTCCTTCAAGACGGTTGGGAAAGCATTCCAGGTGAAGCTGCTTGAGAGAATGCCAAGAGTGTGCAAAGCTGTCAAGGCAAAGGGTGGCTCCTTTGAAGAATATAAGATATATTGATTTAACACTTTTTTTTTCTTACTACATTATTCCATATGTGTTATTTCATAGATTTGATGTCATCACTATTCTACAATGTAAAAAATAATGTAGTACACACAAGTCAAAATAGAGATGAACCCATGAATGAGTATGTGTATATAAACTTTTGACTGAGTGTACAGTTTGAAAACTGTTTCATATCAATAATCTCTGGAGGGAACGTTAACCATCCAACTGGACTGAATTAAACACTAACTGTCAAACTGTGTTATTTGTACAGAACCAGTAGTACTCATTCTTTGTCTATAGATAACCAGAGAGTGTTTTGATTAGAGCAGGACATGTTCTTTATGCTGTTGGGTTTGGCTATTGATGATTTATGATTAAGCTTCATATTTTCCTTATCTCTGTAATCGAGGCAATAAAAAGTCTCTACTCCAACAGGTTTTTGAACTCTGATCATTCTGACCAAAGTGGATTTAATCTAGGGTGAATTCATCCTACTTAATTTACTTTAGGCCTAAGCAGTGCACTTATCGAAACGATTGCATATTTTATTTTACATTTATCAGTGACCTGTTTGCTGTACAGTTGTGCTAAGATTTTGTCTCCATGTTTGACTCTTATACTTGCCTCTAATTGGCTGAGCATGTGTACTCGGCACAGGCCAGGTTCACTGTGATTGGAGGGAAGCCTTCAACACAATCACTGTGGCCAGCAGGCATCTTAATGTTGGCGATTTCACTGGCGCTGCCCGGAAAGACAGGGATTATGGTTGTTAATCTTCACCATTGAGGAGTTGTTTTCTAATCCCACCTGTTTATCCTGGCTTGTCCAACAAGTCTTGAGCTATATTACATGTAGCACGCTGTTGCCGCCAGTCAGTCATGACTATTTAATTATAGTAAACCCTGTTTCTACCTAACAATCTTCAAGGTTAGGAGGAGTATTTGATTGGAAAAGCTCTATTTCTATTCTGTTTTTGTGTCTGGTATCATTTGTTCAGATCCTCTATTTACACTCACTGTCAGTACAGGAGTGTCGTCCAGGTGAGATTAGACTTGAGAAATGTGATTGCTGTGTCAGTCTGTCCACATATCGTTTTGCCTTATTTTGGAGACTTTGTCTGTATTTTCATCCCAATTTCCCTCACTGCTATTTAGTGATGGGGGGGGGGTAATCAATAGTTACATATCGGGATATTATTTTTGACAATATATTTAAATCAATTATAACTTATATAGTTTTTACAATATCGCAATATTATTTTGGGCAAGCTTGCTGTACCTGCACAAACTCCAGTATTTGTCCTTTTATAGCATATTCTCCATCTTTTGAAATGGGGAGCCAATTTGTTTTCAGCACTTATTTCTGTGACTGATCTAAACTTGTTTTCTCATGGCTCTCTTGTCCCTCTGCATCAGACATATGGTGAGCATATTGTTTGGACATCGAAACGCAATGAAATCACAGTATCGTATCACAATACATATAGAATCGTGAGAATCGCAATACATATCGTATTGGCACCTAAAGTATCGTGAAAATATTGTATTGGGAGGTCCCTGGCAATTCCCAGCCCTATTGCATTTAGCCTGATGTTTTTGCTACTCTCAAAGTTATCTAGCCCAAATCCTTCTTCAGAGCCACAAACTGTTGTAGGACTAGTCAATCAATACTGCCAGGCAGTTCTACATCTAGTAATGAAACATTTTCTCATCTTTTTTATTAACTGGCAGGCAAATGAGGCAGTCGGCTATTACTCTTTAGGCCTTTGGAATGCAGACTATAGTCATGGGATATTCACATGGGATGTCAGTGTGTTGCTGTATTTTATGTCAAATTCTGTCCTGTAGTCTAATCTGTCATGATCCTGTCTTCCAGGTCCCTTACAGAATCAAGTAGTGCTGCAGCCACCAGGACCGGGTTACATGGCCCACCAGCCTCCATACAACCCAATGCAAGCCAAGGGCCCCATGCCGCCTGGTCCTGGACTCTATAACTCTGGGCCCTACCAGCCCATCCCACCAGTCAGCTCTTACCAGGCCTCCCCAGGTCAGCCCAGGTTAAACAGGCCTCCTATGGGACCTCCCCACCCCATTACGCCCCCTCAGTCCACCAGCCCTTGCCCAGGCCTCAGGATGCCCCCAGCGCAGGCCACCCCTGCTCTACCTGTGTCTGCTAACAGCTACTACCAGCACCCCCCAGCCTGGCAGTATGGGGCCCTTCCACTGATGGGAGCTCCTCCACCAATGGGGGCGCCGCCTCCTATGGCCACTCCTCCCCTCGCGTTTGTGGATAATCACGTGACCTCCTCGCCTAACTTGGCACCACTCCAGGCCCCCTCGGCGGGGTACAGCGCTGCTCCTTCTCCTGTCTACCACAACGCCATGCAACCCTCAGGTCCTCCCTTGTCTCCTACCTCCCTCCACAGATCCACCCAGCCAGGTAAAACTCAGTGCAGAAGGGCTCTGTGATTAACACACTGTTACATATGCTACAGCAGTTTGACGTCCTACGATGAAAAACACTTGGTTGAAAAACATTTAGGCATTATGATGTTATGACATTGACTGGTGGTTTGACTGTGTAGTGACACTTCATATCAGGATTAACAACAGTAACAACAGGTCACTATGATGTCACAGGGAAGCGCCAGAAGTGTTCTAGCAAGCTGATGTTGGAAGTGGACATTGCCCCCTGCTGACACACACACACACACAGATCCAATTGGCTGCACATATCTTCTTGGCAGACACTCTTGAAAAGTTGTCCAGGGACCGATGGAGAGTTCCAGTATCCTCTGGTGATATTCAAATCCATCACCAATATCCAATCAAAAACTGATTGTATTGCAGCATGCGCTGAATACCACAGGTGTAGACATTACCATGAAATTATTGATTACAAACCTTTACCAACGATGCAGTTAAACAAACATATAATACAAAATACAAGTATTAAAACAAGGAATTAAATTAACAGGGTAATAAGGTATTTGAGGTAGATATGGACATGAAGGCAGGGTAAAGTGACTAGTCATCAGGATAGATCACAAGAAGGGCTCCAGTGGGCACTCGATCACCAACACTGGACAACTGAAGAGTGGAAGAACTTTGCCTGGTCCGACTAATCCCGGGTCCTGTTGCGTCATGCTGATGGCAGAGTCAGCATATGGCGTAAATAGCATGAGTCCATGGCCCCAACCTGCCTGGTGTCAACGGTATAGGCTGGTGGCAGGGTACCAGATCAATGTGCAGAGGTATTTGAGGTAGATATGGACATGAAGGCAGGGTAAAGTGACTAGGCATCAGGATATGTAGTAATAATAATAAGATTAAGAACAGAGTAGCAGCAGGGGGTGTGTGCGCCTGTTCTTCAGTACATTTTGGTCATTTATACTGGAATAGCTGAAAATAAATATTAATTTATAGTGTTAATTTTTTATATCTGTGTCTGTTCATGAGTTTCTAGTAGATAGAGAAAATAGCCTAATTAATGAAAAAAACATCTAATCAGCAATGGCATTATTTTCAATTCACTCTGCAACCCTTCTAGCTATTGACTTATTTCACAACTGACAACAGTTTGCCGCCAAAACAAAGACACATTAACATAGTAAAATATGTCTGCGCTATATAGAATCATGCTGAACCCTCATTTTAAACACCAATAGTATTCACTAAATTGAAAACAATCTTATTGAATTATTTCAAATATTTTTATGTGATGAGCCCACACAGAGAACCTGAGATAATTAGATGTCTGTAAATATCGGATAATTCTGATTTAGATTACATCAAATTCTGGTTAAAAAATCAGGTAAAGTTTCTAGTAATTCACCTTCACTTTGCAAACCTGTGTGTGAGAGAGTGTCAGTGTGTGTGCGTATATAGTCTTGTGAATGTGCGTAGAGGCAGTGCAAGTCTGGGTAAGCGTCATTTCCTGGGTTCAGATAGGCAGTTTAGTCACTTACTCCGGACTCACCTACACCACTAGCGGTATTTATGGTGTGTGGCTGTTATGTGGTCAGAAGACATCAGTGATTCATGAATGACGATTATCGCATTATGTAACAATGTGGTGTAAGAAATATCACGTTAGGCATCAAGGATGACTCCTTGATGACTGATTTTGAATAGGATTCACTCCAATTTGGCCAGTTGACTATTTTCATTCAAATTGATTTGATGACAGTATATTCATACTTACAATATCTGAATGACAGATTTTTGCTATTGGAAGAATGGTTCACTCTTGTCTGAAATGCACCAGTCAGTGTAGTCTCTGTAGGTACTGGGGTTCATTGACATTAGCTAGCTCTGGGTCACCAGCATCAGCTGTCATGGGACTCGTCACCTCCAGTGTAGGGATATAATGTTACTCTCCTCAGAGGGGCCTAGTTTCCTCTTATGCACGATAGTCCCCATACCATATACGATATACTCAATTTCTCTATGGCTAATTGGTCTTTTGATCAATCATATCACATTTTCTTTCCAGAGTCAAAAGACTTGTGAAATGAAAATCAGAGTTGGGCTGCCTGTGTAAATGCAGCCATAGGCTACATTGTCATGATATGCATCAGGTATCATCATGCAGCCTATAGGTGCCAGTTTTATTGCCTTAGGTTAGGCCTATGTACAGGTTAGCCTCGACCAAGCCAGTGATGCATGGGCTGGCAGCACAATACTATGTAGGAGCCACTTCTGTAAATATATAATTGTTATGTTAACATTGGCCAAGGTTTGTGTTGAGGGTTGTGATAGGATACTGTATAAGACATTTTAATATGTATGGCAAATGATCCTGAATGATATGTTCTTGTGGTTGTCCAGGCTCTGCCCCTCCTCCAATGAACCCTGTGGCTGCTCCTCACACATACCAGCCAGGTATGACAGCACCTTACGGCCACCCACCTACAGGACCCACACCCTCGATGAGACCCACTCCACCCCCCGTGGGCAATGCTACCCCTCCCCTTCCCTTTGGCCCCAAGACTGATGGTAAGTAAATATCAGTTTAGGGACCGTAGTCTTACATCTCAGAGCAGGAGTGCTGATCCATGTTCAGTTTTGTATTTTAAATCATAATGAATTAGAGGGTAACCTGATCCTAGATCAGCACTCCTACTCTGAGACTTTTTGTTTTTATCCTCTCATCTAATAATATGTTGTTTACCTTGGTCTTTGAAGCATCCACATATATTTGTAGTTTATTTGTTGTAAATTGAAGTTTTAGTGAGGGGGGGCTGTATCCGAGTATCTCCAGCAGCCACCCTTGGGGTCTCATTTCCTTCTCTTTCCTCCCACCGTGACAGCTCAGTGTGGGAGTGATGCTAGTGATGATGCTGCCCACACTGAGTACGACAACCAGGAGAATGATATTGAGTGTCCAGGTGTGGTTTAGTCACTATCAGTGTTGTGGTACTTGTATGTGTGTGGTCCCTGTGTACTTTTGATGTCCTCTATTAGATTTTTAGCATGGTTTCTTAGAGAAAAGGCTTAGAGAACTTGTTTACATTCAATACTGTCTTAGTTTTTGCCATTATTACATTTTAGTGACCTCATGGGTATCAGATTTTTCATTAAATTATGTCTTAATGTCTTTCATTGTGACTGAAATTAGGTGCGTTGAAAACAAAAACATCTATGCTAATTACTAAGTTCTCCAAAAACATTTTGTCAACACCCCCCCCAAAAAAAAAAAACTAAACTAAACTTATCCTGACTCTGGAATCTTTGCTCTGTAACAGGACACATACCCACACCTGCTAATGGCGCTCAAGTTCCCAACAGCTTTGATCACTTGGAGACAAGCCCTAAAATGGGTAAGTCCTCTACTACTCCATAGTTTAATCAGAAATGAATGACTAATATTACATTTTAGTCCCCTATATTTACTGCTAGCAACACTCAGAACTGACATGAGGCCTGTTTTGGTGCTTGTCCCTATAGCTGGCCCACCCCAGCAGCCAGCCCCCCCTGTTCGACACATGGGTCTGTCCTACCCCTCTTTACCCCCAGGGTACCAGAACACCTCCGCCTCCCCTATGCAGGCCCAGACGCAGCCTTACAGCCATGCACCTCAGTCATACCAGCAGGTAAAACACCAGACTGCTCTCTGCTTTCTCAAACCAAATCCAAGACTGACATACTAACAGTACAACGCTCAACTTTCTCTATTATATACAGAGCTTAGCACTTGTCTGATCACGTGAACACTTAAACATTTTAAAATGAACTCTGAATGTTGAAATGGTACATGGATAGACTGTTCAAATATTGAAACTTACCGGTGTTGCGTCCCAAATGGCACCCTATTCCATATAGTCTTTTGACCAGGCCTTTGTTCATTGTACTCACCATTGTACTGTCCTATGTTTCCTCCACAGCCGTCTGCAGGTCCAGCCCAGCTGAGCCCCTCCCTGGCTGGTTTGAGTCTGCAGTCCCAGACCCCTGAGACCCTGAGGGTGGTTAACCTGCTGCAGGAGAGGAACCTGCTCCCCCCGGGCCCCATTACCCCTCCTACACCCTGCCTGCCCCAGGACCTGCAGAAAATCAACTGTCACCCAGAGTGAGTGATAGTTTGTCTGGCACTGTTTTTCAATGACAATCCCCACCACAATGTTGAATATTGTCAAAAGTGTTAATGTACTTTTACTGTGAAATGTACTGGTTCAGACCTGTTGTTTCTCTTGCCTCATCTCTCTACAGGGTCTTCCGCAGTACCCTGACCAACATCCCCCAGACCCAGTCTCTGTTAAACAAAGCAAAGCTTCCACTCGGCTTGCTGCTCCACCCCTTCAAAGATCTCTCGGTAAGATGTTGCCCACTATCTCCCAACCCTCAGTAGACTTCCTTCAACCCTTCCCTCTTCTGGTAAAAGATAGAAGAATGCATTTAGCCTAGAATAACTGTATTTAATCTACGCATCTATGATCATGTCTTTTAAATGTAATTTGATGTTTTTCATTTGTATGGAACTTGGCATTGACGATTGTCATAACCTAACATGTCCTAAGGGTTTGATTTTTCTGTCAACTGCAGCAACTAGCTGTATTAAGTTTTATTCTTCAAGAATCAATGGTACAGCTTTTTTTTTAAATGATGTACCAATCCGATTGTACCTTTTTTTTTTTCTTTTAATGATTTGGTTTGTCTGTACACTGCAGCAACTGCCTGTGGTCACCTCCAGCACTATAGTGCGGTGTCGCTCCTGCAGGACGTATATCAACCCCTTCGTGACCTTCCTGGACCAGAGGAGATGGAAGTGTAACCTGTGCTACCGGGTCAACGACGGTAAGGACCATAGCCACGAGCTCCTCTTAAATGACACCCTGTCTATTCCCCATATTCAGCACCACTTTTGACCACATCCAATGTTTAAGTTTATTTTATTTTTACAGAGACAGTGCACATTAATCAACGTTTCAGTAAAAGTGCCGGTTTTAGCCAGCCGGCTAATTTTCAACCGCAGTCCCTGGGCAGGTTATTAAAAACAATTACAATATAGACAATCATTGAGCAGTGAAAACACGCAGAGCAACATAGGACAAGCAAGACGTAGCATACAGACAGAGCAACAGAACAAGCAAGATGTAGCACACAGACAGAGCAACAGAACAAAAAGCAGCAAGACAAAATTCATAAAAGCAAGTGTTTCCACACCTCACAAGCTACAGACAACATGGAAAGTGGCAATACACAGCTAGGGATGTTCACAAATCTGATTGGCCTTTAGCCATGTATTCATACATCTTGTGAAAGTGTGATAGGTGGTGCAATTATGTGTGTCAGATGGCAGTGTATTCCAGACATGGGAAGCTCTCACAGAGAAAGCGGATTTAGTAAAGGTGCTTTTCCTTAAGGGAACTATACAGTCACCTCTCATGGCAAACCTTGTGGATCTGCTGCCATATGTTTGGGTTTTCTGTTTAACAAAAATACTGAGTGGAGGGGGAGCCTCCATTTAGGATCTTGAATACAAGACATGCGTCGGTGTATTGCACAAGATTTTTCCACTCAGGAGCTCATGCTTTCTCAGGATGTAACAGCGATGATGGCTACTGGGCTTCTTTGACAGCCTGTTTGTAGACAGACTGAATAGGTTTTAATGTTGTACAGCAAGCTTGGGCCCAACTAGTCAAGCAGTATGTTAACTGGGGGAGTATCATAGATTTGAAGTTCATTCCAAACACATGTTTTAAGTGAGAAGTTAGGCTGGTCTGAAGCGGAAAAAGGACATTCACTTGAGCACCAAGGCCTAACTTCACCCATGCTCTACCAATATATTCCAGCACATAGCTTTGACCTAAACGTTCAGAATTTCATTCACCTGATGACAGTAGTGATGGACAGTCCTGTTCTTTTCTGACTGATGACAACCTCCATGTTTGTTGTACAGTTCCAGAGGAATTCATGTACAACCCAGTCACCAGATCGTACGGAGAGCCACACAAAAGACCTGAGGTCCAGAACGCCACCATCGAGTTCATCGCACCCTCAGAATACATGGTAAATACACATTATATAGTTTTAAGATTTGTCTATTTAAAGCATTGCATGTTATTTTGCCTGAATCTGTGGTAAGTGGTTACATCCCCCCCCTTTTTATATGCTACTTAAATGCAGATGAAATGAGCAGTGTTCCACTGTTGCCACGTTCATAGTGATTCCATCAGGCTTTCTGACTCCATGGAGTTGTTTATGATTTCCTGGAGTTGTTTATCTAGGAAGCATTTGCATGTTTTGTTAGGATGTGGTAAGAGAGTGTGGTGTATGAGTGTGTTTGTATTGATTGTGTGAAACCTGTCATCCTCAGCTGAGACCCCCCCAGCCTGCCGCTTATCTCTTCGTGCTGGATGTATCCCACAATGCCGTGGAAACGGGATACCTAGATGTCGTCTGTCAGTCACTGCTGGAGAACATCAACGCGTATGTGTACATCAGTTACAGACTGAGGAAGCCATTGGGATGCAGATGAAATACACTCCTGGGATAATGTCCACAGCCCTGATATGATGGTTCATTACGTATTGTCCTATTAAGCTATGTAATAACATATTCTGTACTGATCAATACTAGGTAGCTTAAAGACTTCAGTTTAGCATCAGATAGCCCTAAAACAATGTTTATTTGAGTTTTTAATGTGACTATATACACATTTTTGTCATTAAGATTAATAACAAAAAGTGATTCAGACACAGAAATAAAATAACTTACAGAAGTATTGAGCAAGAAGAAGAAAGTCAATATTAACTGAACCGGACCACACATCACTGTGACCTGTGAGTATCGGCTGACTGACCATGTGTGTTCCAGGCTCCCTGGAGACTCCAGGACAAAGATTGGCTTCATCTCCTTTGACAGCACCATCCACTTCTACAACCTCCAGGAAGGCCTGGCCCAACCACAGATGCTCATTGTCTCGGACATTGAAGGTGAGAGACCACAAAGTGCTTACAAGCTTTGTCATTAGAATAATTCACTGTCTAGAAATGCCTAGGGAAATGAGGAAGGTCCACACTCACTATTTGCAGTGAAAGAAAGGAAAATGTATTTGTTATTTTGTGACACATGCTTCACCCAATCGGGCTTCATCAGTGTATAAGTTGTGACAACATGGAAAAACATCCTATAGATAGGGCTGCAATATAAATGATGCTGTACTTTTAAAGTCTTTATTTCAGCAGGTTACAGTGGTCTAAAGGTCTTCTATGCTGTTTTCCTTTCTTCCAGATATATTTTTACCAACACCAGACAGCCTTTTAGTGAACCTCAATGAATGCAAGGAGGTAAGGAGCTCTTAAAACTATTCCTGTACAGATTCCTCAGAGACAGGCTCTCAACAAAATGTTAAACGAAGATGTTACAAGTCCAATCTGTAAAACTATTCACAGCAACATCGTGAAAATGCATCAAGACACACACATTCGGTAACTTTTTTTTTGCCTGAACCTCTTTTACACTGTTTTGCATTTCAAAACTTTATTGAAAAATGTGTTTTTATTCGTACAGCTAGTGCAGGATCTGCTGAAGAGCTTGCCCCAGATGTTTGGCAAGACCATGGAGACCCATTCTGCTCTGGGCCCGGCCCTGCAGGCAGCCTTCAAGCTGCTGTCGCCCACCGGGGGGCGCATGTCCGTCTTCCAGACCCAGCTGCCCAAACTGGGCGTGGGGACCCTCAAGTCCAGAGAGGACCCCAACCAGAGAGCTTCAGCCAAGGTCGGGACTAGCGAGAGCCTGGGTCTCACTGGTTTATGTATTTTGTATCCAAAGTGGCACCCTATTACCTATATAGTGAACTACTTTTTAGGTCCCATGTGTAGGAAATGGGTACCATTTGCTGTACATTTTATTTTTAATTACTTGGTAAAGAGAGGAATGCAGTGTGCACATCTGTTCTGCAGTGGCGGTAGAAACTTTATCTTTCTCAATACTCAAGATATAGTTTCAGACATTTCTTATGCCTAATATTCTCATTTAGAAATGTTTTGTTGTGCTCATTGTGTGGTGGTGATTCCCCAGGAAATCCCGAACCTGTCTCCTGCCACAGACTTCTATAAGAAGCTGGCCCTGGACTGTTCAGGACAGCAGGTGGCTGTGGACCTATTCCTACTGAGCTCCCAGTACTGTGACCTGGCCTCTTTAGGTGAGTGGTGCCTTCTGACTGATACATCTGAACTTCAGTGTGTTATTATTAACAATGTCACCTTATTTCAGCAGCCAGCAGTGCTCTTTATCTGTCTGTGTTGCTGTATACAGTACCAGTCAAAAGTTTGGACATACCTACTTGAAGGGTTTTCTTTATTTTTACTATTTTCTACATAGTAGAATAATAGTGAAGACATGATTCCATATGTTGTTTTGATGTCTGATCAAAATTCTAAACGCAACATTTTACGGTGTCGATCCCATGTTTTATGAGCTCAAATAAAAGATCCCAGAAATGTTCCATATACACAAAAAGCTTTTATCTCAAATTCTGTGCACAGATTTGTTGATATCCCTGTTGGTGAGCAATTCTCCTTTGCCAAGATAATCCATCCACCTGACAGGTGTGGTATATCAAGAAGCCAATTAAACCGCATGATTATTACAAAGGTGCACCTTGTGCTGGGGACAATAAAAGGCCACTCTAAATGTGCAGTTTTGTCACAACCCAATGCACAGATGTTTCAAGTTGAGGGAGCGTGCAATTGGCATGCTCACCTGCAGGAATATCTACCAGCGCTGTTGCCAGAGAATTGCATGTTAATTTCTCTACCATAAGCCGCCTACAATGTCGTTTTGGAGAATTTGGCAGTACAGACCACGTGTAACCACGCCAGTCCAGGGCCTCTACATCCGGCTTCTTCACCTGCGCGATTGTCTGAGACCAGCCACTCAGATAGCTGATGAAACTGGGTTTGCACAACCAAAGCATTTCTGCAAAAACTGTCACTGTCTCAGTGAAACTCATCTGTGTTCTCGACGTCTTCACCAAGGTCCTTGACCTGACTGTTGTTTGGCGTCATAACCGACTTCAGTGGGCAAAAATGCTCACCTTTGATGGCCACTGGCATGCTGGAGAAGTTTGCTCTTCACGGATGAATCCCGGTTTCAACTCTACCGGGCATATTGTGGTGTTGTGTGTGTGCAAGCGGTTTGCCGATGTCAACATTGTGAACAGAGTGCCCTGTGTTGCCTGTACGGGTTATGGTATAGGCAGGCATAAGCTATGGAAAAAGAACACACTGCATTTTATCGATGGAAATTTGAATGCAAAGAAATGCCATGACAAGATTTGAGGCCTATTGTTGAGCCATTCATCCGCCACCCTCACCTCATGGAAGCTGAAAATGTCCCAGTTATTCCATGGCCTGCATACTCACCAGACATGTCACCCATTTAGTTTAGCACATTTGGGTTGCTCTGCATCAACGTGTTCCAGTTCCTGCCAATATCCAGCAACTTCGCACAGCCATTGAAAAGGAGTGTGACAACATTCAACAACCTGATCAACTCTATGCGAATGAGATTAGTTGCACTGCATGAGGTAAATGGTGGTCACACCAGATACTGACTGGTTTTTCTTAAGGGATCTGTGACCAACAGGTGTATATCTGTATTCTCGGTGCCATGTGAAATCCATAGATTAGGACCTAATTCATTTATTTCAATTGACAGATTTTCTTATATGAAGTATCACTCAGTAAAACCTTTGAAATTTTTAGAGGTTGCGTTTTTTTAAATGTTCATTTATTCAAATGCCACAAGGCCCTTCGTATAGAACATCTTACTCTGGTTGGACTCATGTGTAATCTCTGCTTCATCTTCTCTCTCTCGTTCTCTCAGCTTGCATATCCAGGTACTCAGCAGGAAGTGTGTACTACTACCCCTCATACCAGCAGCAGCACAACCCAGCCGGGGTTGAGTGCTTCCAGAAGGATCTCAAGAGGTACCTCACCAGGAAGATTGGCTTGGAGGCTGTAATGAGGATCCGCTGCACTAAAGGTAACAAGTCCTCACTCAATATTTTCTCACTATGTTGATTGCCTTGCATTATGTTATTTCACATGGAAGCAGCAGCAGCACTTTAAATGTCAGACATTATATTCTATAACGTCCTTGTGGAAAGTGTTCGCTGAAGGAAATCTCAATGACAATTGAGGAAGGATACTGTGAACCCTGTAAACTTATGGTTGTGAGTCTGTCTGTGCTCCAGTTGATTTCAGTATCTGGGAGTAAAAACTGTCAGATTAAATGTATTTAATTCAAATCTCTCGGACCCACTTCTATATCTAAACTTAGCAAAGAAAGACACGTCCTCTCACTGTCAACTGCGTTTATTTTCAGCAAACTTAACATGTGTAAATATTTGTATGAACATAAGATTCAACAACTGAGACATAAACTGAACAAGTTCCACAGACATGTGACTAACAGAAATTGAGTAAGGTGTCATTGGAAAAAAGGGGGTGTCAATCAAAAGTAACAGTCAGTATCTGGTGTGGCCACCAGCTGCATTAAGTACTGCAGTGCATCTCCTCCTCATGGACTGCACCAGATTTGCCAGTACTTGCTGTGAGATGTTACCCCACTCTTCCACCAAGGCACCTGCAAGTTCCCGGACATTTCTGGGGGGAATGGCCCTAGCCCTCACCCTCCGATCCAACCGGTCCCAGACGTGCTCAATGGGATTGAGATCCAGGCTCTTCGCTGGCCATGGCAGAACACTTGCAGGAAATCATGCGCAGAATGAGCAGTTTGGCTGGTGGCATTGTCATGCTGGTGGGTCATGTCAGGGTGAGCCTGCAGGAAGGGTACCACATGAGGGAGGAGGATGTCTTCCCTGTAACGCACAGCTTTGAGATTGCCTGCAATGACAACAAATTCAGTCCGATGATGCTGTGACATATCGCCCAAAACCATGATTGACCTTCCACCTCCAAATCGATCCCATTCCAGAGTACAGGCCTCTGTGTAACGCTCATTCCTTTGGAGATAACCGCGATTTCGACCATCACTCCTGGTGAGACAAAACCGCGACTCGTCAGTGAAGAGCACTTTTTGCCAGTCCTAGCCTTACAACAGGCCTACAACCCCTCAGTCCAGCCTTTCTCAGCCTATTGCGGACAGTAAGAGCACTGATGGAGAGAGTGTGCATTCCTGGTGTAACTCGGGCAGTTGTTGTTGCCATCCTGTACCTGTCCCGCAGGTGTGATGATCGGATGTACCGATCCTGTGCAGGTGTCGTTACACGTGGTCTGCCACTGCGAGGACGATCAGCGTTCCGTCCTGTCTCCCTGTAGCGCTGTCTGTGGTGTCTCACAGTACGGACATTGCAATTTATTGCCCCGGCCACATCTGCCTCATGCCACCTTGCAGCATGCCTAAGGCACGTTCACGCAGGTGATCAGGGACCCTGGGCATCTTTCTTTTGGTGTTTTTCAGAGTCAGTAGAAAGGCCTCTTTAGTATCCTGAGTTTTCATAACTGTGACCTTAATTGCCTACCGTCTATAAGCTGTTAGTGTCTTAACGACCGTTCCACAGGTGCATGTTCATTCATTGTTTCCCATGCTTGTTCAATGAACCGTAAACAGTGTTTAAACCCTTTACAGTGAAGTTATTTGGATTTTTGCGAATTATCTTTGAAAGACCAGGTCCTGAAAAAGGGACGATTTATTTTGTATGTTGATTATTGTGAAAAGAAAATATAAAACTCTGACCCCTCAACTTCCATGCAGGTTTGTCCATCCACACGTTCCATGGGAACTTCTTTGTGCGCTCCACGGATCTGCTGTCCCTGCCCAATGTGAACCCAGACGCGGGCTTTGCTGTGCAGATGTCCATTGAGGAGAACCTGGTGGACATGCAGTCCGTCTCCTTCCAGGCTGCGCTGCTCTACACATCCAGCAAAGGTACACTGTCTGGAGCTGCTGTGATGGGGGTGTAGGGAGCTTTACCATGAAAAGATTAGCTGTGTTCGAATACTCACACTAACCACACTAACCATACTATTTGTGACATACTTTGAGTATGTAGTCTGCTTATAGCTCATACTATGAATATAGTTAGTATGCCAGAAGTTCCTGGATGTTGTACTACATTCACCAAAATTCAAAGTATACAAGAAGTGGGACACTATTTCTGTGTTTTTAGGGCCCATAATGCAATTCTTCAGAATGGGCGTGGCTTCACATTTTCCGATTTGAAGAAAATGGGGGGGGGGGGGGGATATGCTGCCCGAAGTCCGAGAGCGGATACAAATTCATCCATTTAACTAATTATGACAAATGTTAAAATGTTGCGCAATGTAATAAAGTAATGACTTTTCAAATAAGTTACATTACATGTTATGTTGTCTGACAATTTGTTAGCTACGCTAGCTAACCTTATGAACCACATAGCATATCATTACAGCAGTTGCTTGTATGTTGGCTAGCTACCTAACTTTGGTTTGCTACTAATACATTGAACTTGCCAGTATATTAACTATATACTATCTAACTTTTATTGACTTGATTATTCACGTCATACATAGCTTAGTTACGTGGTATAGTTGTTGTGCTTTCTCAATGGACATTGTTAATGAAGTCCGTAAGATGTCTAGCTAGTATTTGTTATGCTAGCAAGAAGTTGCATAGCAACAGCATCGACTTCCGGTAGACGGGCGAAGCGCAAGTACACTCAACTGAATGGATTACGTTGGAATACAGTCAACTAAAATGAACTAATAGTATGTAGTGTATATTCTCATTAAGTATGTAGTATACAGTATGTTAGTATGGATATTCGAACACAGCTTTTGTCATTATTTTTCTGTGGGATTTACTTGGTTTAGATTCACTATGTGCATCCCAAATAGCACCCTATTCCATACATGGTGTACTACTTTTTACCAGGACTCAAAAGGCTCTTGTCCAAAAAAGTGCACTATATAGAGAATAGGGTGCCATTTGGGACTCAGCCTCACTGGAACAAGTGAGATGGAACACTTTTTGTAATGTATACTGAAATTTAAAGATATTATTTCTTTCTGAAGTGCAATTTAGTTTTGTTTGTTTCCTTTCTTGACAAATATATTTCCGATGCAAAGCAATTGTAATGCTGAAATAATAACTTGTTGCTTGGTGTTGTTTCTACAGGAGAGAGAAGAATTCGAGTCCACACCATGTGTTTGCCTGTTGTCAACTCCCTGTCTGACATCTTTGCTGGGGCTGATGTCCAGGCCATCACTGGTCTGCTGGCTAGCATGGGTAGGTAGTTCCAGGGACGCAGTGTTGGTGTAGTTATTAAAGGCATGTTTATTTCCATCAGTACCAGGTGAAGTCCTTAGACTGTCCCATCATCCTGTGGTCTTTAATGTCTCATAGTGAGAACACGCTTGTCATCCACACAGTGCCATCCATAGCTGCCTCATTTGCATGGACAGATGGTAATGTCAGATGGTTGCCTGGTTACTGTGACCTTTGTGGAATCCAAGTGGCTAAATCAAACTGACTGAAGACTAATCTTCTTATAATGTATTGGAGGTTTTATTAGTATCAGTCACTGATAAAATATTGTTATTCAGTCACATTATTTGGATGGTCTGGAAAGTCCATCTGTAGAAGCTCTACAGATAACTCTAACCTTAGCAAGTAGTTGCTTAAGTTTAGAATAAGGGTTAGGGTAAGGGCTAAGTTTAGGGTTAGAATGTGGGTTAGTAGATGGTGTGTAGAGCATCTACAGATGGACTATCCAAATGGTGTTGGTTGCTTTTGTAATGAAGGCCATGACTGCAAACTTGTACTGTACAATCATGTAACTTGTGAATCCCAATCCCGGAGGTAAAAATGTAGCTGAGAGTTTTGAATTCAATGCCCTGTTCCTGATGTGTCCTCCCCCTCTAGCTGTGGATCGCTCGGTGACGTCCAGTTTGAGTGACGCCCGGGACGCGATGACCAACGCTTCCATTGACTCTCTGACATCCTACCGCACCTCTGTGCTCACTATCCAGCAGCCTGGCCTCCTGGCCCCCGCCTGCCTCAGGCTGTTCCCCCTCTACATCCTGGCCCTGCTCAAACAGGTACACTACCCACCCACTCTCTCCCTGGCTAGTACCCTGGCAGTCTACAGCTTCATCCCATATGGCACCCTGTTCCCTGCACTACTTTTGACCAGGGCCCATTGGGCTCTGGTAAAAAGTAGTGTGCAATATAAGGAATAGGGTGCCATGTGGGATGAAGCCTACTTCCCATTGGGATTTCAACTTTCACCGACGAGTTATAATTACAACTCAGCATAGCATAAAAACCAGCTTTAAAACACCATAAGAAATCCAGTCAGTCAGAAACTGACCAATCTACCTTTATTGGCTTACGGATCTCCTTTGCTCATGTTGTTTTTATTCTCTGTGGTCCACAGAAAGCCTTCCGAACCGGTACAAGCACCAGGCTGGACGACCGTGTGTTTGCCATGTGTCAGCTGAAGTACCAGCCCCTGGCCTACGTCATGCTGATGATCCACCCAGCGCTGTACCGCGTGGACGACCTGACTGATGAGGTGAGGGCTAGGGGAACAGAGCATAGATAATGAGAAGAGCAATATAGTTTATCACCTCTTATACACTCAGATCATTTAAAGAAAGAACACTGATATTCAGGTCTATGCTTCGGCTTCCATCTGACGTGTGGATATATTGCACTTTTCCTCTTTTATTAACCAAGCTTCTCTTTTCGTCCCCCTCCTTCCACCCCCTCCACAGGGAGCCCTGAACATCAGTGAGCGTGCCATCCCCCAGCCCAGAGTCCAGCAGCTGTCTGTGGAGAAGCTGAGCAGAGAGGGGGCCTTCCTTATGGATGCTGGCTCGGTTAGTAGCATGATGATGATGTACACCATATGTGCAAAAGTATGTCGACACCCCTTTCAAATTAGTGGATTAATCTATTTCAGCCACACCTGTTTCTGACAGGTGTATAAAATAGAACACACAGCCAATATAATATCCATAGACAAACGTTGGTAATAGAATTGCCTTACTGAAGACCTCAGTGACTTTCAATGTGGCACAGTCATAGGATGCCACCTTTCCAACAAGTCAGTTTGTCAAATTCCTGCCCTGCTAGAGCTGCCCCAGTCAACTGTAAGTGCTATTATTGTGAAGTGGAAACGTCTAGGAGCAACAACTGCTCAGCCGAGTAGTGGGAGGCCGCTCAAAGAACAGGACCGCCGGGTGCTGAAGCACATAGGGTGTAAAAATCATCTGTCCTCAGTTGCAACACTCACTACCGAGTGTCAAACTGCCTCTGGAAGCAATGTCAGCACAAGAACTGTTCGTTGGGAGCTTCATGAAATGGGTTTTCATGACCGAGTAGACTCACACAGGCCTAAGATCAACGTGCAATGCCAAGCTTCGACTGGAGTGGTATAAAGCTTGCAACCATTGCACTCTGGAGCTGTGGAAACGTGTTCTCTGGAACACCATCTGGCAGTCCGACGGACGAATCTGGGTTTGGGAAATGCCAGAAGAATGCTACATGGCCCAATGCACAGTGCCAACTGTAAAGTTTGGAGGAGGAATAGTTGTCTGGGCTGTTTTTCATGGTTCGGACTAGGCTCCCTTAGTTCCAGTGAAGGGAAATCTTAATGCTACAACACAATGACATTCTAGGCGATTCTGTGTTTCCAACTTTGTGGCAACAGTTTGGGGAAGGCCCTTTTCTGTTTTCAGCATGACAATGCCCCCATGCGCAAAGCGAGGTCCATACAGAAATAGTTTGTTGATCGGTGTGGAAGAACTTGACTGGCCTGCACAGAGCCCTGACCTCAACCCCATCGAACACCTTTGCGAGCCAGGCCTAATCACCCAACATCAGTGCCCTACCTCACTAATGCTCTTGTGGCTGAATGGAAGCAAGTCCCTTACGCAATGTTACATGTGAAAAGCCTTCCCAGAAGAGTGCATGCTGTTATAGTAGCAAAGGGGTGACCAACTCTATATTGATGCCCATGATTTTGGAATGAAATTAAATCAAATCAAATTTTATTTGTCACATGCAGATGTTAATGCGAGTGTAGCGAAATGCTTGTGCTTCTAGTTCCGACAATGCAGTAATAACCAACAAGTAATCTAGCTAACAATTCCAAAACTACTACCTTATAGACACAAGTGTAAGGGGATAAAGAATATGTACATAAAGATATATGAATGAGTGATGGTACAGAGCGGCATAGGCAAGATACAGTAGATGGTATTGAGTGCAGTATTTCCCATCAATTCCCATTATTAAAGTGGCTGGAGTTGAGTCAGTGTCAGTGTGTTGGCAGCAGCCACTCAATGTTAGTGGTGGCTGTTTAACAGTCTGATGGCCTTGAGATAGAAGCTGTTTTTCAGTTTCTCGGTCCCAGCTTTGATGCACCTGTACTGACCTCGCCTTCTGGATGATAGCGGGGTGAACATCGGGTGGTGTAGGTGTCCTGGAGGGCAGGTAGTTTGCCCCCGGTGATGCGTTGTGCAGACCTCACTACCCTCTGGAGAGCTTTACGGTTGTGGGCGGAGCAGTTGCCATACCAGGCGGTGATACAGCCCGCCAGGATGCTCTCGATTGTATATCTGTAGAAGTTTGTGAGTGCTTTTGGTGACAAGCCAAATTTCTTCAGCCTCCTGAGGTTGAAGAGGCGCTGCTGCGCCTTCTTCACGATGCTGTCTGTGTGAGTGGACCAATTCAGTTTGTCTGTGATGTGTATGCCGAGGAACTTAACTTACTACCCTCTCCACTACTGTTCCATCGATGTGGATAGGGGGGTGTTCCCTCTGCTGTTTCCTGAAGTCCACAATCATCTCCTTAGTTTTGTTGACGTTGAGTGTGAGGTTATTTTCCTGACACCACACTCCGAGGGCCCTCACCTCCTCCCTGTAGGCAGTCTCGTCGTTGTTGGTAATCAAGCCTACCACTGTTGTGTCGTCCGCAAACTTGATGATTGAGTTGGAGGCGTGCGTGGCCACGCAGTCGTGGGTGAACAGGGAGTACAGGAGAGGGCTCAGAACGCATCCTTGTGGGGCCCCAGTGTTGAGGATCAGCGGGGTGGAGATGTTGTTGCCTACCCTCACCACCTGGGGGGCGGCCCGTCAGGATGTCCAGTACCCAGTTGCACAGGGCGGGGTCGAGACCCAGGGTCTCGAGCTTGATGACGAGCTTGGAGGGCACTATGGTGTTAAATGCCGAGCTGTAGTCGATGAACAGCATTCTCACATAGGTATTCCTCTTGTCCAGATGGGTTAGGGCAGTGTGGTTGAGATTGCATCGTCTGTGGACCTATTTGGGTGGTAAGCAAATTGGAGTGGGTCTAGGGTGTCGGGTAGGGTGGAGGTGATATGGTCCTTGACTAGTCTCTCAAAGCACTTACATTTACATTTAAGTCATTTAGCAGACGCTCTTATCCAGAGCGACTTACAAAATTCATGATGACGGAAGTGAGTGCTACGGGGCGGTAGTCGTTTAGCTCAGTTACCTTAGTTTTCTTGGGAACAGGAACAATGGTGGCCCTCTTGAAGCATGTGGGAACAGCAGACTGGTATAGGGATTGATTGAATATGTCCGTAAACACACCGGCCAGCTGGTCTGCGCATGCTCTGAGGGCGCGGCTGGGGATGCCGTCTGGGCCTGCAGCCTTGCGAGGGTTAACACGTTTAAATGTTTTCTTCACCTCGGCTGCAGTGAAGGAGAGTCCGCATGTTTTCGTTGCGGGCCGTGTCAGTGGCACTGTATTGTCCTCAAAGCGGGCAGAAACGTTATTTAGTCTGCCAGGGAGCAAGACATCCTGGTCCGTGACTGGGCTGGTTTTCTTCTTGTAGTCCGTGATTGACTGTAGACCCTGCCACATGAATGAGATGTTGGATGAGCAGGTGTCCACATACATTTGGTGACGTGGTGTTTAATTTATTAGGGACAGCTACAATGACAGCATTGACACATTGCATCATCAACAGTCGGATGCATTTCACCATCATGCTTTAGCTTGCGCTAATTTGCATGATTATTGAGGAATCCTTCTGTCATTTGCCGTACAAAATAGATAGATACAACACATCTACAGTGGATTCTTCTCAACAAACACACAGATGCATAACACGAACACAATGTGACTGACTTCTCCATTCTCCAACAGGTGATCTATCTCTGGATCGGAAGAAACTGCAACCCAGACTTCCTCACGCAAGTCCTGGGGGTCCCAGACTACGCTGCTGTGCCTCAGAACATGGTAAGGAACCTAAGCACCTGCTCCCCCTTTAACTGTTTCTCTTAGCCCAGCTCCCCTGCTCCTGACAAGGTTCTGTATCGCTCACCAAGACCTCTGTTTATAACACAGTGGTTCGAGCCCTGAATGCCAATTGGCTGAAAGCCATGGTATGTCAGACCATATACAATGGGTATGACACCGTTTTTTTTTTTTTTTACAATTAAATTGTTAACCAGTTTATGTAATAGCAATAAGGCACCTTGGGTTTGCTGTAAAAGGCCTATATTCCACGGCTAAGGGCTGTATCCAGGCACTCTGCGTCGTGTGTAAGAACAGCCCTTAGCCCTGGTGTATTGGCCATATACCACTTAATTCACATGTGTTGGTTGTATCTTTTGTTTGTGACTTATATTGTACTGTGTGTGTATATATTGCACTATAATGCTGTTTAAAATGCGATGCACAACACATTTCCTGAAAGGGAGACCATAAAGATATTATTATAATGTGTTCCATCTCCCAGAACCTTCTCCCAGAGTTGGACACTGCAGAGTCCCAGAGAACCAGAGCGTTTGTTGGCTGGCTGAGGGAACAGAGGCCCTTTTTCCCCATCCTGCATGTCATTAGGTAGGCAGTAGTAACTAGATGAGATCACTGGGGGAGTTCAGAGGCAATGTCTGCATTCCGAATGGACCCCTATTCCCTTAATAGTTCATTACTTTTTACCAGGGCCCATAGAGCTCTGGTACAAAAATAGTGCACTGTTTAGGGAATAGGGGGCCATTTGGTTGAGTTTGAAGCCCAAAATTAAATGAAGTATTAAGATCAGGTTGAACTCATTGACAGCGAGTTTTGCTGACCTGTCAAACGACTGAGTTCAATTCTGCAAGAGACTGTGTAAATGTTGTGGATCCAACCTTACCCTTTCTGTTCCTTTCCAGGGAGGAGAGCCCACTGAAAGCCAGCTTTATGCAGAACATGATTGAGGATCGGACAGAGTCGGCCCTGTCTTACTATGAGTTTTTACTCCATGTCCAACAGCAAGTCTCCAAGTAAACGCAGCGTATGGAGTCAGCCCTGGGAACACTGACAGGATGTGCATCCGTGTGTGAACGAACGTTGGGAAGATTGAACCTGTCAGGGACGGCTGCCTCTCACAGCATCTTCAGTTATGGCGCACTATTCTTGTGTCTAGCATTGCCTTTCTTAAAGATTGCGCCCCCCCATCTGCAGACCTTCTTTCAAACAGATCAAACTTTATGTGGTGAGCAGGACATGGACAGAGGCAACTCGGCTAATTCTGATTTGGCTCTTTTTGTTTTCAGCTGGAACATGTTGTCAAGACCAGGGAATCCATGACACGATATTATGTACATCAGTGATTGAGCAAATCAGTGTTTATTCTCATAGAACTATGCTTTCTAAGAGATCCTTTCAGATACAGTTCTGGCTATGGATGTGAAGTCTTGTTCAAAAAGCACCGTTGTATTTGTTAATAAAGTAATATATGTATCATGCTGAAGGCCATGTTGAAGGAGTATCGTCTAACCTCGGACTGTTTATTATTGGATGTCCCCTTATGCATAAGAATACAGTATATCTCAGCTATGATGATGACAATAGTCATCTACCAATTAGTGGTAAAGGACAGAAGTTTGGTTATTATTGTGTCGAACAAATCTCTAGACTTAATGTAAAGTCTGAAATGTAGATGTTTTTAAAGGTGAACAGAGCTCGTTATAATTTCCTGCCTTGAATGTTGTTGACTAAGGGGAATTCCACGGTAACAGTGACACTGAGACTCAAATATTTCACTTTAAAATGTATTTCAAACAAAAACCAGTGATTGCAAAGTTAAACAAACCATATAACTCTATGCATGATGCCTGTTACTGTGGAATTGGAATTGCCCCTAAGCAATGGAATGCCGTCTCATCTCTTGGGTCAGATCTTTCCTTCAAAGACTCACTCACCCATTCTCCTCTCCTCATGGACATTCAAAACAACTAGCTTTTTTGTTTTTAGTTTAATTTATGAGATTCCCGATCTGATTAAATACTGTTATTGCCTTGTATGGGAACTCACTTTCTATTATTGAAACTGTTTAAATACAGACACTATATATTAAATATTTTAATATAATAGGATATGGGAAATTCTTTAACACGGACATATAACAAAGCCATTGTGATCTTTTAATCATGCTTATTGATACTTGTATATTGAAAATACTCCATTATAATGGTAAAGAATTGTTAATTTTAGTATGAAGATGAAATGACGCTAATAAAATGTTTGGGGCTTTTTAAACGTAGTTGTGATTTGTCATGGATGGGCAGAGTACGTTTTAGGTTTCCTGACTATTGAAATTAGAACGTTTGAAAAATGTGTGAGATGAAAATGGACAAACCAAAGGGTGTGCGACAGAAGGGTAATCAGTGGCCAAAATGGACAACCCAACGGGTGTGCGACAGAAGGGTAATCAGTGGCCAAAATGGACAAACCAACGGGTGTGCGACAGAAGGGTAATCAGTGGCCAAAATGGACAAACCAACGGGTGTGCGACAGAAGGGTAATCAGTGGCCAAAATGGACAAACCAACGGGTGTGCGACAGAAGGGTAATCAGTGGCCAAAATGGACAAACCAACGGGTGTGCGACAGAAGGGTAATCAGTGGCCAAAATGGACAAACCAACGGGTGTGCGACAGAAGGGTAATCAGTGGCCAAAATGGACAAACCAACGGGTGTGCGACAGAAGGGTAATCAGTGGCCAAAATGGACACAACAAAAGGGTAATCAGTGGCCAAAATGGACAAACCAAAGGGTGTGCGACAGAAGGGTAATCAGTGGCCAAAATTGACAAACCAAAGGGTGTGTGACAGAAGGGTAATCAGTGGCCATTCTGAACCTTGTTTTGAGTCCAGTAGGTCACATGACCAAGGAGCTATTGAAATGTTACATTTTGGAAAATGTATGTAAAAACGTGTGGGATGAAAATGGACAAACCAAAGGGCGTGCAATTTGTAGGCCTGCTGAGTGTACATAGGTGGAGATTCAAACAAGAAAACATCTTTCACTTGTCTTCAAGACAGTAAGATTCCTATTGTCAAGGTAATCATTCACAAAGTCCTTTAAAAGTGACCAGCTCTTCCGCACTGGTATCAGTCCCACATGACTATTAAAAATGATGTTCTGACAGTCTGCCGGGACTGAGGAATTCTTCCGTTCCACTGGTTGATAAGGACTTCTCTCATGAACACTTCACCGGTGGTCTTGTATCGTTTCAAGTACAGTCATGGATATTGCTGCAGCCTCAGATGATAGATTCTCTTAACCTGTAACAAAGGAAACAAAAAAGTGAAAGTAACATGTCCTGGTTAAGAGAAATTGATATTACACATAGATTTCCATAAGTAAGCTTGTCCCAATTTTCTGTAAAAAAATTGACATTTCACCTAGATATCACTAATACGACAACTGCGGTGTACAACATAGACGCTTATCAGGTTCTGATCATCTTACTATGCTTCTTCACCTGAGATTGGCCCCCGATTGCTAATCAATCAGTTCTTAATTCTCCAGGCTCCACTTTGTCATCAACATGGACAAACTTGCAATGAATATGGACAACCTTGCAAGTAATGACATGTATCCATCCTGATTTACCCTGAACTTTTACTGCTGACCTCATGAGCAAAACTTAATAAGGACCTTCCCATTTTGGCCCTAATGTGTCTGTCACATTTTTTTACCATCACCCACTGTCCTGGCACTACATCATGTCCCCCCTGGGGAGTTATTCCCCATTAGAGAGTTGTATGCAATAGTTAAACATTGTGTCACTCAAAGTGAACGTTTGCTTTTCTCAAATGTAACGTGCCTGTGTTATCACGTTGTCCATTGTAGTAACTACCCATTAACTACCCATGTCCAGCCTGCCTGTGTAGCCTGCCGTCTGTGTATAAGATAAACTCAGGGTTTTCCAACAAATAACTCTAGAAACCCATCAGAGAGCTGATCCAAAACAACTCATAACAGTCGTGTTCAAGTAATGTGGTATCTGGAGGATACATCAGAGTAGCTCGATTACATGGTGTCTTTTCAACTATATCCATGTCCCATAGATCTTTAATCAATACTTTAGTAGCTTCCTTGCTGATGGGATATTGTTTTGTGCAAGGTGGGGCAACACCTGTCAAGCTCACTGATTCCATATCTAAAGTTCCACACAAATGTTTCTTCATAGTCCAAATAGCATGGTTCTGAACTATAGATTCCTGCATCAAACTTTATTGGACCAATAGAAATTGATAATGGTTTGGTTTGTTTCATATCTGTGTGTAGTCCCCCCCCCCCCCCCCCCCCCACTCCTGTTGCTCTCATCATCTTGCCCGTGTACTGAGGACATATATTTTCTGCACAAGATATGGGAAAATCAGTGACTTCAGCACCCGTATCTACTAAAAAAAATCTACTGCAGAGTTGTTAACCATCATGTTCACATATATTCCACCCGATTTCATATGTACACCAGCTGAGATGGGATGTAAGAGGGAGTCTATTACTTTACCTCCACAGCATCCAGCAAACTCTGCTGCTGAGCCAGAGAGAGCTTCTTACATTTCAGCACCAACATTGTGTAATTTGGGCTGTTGTCTTGATTCCATTTTCCCTTAGACGGACCCTGCTTCTCGTGGCCACTTCTCAGAAAATCCTGTTTAATTTTCTGACATTCTCGTTGCCGGTGACCAGAAATCCCGCAATAATGACATACACCAGGTTTCTTTTTAACTGAATGGATAATGTTGTTGGTTTCACTCGGAACCTGCATAACTCTGATAACCACGTCTCGTGGATGCTTAAAAGTTTTTAAACATTCATCCAACTGTTTTGGAGATGCTGATTTATGTGTGATCACTGTCACTAGAAGTTTGTCTTCACTTCCTTTTACAGCCTGGTTGGCCTAAGACATCGTTCGTCACTGTTGTCAGAGTCTCTTGACTCAAAGCCAAGTAGTGCTGACCAGTTGCTTGAAACCTGATCTGCCTTACACAACTCAATGTGAGAATAGAAGATTGAAGAACAGAGGCCACAGGTGGGGGTCACGTCTGACTTTTTCACCCGTGTCTCCTCCTCTACTTTGAAATGGCTTTTTATATCACTAGGCAGTGAATTTAAAATCTCTTTCATGCTCACATCCGAAGGAGCTGTTCCGCCCTTTTCCAGAGTGGTTTTCTCACTTAGCTTTGACATTACATTAATTTAAAAAGTTGTGTAATATATATCTCTATATTTATATATTTATTTACCCCCAAAATACTGAATATACATACAGCTGAAGTCAGAAGTTTACATAAAAGAAGTTTTAATGACTCCAACATAAGTGTTTCAACCACTCCACAAATTTCTTGTTAACAAACTATAGTTTTGGCAAGTCGGTTAGGACATCTACTTTGTGCATGACACAAGTCATTTTTCCAACAATTGATTACAGACAGATTATTTTGCTTATAATTCACTGTATCACAATCCCAGTGGGTCAAAAGTTTACATACACTAAGTTGACTGTGCCTTTAAACAGCTTGGAAAAATACAGAAAATGATGTCATGACTTTAGAAGCTTCTGCTAATTGACATAATTTGAGTCAATTGGAGGTGTAGCTGTGGATGTTTTTCAAGGCCTACCTTCAAACTCAGTGCCTCTTTGCTTGACATCATGGGAAAATCAAAAGAAATCAGCCAACAAATTATAGACCTCCACAAGTCTGGTTCATCCTTGGGAGCAATTTCCAAACACCTGAAGGTACCACGTTCATCTGTACAAACAATAGTACACAATTATAAACACCATGGGACCACGCAGTCGTCATACCGCTCAGGAAGGAGACGTGTTCTGTCTCCTAGAGATGAATGTACTTTGGTGTAAAAAGTGCAAATCAATCCCAGAACAACAGGAGGACCTTGTGAAGATGCTGGAGGAAACAGGTATCTATATCCACAGTAAAACAAGTCCTATATCGACATAACCTGAAAGGCCGCTCAGCAAGGAAGAAGCTACTGCTCCAAAACCTCCATACAAAAGCCAGACGACAGTTTGCAACTGCACATGGGCTCCCTAAAACACTTCTGCGAGCATGCCTTTCTAATCGACCTGGCCCGGGTATCCTGGAAGGATATTGACCTCATCCCGTCAGTCGAGGATGCCTGGTCATTCTTTAAAAGTAATTTCCTCACCATCTTAGATAAGCATGCCCCGTTCAGTCTTGCTTCCGGGTTGGAGCGAGCCGGTCGCATCCGCGCTTCGGTCTCCTTCGGTCTGCAGGTTGTATAACTTTTTCATTACATTTCATTATAGTACAACGGTCTGATTTGTCTAATCTTAGCAATTTCTTCTTAGCTAGCTACATAGCCGTCGTTGTATCAAAGATAATTGCGTAATTATCGTATTTCGTCGTCCTCCTATCTGCCCAACACGTTCACCGTCTACCGTAGCACTGTAGTAACTATCACACTCAACTGAACGACTTGATTAGTGTAGTGTTAGCTAGCTACATAGTTGTCTTTGCTGTCTTCGTATCCAAGATAATTGTGTAGTTTAGAGCGTGGAGTCTTAGAGTGATAATTGCGTTATTATCGTATTTCGTCGTCCTCCTATCTGCCTAGCAGCTAGCCAGCTAGCATACGTTCACCGGCTACCGTAGCACTGTAGTAACTATCACACTCAACTGAACGACTTGATTAGTGTAGTATTAGCTAGCTACATAGTTGTCTTTGCTGTCTTCGTATCCAAGATAATTGTGTAGTTTAGAGTGTGTAGTCTTAGAGTGATTATCCTAATTTACCGAGGTTAGCTAGCCAGCTATTTTGTCGTCCTTAACGTAGGAGACACTCCTAGCTAGCCAACAGCCAGCCAACGTCTACTGAATAGAACTTTCGCATTCCGGTCGCATTCCGCTTCGCTCCACAGGTAGTATCACATTTTCATTTCATTTCATTACAGTCCCAACGGTGTGATTTGTTTGATCGTAGCTAGCTACATAGCTAGCTACATAGCCGTCTTTGTTTCAAAGATAATTGTGTAGTCTAGAGCGATTTTCTAGGTTAGCTAGCCAGCTATTGTCGTTCTCCTAACGCAACGTAACGTAACCAACACTGCTAGCTAGCCAGCTAGCCCCGAATAGCAGCATTGTAGAAACTTCACACTCAACGGAACGACTTGATTAGGGTAGTGTCAACAACGCAGCTAGCCTACCTCAGCAGTACTGTATCATTTTAATCATTTTAGTCAATTAGATTCTTGCTACGTAAGCTTAACTTTCTGAACATTCGAGACGTGTAGTCCACTTGTCATTCCAATCTCCTCTGCATTAGCGTAGCCTCTTCTCTAGCCTGTCAACTATGTGTCTGTCTATCCCTGTTCTCTCCTCTCTGCACAGACCATACAAACGCTCCACACCGCATGGCCGCGGCCACCCTAATCTGGTGGTCCCAGCGCGCACGACCCACGTGGAGTTCCAGGTCTCCGGTAGCCTCTGGAACTGCCGATCTGCGGCCAACAAGGCAGAGTTCATCTCAGCCTATGCCTCCTCCAGTCCCTCGACTTCTTGGCACTGACGGAAACATGGATCACCACAGACAACACCGCTACTCCTACTGCTCTCTCTTCGTCCGCCCACGTGCTCTCGCACACCCCGAGAGCTTCTGGTCAGCGGGGTGGTGGCACCGGGATCCTCATCTCTCCCAAGTGGTCATTCTCTCTTTCTCCCCTTACCCATCTGTCTATCGCCTCCTTTGAATTCCATGCTGTCACAGTTACCAGCCCTTTCAAGCTTAACATCCTTATCATTTATCGCCCTCCAGGTTCCCTCGGAGAGTTCATCAATGAGCTTGATGCCTTGATAAGCTCCTTTCCTGAGGACGGCTCACCTCTCACAGTTCTGGGCGACTTTAACCTCCTCACGTCTACCTTTGACTCATTCCTCTCTGCCTCCTTCTTTCCACTCCTCTCCTCTTTTGACCTCACCCTCTCACCTTCCCCCTACTCACAAGGCAGGCAATACGCTCGACCTCATCTTTACTAGATGCTGTTCTTCCACTAACCTCATTGCAACTCCCCTCCAAGTCTCCGACCACTACCTTGTATCCTTTTCCCTCTCGCTCTCATCCAACACTTCCCACACTGCCCCTACTCGGATGGTATCGCGCCGTCCCAACCTTCGCTCTCTCTCCCCGCTACTCTCTCCTCTTCCATCCTATCATCTCTTCCCTCTGCTCAAACCTTCTCCAACCTATCTCCTGATTCTGCCTCCTCTCCTCCCTTTCTGCATCCTTTGACTCTCTATGTCCCCTATCCTCCAGGCCGGCTCGGTCCTCCTCCCGCTCCGTGGCTCGACGACTCATTGCGAGCTCACAGAACAGGGCTCCGGGCAGCCGAGCGGAAATGGAGGAAAACTCGCCTCCCTGCGGACCTGGCATCCTTTCACTCCCTCCTCTCTACATTTTCCTCCTCTGTCTCTGCTGCTAAAGCCACTTTCTACCACTCTAAATTCCAAGCATCTGCCTCTAACCCTAGGAAGCTCTTTGCCACCTTCTCCTCCCTCTTGAATCCTCCCCCCTCCTCCCTCTCTGCAGATGACTTCGTCAACCATTTTGAAAAGGTCGACGACATCCGATCCTCGTTTGCTAAGTCAAACGACACCGCTGGTTCTGCTCACACTGCCCTACCCTGTGCTCTGACCTCTTTCTCCCCTCTCTCTCCAGATGACATCTCGCGTCTTGTGACGGCCGGCCGCCCAACAACCTGCCCGCTTGACCCTATCCCCCCTCCTCTCTTCTCCAGACCATCTCCGGTGACCTTCTCCCTTACCTCACCTCGCTCATCAACTCATCCCTGACCGCTGGCTACATCCCTCCCGTCTTCAAGAGAGCGAGAGTTGCACCCCTTCTGAAAAAACCTACACTCGATCCCTCCGATGTCAACATCTACAGACCAGTATCCCTTCTTTCTTTTCTCTCCAAAACTCTTGAACGTGCCGTCCTTGGCCAGCTCTCCCGCTATCTCTCTCAGAATGACCTTCTTGATCCAAATCAGTCAGGTTTCAAGACTAGTCATTCAACTGAGACTGCTCTTCTCTGTATCACGGAGGCGCTCCGCACTGCTAAAGCTAACTCTCTCTCCTCTGCTCTCATCCTTCTAGACCTATCGGCTGCCTTCGATACTGTGAACCATCAGATCCTCCTCTCCACCCTCTCCGAGTTGGGCATCTCCGGCGCGGCCCATGCTTGGATTGCGTCCTACCTGACAGGTCGCTCCTACCAGGTGGCGTGGCGAGAATCTGTCTCCTCACCACGCGCTCTCACCACTGGTGTCCCCCAGGGCTCTGTTCTAGGCCCTCTCCTATTCTCGCTATACACCAAGTCACTTGGCTCTGTCATAACCTCACATGGTCTCTCCTATCATTGCTATGCAGACGACACACAATTAATCTTCTCCTTTCCCCCCTCTGATGACCAGGTGGCGAATCGCATCTCTGCATGTCTGGCAGACATATCAGTGTGGATGACGGATCACCACCTCAAGCTGAACCTCGGCAAGACGGAGCTGCTCTTCCTCCCGGGGAAGGACTGCGCGTTCCATGATCTCGCCATCACGGTTGACAACTCCATCGTGTCCTCCTCCCAGAGCGCTAAGAACCTTGGCGTGATCCTGGACAACACCCTGTCGTTCTCAACTAACATCAAGGCGGTGGCCCTCTACAACATCCGCATTGTACGACCCTGCCTCACACAGGAAGCGGCGCAGGTCCTAATCCAGGCACTTGTCATCTCCCGTCTGGATTACTGCAACTCGCTGTTGGCTGGGCTCCCTGCCTGTGCCATTAAACCCCTACAACTCATCCAGAACGCCGCAGCCCGTCTGGTGTTCAACCTTCCCAAGTTCTCTCACGTCACCCCGCTCCTCCGCTCTCTCCACTGGCTTCCAGTTGAAGCTCGCATCCGCTACAAGACCATGGTGCTTGCCTACGGAGCTGTGAGGGGAACGGCACCTCAGTACCTCCAGGCTCTGATCAGGCCCTACACCCAAACAAGGGCACTGCGTTCATCCACCTCTGGCCTGCTCGCCTCCCTACCACTGAGGAAGTACAGTTCCCGCTCAGCCCAGTCAAAACTGTTTGCTGCTCTGGCCCCCCAATGGTGGAACAAACTCCCTCACGACGCCAGGACAGCGGAGTCAATCACCACCTTCCGGAGACACCTGAAACCCCACCTCTTTAAGGAATACCTAGGATAGGATAAAGTAATCCTTCTCACCCCCCTTAAAAGATTTAGATGCACTATTGTAAAGTGGCTGTTCCACTGGATGTCATAAGGTGAATGCACCAATTTGTAAGTCGCTCTGGATAAGAGCGTCTGCTAAATGACTTAAATGTAAATGTAAATGGAAGCTGAAAATGGCCTAGTTCTTCCAAGGCCTGCATGCTCATCAGACATGTCACCCATTGAGCATGTTTGAGATTCTCTGGATTTACGTGTACGACAGCGTGTTCCAGTTGAACAACATTCCATATGCCACAAACAACAGCCTGATCAACTCATGCGAAGGAGATGTGTCGCACGCCCCTACTTTTTTTTCAACAGATGCATTTCTGTATTCCCAGTCCTTTGAAATCCATAGATTCATTTATTTAAATTGACTGATTGCCATATGCAGTATGAACTGTAAATCAGTCAAATCGTTGAAATTTGTACATGTATATATGTTTTTGTTCAGTATAGAAACCTGTGTGAGTCTAAAGAAACCAAACTGCTACAGATACGAATAGTGGTGTAGGGGTTAGTAACAGTATAACCAACCAGCTCTGAATACTGGTGTAGGGTTTAGTAACAGTATAACCAACCAGCCATGAATACTGGTGTAGGGGTTGGTAACAGTATAAAACCAAGGAGGTACTGAATGGAAAATAAATATGTTTATTTAAACCAACCAGCTATGAATAGTGCTGTAGGAAAGAAACAGTATGAAACCAAGGACCAACCAACTATGAATACGGTGAGACTTGACAGGGAGCTAGCTAGATTAGCCCACTGACAGGAACATTAGCTAGATTGGGCGGGAGAAAACCAGACCGAGTTAAATGGCAACTCACATACCAAAGAGTCTACATAAAGCTGTCCCAACAGCAGTCCCAACATCTTACCACTGCTACACCTGACAATCAGTGGAGCCTTGTCTGGCAGTGAAACAGTTCATTCGGCCTTATTTACTGCCTTTTAAAAAAACATAGCAGATATGGCTGACTTGCTTAAACAAATGTGGTTTCTAATGACAATTGAGATCTACTAACTATGGCATAAGGGGATGACAAACGGATAAGAGGCAATCCGGAATTCTGATTAAGACATTAATGAGTGAGCTATTATGGATGTAGTCAATATAACTATTTGTTTAGCACTTTTGAAATGTACAGCGACAGAATTCTGAATATGGGCCGTTCTTATAGTGTTCTCCCTGTACACCAATTCAGAACCGTAAGATAAATAAAGGGGCATATTAGCAGACAATGAAAGCTCTTACAATATTCAATGATTACCTTTCTCTAAAATAAGCTACATGTGCACCACCAAGTCAGAACAGTAGGCAAAATTAAGAGGGGTAAGTAGACCAAATTATAAGGGTGAGGCACATGGGCTACTAACATCTTACTACACAACATACACTTAGTATTACTTTCTTAGCTACAGTATACATATCTCCCTGGCATATTACATCATTTATGCAGCAGCATACAATACATTTTTGAACTCACCTTTTTGTGCTGTGCTCACTTGAAGAGGAAGGTGGAGCGGCGGTTCTTCGTGGGCAAATTTTGTCATCAAAGTCTGGCATTCTGTGGATTTATGGTTCTTTCAAAACAACTGGGAACTCGGAAAAAAACAAGGTTGAATCATGATGTCATCAGTGATCTTCAGGTTGTAGCTCTAGAAATAGGCTGGATTTAAAATTCCGAGTTGGATGACCGTTCAAAACGTATTTTCCCAGTCGGAGCTCGTTTATTCCCGACTTCCCAGTTGTCTTGAACTCACTGAAGTCAAGTTTTCGCTGTTCCGAGTTTAACAGTTGTTTTGAGCGCGTCACAAATCATGATTCATTGACAGCGTGGCCAATGTTGAATATTTATCATTTTAAACTTGGAAAAGAGCCCCTTAATCCCAGATTTGGGACCACACAAACACTGTCACTGATTCCTTCCAAACCATTCATTGTTGAATTTCCAACTTGTTGTGTAATATTTATGACCAATGGCCGATGAGCACCGATACGTTTTATCTATAATTTCTCTTCATTATTTCTCTTCATATGATACGGATTAAAAAGGATTTGCCAGTAGATTGTCGACTTGATTCATGATGATGACTGGTAGCTAAGATTTTGAAAGTATGATGTTGACATGATCAGTCCAATCAAAGCTATAACGTGATTTGATGTAATTTTATCTGTGGCCAATGACCTTGAGTCTTCTTGGATGGGCACTTCTAACGTAACTCTATGGCAGCACCCAAGGGGCTAGAATTTTTTAGGTCTAGCCTTAGACTTGGCGGTGATGTAATGTCCCCATGAATGACAGAACACATAGCTAATTACGGCACAACGCTCCATATTTTCTGCTGGCTTGCCCCACCACCACAGAAAGCACTGAGCTTGGCTGAAACACCTCCATTTTGGAGCTGCCATATACAAGTAAACAAAAAAGAGACCATTTGTATGTGGCTTTGTTAACTCAATGATATATATTTTTGTTTGCATTGTTTGCAAACTGATATGTGACACGTATTAATGCCAAAATAACATGCTAAATAGGCAAGCCCCCCCCTAAAAATGTGGGGCTCAAAACGGGTCGTCACCGCACACTCCACACGGGCATGGACCAACATTGAACAGTTCTAATTTGGGGTCCGTTCTCCACGGATCAGTCTGGCCTTGACCCTTACTCAGGCTGTTTACCATTGAATTTTTTTCTTCACACTTCCGGTCTGCTTAAGGGTGGTGAGGGGGTGTCGTAAGTACCAATGGGATAGCAGCCCTGTAAATGTAAAGAGGACCCAGTGAATGTAGAGAGAGAGGCCACGGAGAGGAGCAAGTGAGCTATGAACCCAGACATGCGTTTTGGTTTGAACGCACCCTTAACGGCTCGTGTACACTAGCACGCGGTAAATTGCTGCGTACCGCTTAGGCCCCGCCCTGTGTGGCTAGCTTGTGGGCATGCTGGCAGCATATAGCAGCACGTTCGATTGTGGGTCAAGAATTCAGCATACCAAGTTTGTATTAAGGTCTGGTTATTAAATGGGTAAATAGTTTAATCCAATTATCATTTAATGAATTTATTCACAGGTAAATAGTAATATCCTCTAAAATGCTCTGGTGACAAACAAACTTTGCTGCCCTGTTTCCAATCATCCACATGTCTGGGAGAACCTATTCAAGTAAGTTAATACATTTCGAAAATGTAAAAAAAACAATGTATTATTAGCTAACTAGCTACAGTGCAGGCTAACTCAAATGAGCTGCTAACGTAGCTAGCTAGCTAGCCAACTTTACATACTGTATAGATAGCGATCTAAGTGAATTAAATATCACCAGATAGCTAGCTAATATGAAGTTATCTTGATGTATTTATCACTGTAAAAACAAAAACTCTAAATGCATTTGTAGGTAGCTAGGTAACAGCCATGGAGGAGGGTGAAAGGGTAGCAGCCCCAACTGTCAAAGTGAGAGAGTGGGTTATTCAGGATAAGACAGGTACTTTTGTGTAGTTCCAGTCCATAGAAGTGAGGCCGGAGATAATAGTAACATAATATTCAGTGCCGTCTAATTTGAGTATAATGAAGTCTGTTTCTTGTGGGGTTTTCTGTCCTCAGATACAGAGAGCTGTGAAAGCATGCCTGCAGATGAAGAGGACCCAATGAAGAGCAGTGGTTCTCAGTCCTGGTCCTGGGAACTCAAAGGGGTGCACATTTTTGTTTTGCCTTAGCACTACACAGCTGTTTCAAATGATCAAGTCATCATCAAGCTTCAAGTAGTATTTATTTATTCATTTGTGACGCTATCCTTGATATGATCCGTGCTATTGTCACTTGCTACACATGCACATGCATCTATCTATCCAATGTTATCATTATTTTTTATGAGGGATATTATACTTTAGTAGTCCACAATGACCTGGTGATGTAAAAGTCTAATAATGATATTATCTTCCATATTCCTACAGATGCCTTGTAACTGGATATTCCTTCAAAACGATTCCCTAAAGTTACCGTGTAGGGCACTGCAAGGTTGGGTGACCAGGGCCATCCGGGACTGCCTCTTGGGGGAATTCAGGTGTGTGAAGGCTACCTGTGTCCTGCATAACTTCATGAGGATGGACACGAGGACCAGGAGTGGATTTGCAGCTCGCCGCCGTGTGCCAGAGGAGAATCTGCTACTCTGCAGGATGTTTCAAGGATGGGGTCCAACAACGCAGCAAGAGAGGCAATCTGTGTGCGGGAGATCTTCTTCGAAGAGGGTGCTGTTCCCTGGCAACACCATAGACTACACTATGCAGAACCAAAGGCTCTTTTAAGAGCCACCCACATTGCAATAAGAGTGTTCTTCCATCTACTTACATATGAATTTATTTAATAGCAACTGCATTTATTTAATTCACAGTTTCTCTCCCTTTGATTTCTACTTCTCATGTTAGGGTGTTTAGGTTGTGAGGGTGTGATGTCTGTAAAAAAAAAAAAACAGGCTATTTTAATTCACCCATATTGAAAAACATTTAGAACAATTTATGGATTGTGTTGTGCAGTAAGCAGGCTCAGGTGTACAACTGTTGCTCCTTCCACCTTCAAAGAATAGGCAAGAGGGCCAACCATGGAGAATAGTAAGACACTTCATTATTTCTAAAACTACACGTTATTCAGCATAAAGTACTCTGTAGCCACTTAGTGTGGACACCAGTTGAGGCCACACACACAGATTCCTGTTGAACCCTGTCTCTACCTTATTTTCTCAATAACAGTCTCTCTCCTTCACTTCATCCCTCTCTCCCCTTCTCCCTAAATCCTCTAAGTTATATCAGCTGTGTTGGTGAACCCCTCCAGCATCTGAACTGGCTACCAGGGTTGGGGAGTAACGGATTACATGTAAGGGAATCCAAAAAATCCGTTACATTACCAGCAAAAATATTGTTATCAGATTACAGATACTTCTGAAAAACTAGTTGATCTCTTTGACAATTACTTTTAAATTCAGAAACTCCTCTGACACTCCTCTGTTTTCTCAATGACATTCAAATCAGCATTGAAAAAAGGTGAAAGTTTAAGTTTGTTCCAAATTAGCGAGTCTGACCACAAGTCAGAGACCACTATGATGACACACTAAATGGGTTTAATGGATCCAGGGAAAAGAGCAGGAATATGCTTTTGTAGGCTACAGTGCAAGCTATGTCTTCCAATAGTGCGACTGCTGCCGGCATCCAAAGATGATCCAATTTGAATAAACGCTTGGTGGTAAGGATGACAGTAGTAGTGTAGACTATGGTGATACGGATATCACTTATTATTGATATCTACATAGTGCATTGATGTGAATCACACTGCTGCTCTCTCATTTAGCTATTTGTGCCTCACGGATTGTGGTTGTTGTGGATGGCTGTTAACAAATCTAAATGTATATTTCAACCCAATAATGGTTGAATTCAAGAAGTTTAAGCTGCCTCTCAATCATTGTTTTTGAAACCAGTGGACAGCCATTGAAAAATACGCTTTTGCAACAGCTGCATTGTGCGGATCCCAGCCTATGAAATAAAAGTGGGGCTTTTATTGCTCAATCTAATTCATGCTGATAAAAACAATTATACATAGGCCTAACTCGGAACCCAAACCGGCTGCGCGTGCGCACCATCGTGCGCTATAGTGCAGAAATGTATTTTGTCCCCCCACACCAAACGCGATCACGACACGCAGGTTAAAATATCAAAATAAACTCTGAACCAATGACATTAATTTGGGGACAGGTCGAAAAGCATTAAACATGTATGGCAATTTAGCTAGTTAGTGTGAACTTGCTAGCTAATTTGTCCTACTTAGCTAGCTTGCTGTTGCTAGCTAAATTGTCCTGGCATATAAACATTGAGTTATTACTTTACCTGAAATGCACAAGGTCCTCAACTCCGACAATTAATCCACACATAAAACGGCCAACCGAATCATTTCAAGTCATCTCTCCTCCTTCCAGGCTTTTTCATCTTTGAACTTATATGGTGATCGGCATCTAAACTTTCATAGTATTACCATGACGACCGGCAAAACAGTTCGTCTTTCAATCACCCACATGGCTATAACCAATGAGGAGATGGCACGTGGGTACCTGCTTCTATAAACCAATGAGGAGATGGGAGAGGCAGGACTTTCAGCGCGATCTGCGTCAGAAATAGAAAGGAGTTCTATTTTAGCCCTTGGCATCGCAGACTCTCATTGGCTCGCGCAGGCAGTGTGGGTGCAATAATTGAATAACATGGATTTCTACATTTATTTTGTGACGCTCACGCACACGATGTGTCCGGTCTGGTCAGCATGTTATGGACACATGCTCAAACTCGTACACTTTTGATAGACTTAAAAGAGCAATCTGTAGTTGCTGCATCCATTTTATAACTTAGAAGTTATATATACAGTACCGGTCAAAAGTTTGGACACACCTACTCATTCAAGGGTTTTTCTTTATTTGTACTATTTTCTACATTGTAGAATATTAGTGAAGACATCAAAACTATGAAATAACACATATAGAATCATGTAGTAACCAAAAAACTGTTAAACAAATATAAAAATAGATTTTAGATTCTTCAAAGTAGCCACCCTTTGCCTTGATGACAGCTTTGCACATTCTTGGCATTTTCTCAACCAGCTTCATCTGGAATGCTTTTCCAACAGTCTTGAACAAGAGAACTTGTTGACTGCTTTTCCTTCACTCTGCGGTCCAACTCATCCCAAACCATCTCAATTGAGTTGAGGTCGGGTGATTGTGGAGGCCAGGTCATCTGATGCAGCCCTCCATCACTCTCCTTATTGGTCAAATAGCCCTTACACAGCCTTGAGGTGTGTTTTGAGTCATTGTCCTGTTGAAAAATAAATGATAGTCCCACTAAGCACAAATCAGATGGGATGGTGTATCGCTGCTGAATGCTGTGGTAGCCATGCTGGTTAAGTGTGCCTTGAATTCTAAATAAATCACAGACCGTGTCACCAGCAAAGCACCCCCACACCATCACCTCCTCCTCCATGCTTCACGGTGGGAACCACACATGCAGAGATCATCCGTTCACTTAGTCTTCATCTTACAAAGACACAGCAGTTGAAACCAAAAATCTCTAATTTGGACTCATCAGACCAAACAGATTTCCACCGTTCTTATGTCCATTGCTCGTGTTTCTTGGCCCAAGTAAGTCTTTTCTTCTTATTGGTGTCTTTTTCTTTGCAAATCTGCTTAGAAGGCCAGCATCCCGGAGTCGCCTCTTCACTGTTGAAGTTGAGACTGGTGTTTTGCGGGTACTATTTAATGAAGCTGCCAGTTGAGGACTTGTGAGGCATCTGTTTCTCAAACTAGACACTAATGTACTTGTCCTCTTGCTCGGTTGTACACCGAGGCATCCTACTCCTCTTTCTGTTCTGGTTAGCACCAGTTTGCTCTGTTCTGTGAAGGGAGTAGTACACAGCGTTGCACAAGATCTTCAGTTTCTTTGCAATTTCTCACATGGAATAGCCTTCATTTCTCAGAACAAGAATATACTGACGAGTTTCAGAACAAAGTTCTTTGTTTCTGGACATTTTGAGCCTGTAATCGAACCCACAAATGCTGATGCTCCAGATACTCAACTAATCTAAAGAAGGACAGTTTTATTGCTTCTTTAATCAGAACAACAGTTTTCAGCTTTGCTAACATAATTCAAATCAAATTTTATTTGTCACATACACATGGTTAGCAGATGTTAATGCGAGTGTAGCGAAATGCTTGTGCTTCTAGTTCCGACAATGCAGTAATAACCAACAAGTAATCTAGCTAACAATTCCAAAACTACTACCTTATAGACACAAGTGTAAGGGGATAAAGAATATGTACATAAAGATATATGAATGAGTGATGGTACAGAGCGGCATAGGCAAGATACAGTAGATGGTATTGAGTGCAGTATATACATATGAGATGAGTATGTAAACAAATTGGCATAGTTAAAGTGGCTAGTGATACATGTATTACATAAAGATGCAGTAGATTATATAGAGTACAGTATATACGTATACATATGAGATGAATAATGTAGGGTATGTAAACATTATATTAGGTAGCATTGTTTAAAGTGGCTAGTGATATATTTTACATCATTTCCCATTATTAAAGTGGCTGGAGTTGAGTCAGTGTGTTGGCAGCAGCCACTCAATGTTAGTGGTGGCTGTTTAACAGTCTGATGGCCTTGAGATAGAAGCTGTTTTTCAGTCTCTCGGTCCCAGCTTTGATGCACCTGTACTGACCTTGCCTTCTGGATGATAGCGGGGTGAACAGGCAGTGGCTCGGGTGGTTGTTGTCCTTGATGATCTTTATGGCCTTCCTGTGACATCGGGTGGTGTAGGTGTCCTGGAGGGCAGGTAGTTTGCCCCCGGTGATGCGTTGTGCAGACCTCACTACCCTCTGGAGAGCCTTACGGTTGTGGGCGGAGCAGTTGCCGTACCAGGCGGTGATACAGCCCGACAGGATGCTCTCGATTGTGCATCTGTAGAAGTTTGTGAGTGCTTTTGGTGACAAGCCGAATTTCTTCAGCCTCCTGAGGTTGAAGAGGCGCTGCTGCGCCTTCTTCCAGATGCTGTCTGTGTGGGTGGACCAAATCAGTTTGTCTTGCTGGTCATTTATGAACATTTGAACATCTTGGCCACGTTCTGTTATAATCAGCCAGAAGAGGACTGGCCACCCCACATATGCTCTCTCTAATTCTCTCTTTCTTTCTCTCTCTCGGAGGACCTGAGCCCTAGGACCGTGCCCCAGGACTACCTGACATGATGACTCCTTGCTGTCCCCAGTCCACCTGACTGCTGCTGCTCCAGTTTCAACTGTTCTGCCTTATTATTATTCGACCATGCTGGTCATTTATGAACAGTTGAACATCTTGGTCATGTTCTGTTATAATCTCTACCCGGCACAGCCAGAAGAGGACTGGCCACCCCACATAGCCTGGTTCCTCTCTAGGTTTCTTCCTAGGTTTTGGCCTTTCTATGGAGTTTTTCCTAGCCACCGTGCTTTTACACCTGCATTGTTTGCTGTTTGGGGTTTTAGGCTGGGTTTCTGTACAGCACTTTGAGATATCAGCTGATGTACAAAGGGCTATATAAATAAATTTGATTTGATTTGATTTGTGATGTGTACACCGAGGAACTTAAAACTTACTACCCTCTCCACTACTGTTCCATCGATGTGGATAGGGGGGTGTTCCCTCTGCTGTTTCCTGAAGTCCACAATCATCTCCTTAGTTTTGTTGACATTGAGTGTGAGGTTATTTTCCTGACACCACACTCCGAGGGCCCTCACCTCCTCCCTGTAGGCCGTCTCGTCGTTGTTGGTAATCAAGCCTACCACTGTTGTGTCGTCCGCAAACTTGATGATTGAGTTGGAGGCGTGCGTGGCCACGCAGTCGTGGGTGAACAGGGAGTACAGGAGAGGGCTCAGAACGCACCCTTGTGGGGCCCCAGTGTTGAGGATCAGCGGGGTGGAGATGTTGTTGCCTACCCTCACCACCTGGGGGCGGCCCGTCAGGAAGTCCAGTACCCAGTTGCACAGGGCGGGGTCGAGACCCAGGGTCTCGAGCTTGATGACGAGCTTGAAGGGCACTATGGTGTTAAATGCCGAGCTGTAGTCGATGAACAGCATTCTCACATAGGTATTCCTCTTGTCCAGATGGGTTAGGGCAGTGTGGTTGAGATTGCATCGTCTGTGGACCTATTTGGGCGGTAAGCAAATTGGAGTGGGTCTAGGGTGTCAGGTAGGGTGGAGGTGATATGGTATCTCAAAGCACTTCATGATGACGGAAGTGAGTGCTACGGGGCGGTAGTCGTTTAGCTCAGTTACCTTAGCTTTCTTGGGAACAGGAACAATGGTGGCCCTCTTGAAGCATGTGGGAACAACAGACTGGGATAGGGATTGATTGAATATGTCCGTAAACACACCAGCCAGCTGGTCTGCGCATGCTCTGAGGGCGTGGCTGGGGATGCCGTCTGGGCCTGCAGCCTTGCGAGGGTTGACACGTTTAAATGTTTTCCTCACGTCGGCTGCAGTGAAGGGGAGTCCACATGTTTTAGTTGCGGGCCGTGTCAGTGGCACTGTATTGTCCTCAAAGTGGGCAAAAAATATATTTAGTCTGCCTGGGAGCAAGACATCCTGGTTCGTGACGGGGCTGGTTTTCCTTTTGTAATCCGTGATTGACTGTAGACCCTGCCACATACCTCTTGTGTCTGAGCCATTGAATTGAGATTCTACTTTGTCTCTATACTGATGCTTAGCTTGTTTGATTGCCTTGCGGAGGGAATAGTTACACTTTGTATTCGGTCATGTTTCCGGTCACCTTGCCCCAATTAAAAGCAGTGGTTCGTGCTTTCAGTTTCACGCGAATGCTGCCATCAATCCCCGGTTTCTGGTTTGGGAATGTTTTGATCGTTGCTATGGGAACGACATTTTCAAAGCACGTTCTAATGAACTCGCTCACCGAATTAGCGTATTCCTCAATGTTGTTGTCTGACGCAATACGAAACATATCCCAGTCCACGTGATGGAAGCAGTTTTGGAGTGTGGAATCAGATTGGTCGGACCAGCGTTGAACAGACCTCAGCGCGGGAGCTTCTTGTTTTAGTTTCTGTCTGTAGGCAGGGATCAACAAAATGGAGTCGTGGTCAGCTTTTCCGAAAGGAGAGCGGGGCAGGGCCTTATATGCGTCGCGGAAGTTGGAATAGCAAGGATCCAAGGTTTTTCCAGCCCTGGTTGCGCAATCAATATGCTGATAAAATTTAGGGAGTCTTGTTTTCAGATTAGCCTTGTTAAAATCCCCAGCTACAATGAATGCAGCCTCCGGATATATGGATTCCAGTTTGCAAAGAGTCAAATAAAGTTCGTTCAGAGCCATCGATGTGTCTGCTTGGGGGGGAATATATACGGCTGTGATTATAATTGAAGAGAATTCCCTTGGTAGATAATGCGGTCGACATTTTTTAAATTTATTTTTATTTCACCTTTATTTAACCAGGTAGGCTAGTTGAGAACAAGTTCTCATTTGCAACTGCGACCTGGCCAAGATAAAGCATAGCAGTGTGAACAGACAACACAGAGTTACACATGGAGTAAACAATTAACAAGTCAATAACACAGTAGAGAAAAAAAGGGGGGGGAGTCTATATACAATGTGTGCAAAAGGCATGAGGTAGGCGAATAATTACAATTTTGCAGATTAACACTGGAGTGATAAATGATCAGATGGTCATGTACAGGTAGAGATATTGGTGTACAAAAGAGCAGAAGAGTAAATAAATAAAAACAGTATGGGGATGAGGTAGGTGAAAATGGGTGGGCTATTTACCAATAGACTATGTACAGCTGCAGCGATCGGTTAGCTGCTCAGATAGCTGATGTTTGAAGTTGGTGAGGGAGATAAAAGTCTCCAACTTCAGCGATTTTTGCAATTCGTTCCAGTCACAGGCAGCAGAGTACTGGAACGAAACGCGGCCGAATGAGGTGTTTGCTTTAGGGATGATCAGTGAGATACACCTGCTGGAGCGCGTGCTACGGATGGGTGTTGCCATCGTGACCAGTGAACTGAGATAAGGCGGAGCTTTACCTAGCATGGACTTGTAGATGACCTGGAGCCAGTGGGTCTGGCGACGAATATGTAGCGAGGGCCAGCCGACTAGAGCATACAAGTCGCAGTGGTGGGTGGTATAAGGTGCTTTGGTGACAAAACGGATGGCACTGTGATAGACTGCATCCAGTTTGCTGAGTAGAGTGTTGGAAGCCATTTTGTAGATGACATCGCCGAAGTCGAGGATCGGTAGGATAGTCAGTTTTACTAGGGTAAGCTTGGCGGCGTGAGTGAAGGAGGCTTTGTTGCGGAATAGAAAGCCGACTCTTGATTTGATTTTCTTTTCGATTGGAGATGTTTGATATGAGTCTGGAAGGAGAGTTTGCAGTCTAGCCAGACACCTAGGTACTTATAGATGTCCACATATTCAAGGTCGGAACCATCCAGGGTGGTGATGCTAGTCGGGCATGCGGGTGCAGGCAGCGATCGGTTGAAAAGCATGCATTTGGTTTTACTAGCGTTTAAGAGCAGTTGGAGGCCACGGAAGGAGTGTTGTATGGCATTGAAGCTCGTTTGGAGGTTAGATAGCACAGTGTCCAATGACGGGCCGAAAGTATATAGAATGGTGTCGTCTGCGTAGAGGTGGATCAGGGAATCGCCCGCAGCAAGAGCAACATCATTGATATATACAGAGAAAAGAGTCGGCCCGAGAATTGAACCCTGTGGCACCCCCATAGAGACTGCCAGAGGACCAGACAGCATGCCCTCCGATTTGACACACTGAACTCTGTCTGCAAAGTAATTGGTGAACCAGGCAAGGCAGTCATCCGAAAAACCGAGGCTACTGAGTCTGCCGATAAGAATATGGTGATTGACAGAGTCGAAGGCCTTGGCAAGGTCGATGAAGACGGCTGCACAGTACTGTCTTTTATCGATGGTGGTTATGATATCGTTTAGTACCTTGAGTGTGGCTGAGGTGCACCCGTGACCGGCTCGGAAACCAGATTGCACAGCGGAGAAGGTACGGTGGGATTCGAGATGGTCAGTGACCTGTTTGTTGACTTGGCTTTGAAGACCTTAGATAGGCAGGGCAGGATGGATATAGGTCTGTAACAGTTTGGGTCCAGGGTGTCTCCCCTTTGAAGAGGGGGATGACTGCGGCAGCTTTCCAATCCTTGGGGATCTCGGACGATATGAAAGAGAGGTTGAACAGGCTGGTAATAGGGGTTGCGACAATGGCGGCGGATAGTTTCAGAAATAGAGGGTCCAGATTGTCAAGCCCAGCTGATTTGTATGGGTCCAGGTTTTGGAGCTCTTTCAGAACATCTGCTATCTGGATTTGGGTAAAGGAGAACCTGGAGAGGCTTGGGCGAGGAGCTGCGGGGGGGTGGAGCTGTTGGCCGAGGTTGGAGTAGCCAGGCGGAAGGCATGGCCAGCCGTTGAGAAATGCTTATTGAAGTTTTCGATAATCATGGATTTATCGGTGGTGACCGTGTTACCTAGCCTCAGTGCAGTGGGCAGCTGGGAGGAGGTGCTCTTGTTCTCCATGGACTTCACAGTGTCCCAGAACTTTTTGGAGTTGGAGCTACAGGATGCAAACTTCTGCCTGAAGAAGCTGGCCTTAGCTTTCCTGACTGACTGCGTGTATTGGTTCCTGACTTCCCTGAACAGTTGCATATCACGGGGACTATTCGATGCTATTGCAGTCCGCCACAGGATGTTTTTGTGCTGGTCGAGGGCAGTCAGGTCTGGAGTGAACCAAGGGCTGTATCTGTTCTTGGTTCTGCACTTTTTGAACGGAGCATGCTTATCTAAAATGGAGAGGAAGGTACTTTTAAAGAATGACCAGGCATCCTCAACTGACGGGATGAGGTCAATATCCTTCCAGGATACCCGGGCCAGGTCGATTAGGAAGGCCTGCTCAAATCAAATCAAATCAAATTGTATTTGTCACATACACATGGTTAGCAGATGTTAATGCGAGTGTAGCGAAATGCTTGTGCTTCTAGTTCCGACAATGCAGTGATAACCAACAAGTAATCTAACTAACAATTCCAAAACTACTCTCTTATACACAGTGTAAGGGGATAAAGAATATGTACATAAGGATATATGAATGAGTGATGGTACAGAGCAGCATACAGTAGATGGTATCGAGTACAGTATATACATATGAGATGAGTATGTAGACAAAGTAAACAAAGTGGCATAGTTAAAGTGGCTAGTGATACATGTATTACATAAGGATGCAGTCGATGATGTACAGTACAGTATATACGTATGCATATGAGATGAATAATGTAGGGTAAGTAACATTATATAAGGTAGCATTGTTTAAAGTGGCTAGTGATATATTTACATCATTTCCCATCAATTCCCATTATTAAGTGGCTGGAGTTGGGTCAGTGTCAATGACAGTGTGTTGGCAACAGCCACTCAATGTTAGTGGTGGCTGTTTAACAGTCTGATGGCCTTGAGATAGAAGCTGTTTTTCAGTCTCTCGGTCCCAGCTTTGATGCACCTGTACTGACCTCGCCTTCTGGATGATAGCGGGGTGAACAGGCAGTGGTTCGGGTGGTTGATGTCCTTGATGATCTTTATGGCCTTCCTGTAACATCGGGTGGTGTAGGTGTCCTGGAGGGCAGGTAGTTTGCCCCGGTGATGCGTTGTGCAGACCTCACTACCCTCTGGAGAGCCTTACGGTTGAGGGCGGAGCAGTTGCCGTACCAGGCGGTGATACAGCCCGCCAGGATGCTCTCGATTGTGCATCTGTAGAAGTTTGTGAGTGCTTTTGGTGACAAGCCGAATTTCTTCAGCCTCCTGAGGTTGAAGAGGCGCTGCTGCGCCTTCTTCACGACGCTGTCAGTGTGAGTGGACCAATTCAGTTTGTCTGTGATGTGTATGCCGAGGAACTTAAAACTTGCTACCCTCTCCACTACTGTTCCATCGATGTGGATAGGGGGGTGTTCCCTCTGCTGTTTCCTGAAGTCCACAATCATCTCCTTAGTTTTGTTGACGTTGAGTGTGAGGTTATTTTCCTGACACCACACTCCGAGGGCCCTCACCTCCTCCCTGTAGGCCGTCTCGTCGGCCTACAACACTCACAGAAGTGTTTTAGGGAGCGTTTGACAGTGATGAGGGGTGGTCGTTTGACTGCGGCTCCGTAGCGGATACAGGCAATGAGGCAGTGATCGCTGAGATCCTGGTTGAAGACAGCGGAGGTGTATTTGGAGGGCCAGTTGGTCAGGATGACGTCTATGAGGGTGCCCTTGTTTACAGAGTTAGGGTTGTACCTGGTGGGTTCCTTGATGATTTGTGTGAGATTGAGGTCATCTAGCTTAGATTGTAGGACTGCCGGGGTGTTAAGCATATCCCAGTTTAGGTCACCTAACAGAACAAACTCTGAAGCTAGATGGGGGGCGATCAATTCACAAATGGTGTCCAGGGCACAGCTGGGAGCTGAGGGGGGTCGGTAGCAGGCGGCAACAGTGAGAGACTTATTTCTGGAGAGAGTAATTTTCAAAATTAGTAGTTCGAACTGTTTGGGTATGGACCTGGAAAGTATGACATTACTTTGCAGGCTATCTCTGCAGAAGACTGCAACTCCTCCCCCTTTGGCAGTTCTATCTTGACGGAAGATGTTATAGTTGGGTATGGAAATCTGAATTTTTGGTGGACTTCCTGAACCAGGATTCAGACACAGCAAGGACATCAGGGTTAGCAGAGTGTGCTAAAGCAGTGAGTAAAACAAACTTAGGGAGGAGGCTTGTGATGTTGACATGCATGAAACCAAGGCTTTTTTCGATCACAGAAGTCAACAAATGAGGGTGCCTGGGGACATGCAGGGCCTGGATTTACCCCCACATCACCCGCGGAACAGAGAAGGAGTAGTATGAGAGTGCGGCTAAAGGCTATCAAAACTGGTCGCCTAGAGCGTTGGGGACAGAGAATAAGAGGAGCAGGTTTCTGGGCATGGTAGAATATATTCAGGGCATAATGCGCAGACAGGGGTATGGTGGGGTGCGGGTACAGCGGAGGTAAGCCCAGGCCCTGGGGGATGATGAGAGAGGTTGTATCTCTGGACATGCTGGTTGTAATGATTGAGGTCACCACATGTGTGGGAGGTGGGACAAAGGAGTTATCAGGGGTATGAAGAGTGGAACTAGGGGCTCCATTGTGAACTAAAACAATGATAACTAACCTGAACAACAGTATACAAGGCATATTGATATTTGAGAGAGACATACAGCGTGGCATACAGTAATCACAGGTGTTGAATTGGCAAAGCTAGCTAAAACAGTAGGTGAGATAACAACAGCTAATCAGCTAACACGACAACAGCAGGTAAAATGGCGTTGACTAAGCAACGGGGCCAACAGATGAAACAAACAAGCAGAATGGAGTACCGTGATTAATGGACAGTCCAACGTGCATCAGCTATGTGGCCAAGAGATCAGTGTCCAGGGGGCAGCGGTGGATGGGGCAGGGAAGCTGGACTGGCGAGTGTTATCCAGGTTTTTAAAAAACTAACAATGACTAAATAGCTTGTAGCTAGTTAGCTTCTGGAGGTTCTTGAGTGTGTTCTAAATTTTTTTAAATAATAGCGATTCCGTATCACATTGGGTGAGGCAGGTTTCCGGAAGGTATAAACAAATTAAAAATCAAAAAGAGATAGAAAGTAAATATGGGTGTTTGGGACGCGGCAATTCAGACGGTTAGCAGGCCTGTACTAGCAAGCTAACAGTTCGTAGATAGCTAGATAGCTAGTTGTGAAGATCCAGCTGAAAAATGTTCCGTTTGCGGTGGGAATCCGGGGATGAATCCGAGAATGAAAAATAAATAGGTCCGTTATGCTCTGGTTAGAGTCGCGTTGTTCGAACTGGTGAGAGCTTTCCGGGCTGAAGGTTAGCTGATGACCGGTTAGCTGAAGACCGCTAGCATAGCTGGCTAGCTTCAGTTGAGGGGTTCCGGTTCCGAAGTAAATATAAATACTTTAGGAAAAATAGCTACATTGGGTGAGGCGGGTTGCAGGAGAGTATTTGGAAGCTTAGGTTTAGCAAAAAGTTTTTAAAGAGATATGCGAAGGAAAATATGTAAAAAAACGAAAAATATACGATATATACAGGGGACACGATAGGACGACTTACTGCTACGCCATCTTGGATGGGGTATATCAGAATTTGATTGTGAGGAATTCTAAATCAGGTGAACAGAAGGACTTGAGTTCCTGTATGTTGTTGTGGCCACACCACGTCACGTTAACCATGAAGCATACGCCCCCGCCCCTCTTCTTACCAGAAAGATGTTTGTTTCTGTCGGCGTGATGCGTGGAGAAACCAGCTGGCTGCACCGACTCCGATAGCGTCTCTCCAGTGAGCCATGTTTCCGTGAAGCAAAGAACGTTACAGTCTCTGATGTCCCTCTGGAATGCTACCCTTGCTCGGATTTCATCAACCTTGTTGTCAAGAGACTGGACATTGGCGAGGAGAATGCTAGGGAGTGGTGCACGATGTGCCCGTCTCCGGAGTCTGACCAGAAGACCGCTTCGTTTCCCCCTTTTACGAAGTCGTTTTTTTGGGTCGCCGGCTGGGATCCATTCCGTTGTCCTGGGTGAAAGGCAGAACACAGGATCCGCTTCGCGAAAGTCATATTCTTGGTCGTACTGATGGTGAGTTGACACGGCTCTTATGTTCAGTAGTTCTTCTCGACTGTATGTAATGAAACCTAAGATGACCTGGGGTACCAATGTAAGAAATAACACGTAAAAAAACAAAAAACTGCATAGTTTCCTAGGAACGCGAAGCGAGGCAGCCATCTCTGTCGGCGCAAAAGGGTTTTCTAATGATCAATTAGCCTTTTAAAAGTTACAATAGTCATTTACAACATTAAACAATGTCTACACTGTATTTCTGATCAATTTGATGTTATTTTAATGGACAAAAATGTGCTTTTCTTTAAAAAACAAGGATATTTCTAAGTGACCCCAAACTTTTGAACGGTAGTGTACATCCATTGATTCTTGAGGAATATAACTGATAAATGCCTCATGAGCTTAGTTCAACTGTCACACTCCATGAGAACCCAAAATATAAGCTTGTTTTCATCCAATGTTTGTAAACAAATATGTAAACATTGGTTAAAACAATAATTTTGATATCATGGATGGTCAATCCTTGCATCCATATCTCTGTCAATTCATCTGAGAGTGGTTACATTTCTCCAGGCGAATCCCTAAGCTTTTTACCGGGGCGACTGTTTTGTTATTGTTTCATCTGTGGATTTGCCCTTTAAAAAGCTGCATATTATCAAAGTGTCACCAACTAAAAGGTAAACAATAGGCCTACAGCCGAATGCAGCATATGGCATTCATTTTTCACATAAATAGCTCTTTTCAGTAGTGCTCAAAGCATACCATTCCATGAGCGCAGCATTTATTTTTTAACTTGAATCAATGAGCCCAATCAGTCCTCCATGACAACAAAATCATAAACGAGTAGGGCTGGCTAATAAATCTTTCGTTCTGGGATTATGCTCAGGTAAAACAATTTGTCTAATCTATACTCCCATATTTCCAAGTCCTATTCTTGAAGATCAAGGTGTATAACATTTATTGGAATGACTGGAATTCTGATAGACTTTGGATTTTAATGTAAAGATCTAATATAATAATATTATTATATGTTGTAGAAAGCGATGGGTTAGAAGAAGCCTACACAACCAACACATAAAGTAAAATTTAACATCCATATATGGCCAGTTATGTAAACTTTAACATTGATTTATCATGCAATGTTGTTGAATTGGTAACATACATGTTTGTCTTCTTCTAATGCCTCTTACGGGGAAAGTAATCTAAAAGTAACCGAATGTAATCAGATTACGTTACTGAGTTTGGGTAATTCAAAAGTTACATTACTCATTACAGTTTTGGACGGGTAACTAGTAACTGTACCAGATTACATTTAGAAAGTAATCTACCCAACCCTACTGGCTACATAGAGGGCACAGCATGATCAGAAGTGAGAGGTCACTTGTTCGGGTCAACAGGAAGTATTATTAAAGAGATGCTTTACAATGAAATACAGATAGAGATGTAGTAGCCCAAGAGTTTATGATCCAAGGTCAGTTTTGCATTTCACCTGATGATTATGTTGATTGACCGTGTTAAAATAAAAAAAAACACAAGGCTTAAGCATGCTATTGCTCTATCCATCTGTCTCTTGTGTGTATTGTATGTTTTGATGTGAGAGAGGATGCCAACCCCCAGTCCCGTCATCGCCACCTCACCCACTCTTAAGATAACCTTCGGGCCGACTCGGAGCCCAAGGCTGGTTAGGAGACACCACTAGAGACACTATTATGTAATTGTGATGAACTGAGAGAATATTATGGTATATTATGAATCATTAATCATATGCTGTCTTCTCTGCCCCTCTGTTCTTACCTCTTTCCCTTTCTGTCTTTTACTCTCTCATCACCTCTGCTTTCTTCCTCTGTTTTTATAATGCACACCAGATGGGCATTGAAGTACAGATTTAATTTGTATTTATAATATAATATTACAATTATAATATTTATAATGCATGTATTATGTATTTATAACACTTGGACAATAAACTTCTTTCAATAAATTGTTTCACATTCTCTACTGGTTGAAATGAATTCTCTCATTTGATGAAATACTACACCTATCCTGTGTTTATCAGATCAATGCAGATTAAGGAAATTAGATTTTGAGATTAACTGGTTTTAGAGTATTTACATGATGCATAAGAAGTGCAGTGTACTGTTTTTTAAATTATATTTCTTTATATATGAATGACAAATCAGCCTTTAACTAGTCAAATCATGTTTCTAGTCTTTTACATAGTTACAATGTGTAACCATTGATGTCCCTGGACCAGGATTGGTATACACTGTTGAAGTGTATAATTGTAATACATACATAAAGACACTGCATCATTCAAAGACTGTAATTTGATACTCCTGGTATTGGATATGATTGAATCTCAGACATTCATACCTGAACTGCACCTATATTTGCCAAGGTAGAGTACATGATTAGTGAATATATTAAATGTACATGCTACAATGTGGGGATCTCATGCATGGTAATAACTACATGTATATATGACTTGTGTCCTTGGCACAAAGTTATAATATATTCTACTCAATCCATAGGCTTCATTAATGTCATTCAGACTGTTTTGAAGTTGATATAACTGGCTATGATAGCTGAGGTTCTGTAGCTAGGTTCTAAACTAATATGTATACCAAGCGTTTTAGGGTCCATACACAGATCGGCTACATGGCTAGCTACACGTCCATAGGCATAAAAGTATTTTTATTCTCCACTGCGCAATAAGCAAGAAAATAGTTGGCTAGCTACGTTACTTCAGCTGCATTGCATGGCAAATATCAGCAAGGCAAGCCTACAAAATTGTACATTCAATTTGCAGTAAATGCTTTAGCTAGCTAGATTATTTACATCCACTGTTTCACAAGATGTCAGCCTGGTTTGCTGGTTGTTTAAGGAGTCCCTAAAACATTAAACAACCAGAATTACAATTTCATACTGATGTCACAACACCCATAAAGCTAGCCGGATAATGTTAGCTAGTCAGCTAGCTTGCTAAATAGCGATTTTCGTAAATTAACAAATAAACAATAACAAATAAATATGCATAATCATTTGTCTCTACATTAACTAACATATTCCTCTCAACTGTACCATTTTTGCATGATTCGTTATGACATTATAATTACTTATATTTGCTTCCATCCTAGTATTTTTGTCAGCCATCTTTGCTGAAGAAAGTCTCCAGCCTTGGTGTAACCGATGTGAAATGGCTAGCTAGTTAGCGGTGGTGCGCGCTAATAGCGTTTCAATTGGTGACGTCACTGGCTCTGAGACCCTGAAGTACTGCCGTGGCTTTTGTGGAGCGATATGTGTGCAGAGGGTCCCTGGTTCGAAGGGACGGACTAAAGTTATACTGTTACATTGGGTCGCAGAGAGTCAAATTCGTCATGGGAACCACTCCATATGATTGGTCATCGCCCGCTGGTCGCTGCTGGTGATTTGCATAAAGTTGGGGAATTTATAATTTTTTCACCACTTCCTATGCCACGTTCGTGCCGCCCAATGGTCCCTGCTCTCTCCGCTTCTCACCGCTTTCCTTCCATTGAAAATGAATGGGAAGCAGCGTTTCACTGCGCCACATGCTAGTGTACACGGGGCATTATGGTCTGTCGCCTAGCCATTCAACGTCAAACATTTATTGGTCACTGTTAGCCCTGTACATGTATTGAAAGAGAACCCAGTTAATTTAAAGAGAATAGTCACGGAGAGGAGCAAGTGAGCTATGAACCCATACCGTATTTTACTAACTTCTTTAAAAAAAATACAAATAACTCTTAGCATCAACATTTTGTGTGTGTTATTTTGTGGGTTAGAGCAAGAATAATGCTGTGGGACTTTTAAAAATATAAACGAAATGCATTATCCTAAAACTGTCTTGAGGAATCGACTATATAATAACAGCCATGTTAAGTGGAGAAATCATCTAAGGTAATTGCAGATATTGGCCACTAGGTGTCCGCCTAAGTGAATATATTGTTTGTAATGACAAATTGGTTTTGAAACGTTATTCAGGGTTGTATACAATTACTGTGTATGTAAATAACACCTTGGTTTAAATTGTATTGTTTCTTTCAAATACATAGCTGGACTTGATTTACATATGTGAATGTTTTATAGTTCCTGTGTAGGCAACAGTATTTGTTTTAAATGTAGGTGGTCACTGTTAACAGTTTAGTCTAGTCAGTTGGCTGCATGGGAGTGAAAAGAAAGGCTCATCTGAATTATTTTGTTTTCGAGTTGATATAGCCTATGTGCAGTCAGTGATTCTAAATGATAATGTAAAACGCAGACAAACTAAAGCTAAAAGAAAGAGATGATTAAGATGTATGTTTTTTTCCAAATCCATCAACCAATTGCACATTTCTGAAAGACCTGTTCATTCAATTTGGGAGTTTTTTTAAGGATGTTTTAAACAGATTTTTAGTCAGCACTCTTTGAATGAACAATGTCTCAGGTTTAATCAAAGTGCATTGTGACAGTCCTTGTACCTGTGGCCCATGTGAGTTTTTTTTCTTCAGTCAAGGCCACCAAAACGATTTGACTTTAATGTTTGTGAGACCTATGTAGCCTACTCCCCAAAAAGTTTTAAAAGTGCATTCCTCAATTGAAAGTGAGGTAGAATTATTCTCACCCAATCTGAGATTGAATGATGAAGATATTGTCACACCTGCTCCCACTCCCACTCCCCCTCCCCTTCTTCCCCCTGTCCAGATGCTGTTCTTATTTTGTTTTATGTATGTTTATCCAGGAAATCTTTACTCCATGTACTTGCTTCTCGTCTCCCAGTGTCTGTCCTAACAGATACTGTAAAAAAAAAAATCTGTTTGGCATGAGTTAATAATGTATTTTAAAATTGTCAGCAATTAATTTTATTAAGGTTACAAAATTCCTGTTAATGTGGCAATATTCCATGAATTTTCAGAAACCATGGTAGTTCATTTTTGGGTGGCAGGTAGCCTAGTGTTTAGAGCGTTGGCTCAGTAACCAAAATGTTGCTGGATCAAATCCCTGAGCTGACAAGGTAAAAATCTGTTGTTCTGCTCCTGAACGAGGCAGTTAACTCACTGTTCCCGGTAGGCTGTCATTGTAAATAAGAATTTGTTCTTAACTAACTTGCCTAGTTAAATAAAAAAATCTATGAAAACTTTATGAATTTATACAATTTTTTTTAAATAAAAATAGAAAAGTATGTAATTCTTATTCATTATGTCTGTGTTCATGGGGGGGGGGGGTTAGTTGGAGACTTGAATCCAACATATAATTTGTTAACTTGTCGACAAGTTAAAAGGATTTTTAAAATTATTATAATTTTTGTTTGTGAAAGTTTGGACACCTACTCATTCAAGTGTTTTTCTTTATTATTAAGTGTTAAACAAATCAAAATATATTTTATATATGAGATTCTTCAAAGTAGCCACCCTTTGCCTTGATGACAGCTTTGCACACTCTTGGCATTCTCTCAACCAGCTTCATGAGGTAGTCACCTGGAATGCATCGCTTTGTTAAAAGTTAAAAGTTAATTTGTGGAATTTCTTTCCTTCTTATTGCATTTGAGCCAATCAGTTGTGTTGTGACAAGGTAGGGGTGGTATACAGAAGATAGTCCTATTTGGTAAAAGACCAAGTCCTTATTATGGCAAGAACAACTCATATGAGTAAAGAGAAACGACAGTCCATCATTACTTTAAGGCATGAAGGCCAGTCAATTCAGAAAATGTCAAGAACTTTGAAAGTGTCTTCAAGTGCAGTCGTGAAATGAGGACCGCCAAAGGAAAGGAAGACCCAGAGTTACCTCTGCTGCAGAGGACAAGTTCATTAGTTACAAGCCTCGGAAATTTCAGCCCAAATAGAGTTCACAGAGTTCAAGTAACAGACACAGCTCAACATCAACTGTTCAGAGGAGACTGCGTGAATCAGGCCTTCATGGTTGAATTGCTGCAAAGAAACCACTACTAAAGGACATCAATAATAAGAAGAGACATGCTTGGGCCAAGAAACGCAAGCAATGGACATAAGACCGGTGGAAATCTGTCCTTTGGTCTAATGAGTCCAAATTTGAGATTTTTGGTTCCAACCGCCGTGTCTTTGTGAGTAGGTGAACGGATGATCTCTGCATGTGTGGTTCCCACCATGAAGCATGGAGGAGGAGGTGTGATTGTGTGGGGTTGCTTTGCTGGTGACACTGTCTGTGATTTATTTAGAATTCAAGGTACACTTAACCAACATGGCTACCACAGTATTCTGCAGCGATACACCATCCCATCTGGTTGGCGCTTAGTGGGACTATCATTTGTTTTTCAACAGGACAAGGACCCATCACACATTCAGGCTGTAAAGGGCTATTTTACCAAGGAGAGTGATGGAGTGTTGTATTAGATGGCCTGGCCTCCACAATCACCTGACCTCAACCCAGTTCAGAATGTTTGGGATGAGTTGGACTGCAGAGTGAAGGAAAAACAGCCAACAAGTGCTCAGCATATGTGGGAACTCCTTCGAGACTGTTGGAAAAGCATTCCAGCTGAAACTGGTTGAGAGAATGCCAAGAGTGTACAAAGCTGTCATCAAGGCAAAGGGTGGCTCCTTTGAAGAATCTCAAATATAAAATATTTTTTGGTTTGTTTAACAGTTTTTTGGTTACCACATGATTCCATATGTGTCATTTCATAGTTTTGATGTATTCACTACTATGTTACAATGTAGAAAATAGTAAAAAATAAAGAAAAACCCTTGAACTTTTGAATGTTACTGTACATTCATAAGGCTGGATTTTCAGTTAATAAGCTATTTACTGTATCGCAAAAATAACATTGAATTGTGTTCGGTTGTCAATGCAACCAAATTTCAACATTTGAAGGATATGTATCTTGTGTGCCACTGACTTGGTCTGCCTTTAATTCCAGTTAGTCTACAAGTTAATAATTGTTATGTTGGATACACGTCTCCAACAAAGAATCAAAGTTAAAGAATGGTCCTATTCTTTAACTTATATTTTAGGTTGAGATGGAGACGTGAATCCAACATATCAATTATTATTTTCTTGAAACTCTACGCCTATACGTATTGTGTATTTTAAATTTAACCCTGGGTTGAATTGAGACAATAGCTGTTGATGACTTTGCAAATGCTATATAGGCCTAAATAGTATCATTGATGATATGACTTATAAAGTATGGTTACATTTAATTTGCTCTGTTAAACCTACTCTTTGGAATGAGTTTGATAGGAACAGTGAATATATTTAGTTATTAAGAGATCTATAAAAAAATAATTCTCATGATAGCACATTGGTAATATTCAGTGTCAAATTTTAAAGCTAAGCTAAGCAGGGCTTGGTTAAAACCCTGGATGGGATACCAAATTAATAGCTGTAGATCGCATGTGTCAAAGTCATTCCACGGAAGGCCAAGTGTCTGCAGGTTTTTGCTCCTCCCTTGTATTTGATTGATTAATTATGTTAACTAATTAGTAAGGAACTCCCCTCATCTGGTTGTATAGGTCTTAATTGAAAGAAAAAAAGCTACAGACACTAGGGCCTCCGTGAAGTGAGTTTGACACCCCTGCTGTAGATAGATCAACTCTTCAGTAGGAGGTGCTGCCAAGTTCCAAATTCAAGGTTTGTTTATGTTGAAAATGGGTTTCAATGACTACATAATCCTGTGGTTGAAATCCAATGTATTTTCCACATAAATTCCAAGTCACAATACGTTGACAAATTTCCTTGAAACAATGTTGATTCAACCAGTTTGTATCCAGGCTATATTGAAAAGAAGTGGAGGACGCTCAACTAATATGAGTCGAGGTGCAACCAAAAAATGTGATCAGAATTGAAAAGGCCCAACACTGGCTTGCCATTAAAAACTCAATGTTTAATTTAAGCAATGTTAAAATATTATTTTTACCTTGCTTAAATTAAACATTGCATTTCAGGTGAGCGAGAGTTCCTTTTCAACAACAAAGATAATGTCATGTTAAAATAAAACTTTAAAAAATCTAAAAGATATTCAATGTGGAAACCATGGATATTAAAGGAGAATCAGGGGCAATGCCATGAGAAAATGGAAGGATTAGGACAATATGGGGCATGACCATGTTGATTAACTATAGGCCTACATAAAGATTCAAATAAAAAATATAATAAAAAAGTTATTGCAAAAAACAGTGTCCCTGTGTGAAAAGAATGGAAAGCAAAGTGGCAGGGAAATTATAATGGCTGCGAAACTGTCGCCTGCCCATCCATGTTGGCTCAAGTAGGTGACCGAAACAATCAATCAATTGAAGTTTAAGAGCCACAATGGTGGCCCTGCTGTAAACTCAGCAACACCCACATAAATTTGGGAGGCTCCCATAGAGATAGATAGAGAACTCATCTTGGATAGGATGTGTTTTAGCGTGGACATTGCCATTGAGGGATTCCACTAGTTTAAAGTAGTCAACTGGGTGGGGATTCCTAGAAGTCGGGCGCCAATTAGCCATTGAAGAAAAATAAGAAAATGTACTACTTTAAAATGGAGATAGCCTAAAAGGCGCTGCCCATGCTGTCACAGGCATGTCAATGGCACAGATACAAAGAGAAGTCCTCTATCTATCTCTATGAAGGCTCCAATTCTATGGAGGAATGAGACCCGCCATTTTCCTGAAAACCTCCAGTCCATTTAAACCCAGCAGGGGGAGGCGAAGTAGAAAAGAGCATAGACTTCTTCAGTGAGAACGAAACGAGAGGGGGCGTCAGTGCGAACAAAGTAATTTTAGGGAGAGGAATGAGATGACATTCGGAAATTGAACGGAAGTAAAACACTCTGGGTTTGTATCTTCGTGGTTTTCCGACGTAGACGATACACCCAAACTTCAATTACAGCCTCAAATCAAGTCGTGGATGTGGGGTGCATATTTCACCCTGGGATTTAGCTACACGAGAAACGTTCCTGCCATCAAAATTTCTCTCCTCTCTTTATTTTGTGTCAGGTGGCTGAACTGTGGAAGCTACAGAGGACAATATCGATTCCACAGGATTTGAAACATTTGTTCTATACTTTATACAAAAGTACGAATATGTCTGGACAAAGCATTACGGATAGGATAACTGCAGCTCAACACAGTGTAACCGGCTCCGCGGTGTCCAAAACTGTGTGCAAGGCGACCACACATGAAATTATGGGACCAAAAAAGAAACATTTAGATTGTAAGTATTAATATGTCGGCGAGTTGCTACATTGTTGCGTCTGTTCAAGTGTGTGTGTGTGTGTGTGTGTGTGTGTGTGTGTGTGTAGTCTATTCCTTTGGTATTGAACTGTGGCTGAGGCCTACAAACCCACATGAAAAAATACTATACTGCATACTATAGTATATAAATATACTACTATGGTATAAATGTTGTAGTATTACAATATTTATACACTTGTATTCACTGTAGTATTTACTGCACTCTTTTTGCAGACATGACTAGTATACTGTAGTGTTTTTGCTTTATTATCTTTGACATAGAAGTGCGGGCTTTTTCCAGTAGGAAACCTACTGAACAAATACTAAATGTGCACTAACCTGTACGTAGGTAGGACTGGAGTCTGAACGGAGCGTTCAGTTTGCTCTTTTCTGTAACCTGTAGGGAACATAATATAATGGTATATACTTGGCATGAAGGTTTCTCACCCATGGGTGGCACAAATTGGGGAATGGGTGGATTATGCAAATGTAATACTGTGGTATTACTATAATTTAAAAAACGAGTGTTTTTGTGGACAATACTGTAGTATTTACTATAGTATTCGTCACTATACTACAAAATTCTACGAGCACTACATGATCGAGGGGTATACTACAGTGTGGAGGTCAAGGGATACTACAGCTTATTACATAATTCTATAGTAAGTACTATAGTACACTGTAGTATTATTATTATTATTATTACATGTGGGTAGGCTATAATCAGGCAAACATCAGAAAATAACTGCTTATCTCTGAAACAATGCGAGATTTCATAGCATGGTGTAGGGTAATTGTAGTAAAATGCTATCATCTTTACAATGGAAATTAGCGCTGTGCTTGGCATGCAAATAATGTGATTAACTGGATGATTATCAGGTTGTAGCCTAGACTTTGAACTTCAAGAAATGGTCTGACTTCAAATCCAATTTTATTGATCACATACACATATTTAGCAGATGTTATTGCGGGTGTAGCGAAATGCTTGTGTTCCTAGCTCCAACAGTGCAGCAGTATCTATTTTTTTTAAAACTCTTCACAACAATGCACACATCTAAAAGTAAAAGAATGGAATTAAGAAATATATAAATATTAGATTGACTAAAATACAGTAGAATAGAATACAGTATATTGTACCAGTCAAGTTTGGACACACCTACTCATTCCAGGGTTTCTTGATTTGTACTATTTTCTACATTGTATAATAATAGTGAAGACATCAAAACTATGAAATAACACATGGAATCATGTAGTAAACAAAAAAGTGTTTAACAAATCAAAACCTATTTAAGATTCTTCAAAGTAGCCATCCTTTGCCTTGATGACACCTTGTAGTCTGTGATTGTCTGTAGACCCTGCTGCAAACGTCTCTTGTCTGAGCCGTTGAATTGCGACTCCGCTTTGTCTCTGTGTACTGATGTTTTGCCTGTTTGACTGCAATACTAAGAGAATAACTACAACGTTTGTTTTTGGCCATATTCCCAGTCATCTTGCCATGGTTAAATGCGGTGGTTCGTGCTTTCAGTTTTACGAGAATGCTGCCATCTATCCACGGTTTCTGGTTTGGATAGGTTTTAATAGTCAGAGTGGGTACAACATCTCCTATACACTTCCTGATGAACTCAGTCACCGTATCTGTCTATTCGTCAATGTTCTTCTTAGAGGCTACCCAGAACATATCACTGTCGCAGTATATCAGTATATAGTATGTTACAATCCCTGATGTCTCTGGAAGGAGATCCTCGCCCTGAGCTCGTCTACTTTATTATCCTGAGACTGAACATTAGCGAGTAATATACTCTGAAGCGGTGGATGGTGTGCACTCCTCCGGCGGTATTTTGGAGCACCCTCTGGAATAAGTTCAATTGCCCTGGGGGGTGCGAACAAGGATCCAATTTGGGAAAGTCGCATTCCTGGTCATAATGCCGGAGTTACCGCCACTTTGATATCCAAAAGTTATTTCCGGCTGTATGTAATAAAACAAACCATTTTCTGGGCTAATAATGTAAGAAATAACACAAAAAAACAAAATACTGGAAAGTTGCTTAGGTGCTAGAAGCAGAGCTGCCTTATCTGTCGGTGCCATCTTAGACCTATGAATGATAACCATTATTCTACCAAGAATGATGGTTATTAAAGTGCGATTTATGCAATGATTTAATAAAATAAATCGCTTAACTGCTCCGTGATTTGTTTATGCAGTCTTCTATTGAGATGTCTACCTATTTATTGTCTTTCAATAGCGACTGTACATGCCTACAGGCAATTTACCGTCCAGTGAGTGTCCCTACATGATCTTATGCTTAGCATACGTAGATGTTTTTTCCCCTCAGCGCTTTTGGCTGACTCAGTTCTTCACAGGCATTCAATGGGGAACTTCAAGAGAAACAACTTTTAGTGTCATTGTCTGCAAGATGGTTTGACTACGGATGTTAAAGACACCCTCTGCACTTCCTGACATTTTACCATTGTTGATTCACAGTTTTCCTTCTCCATTCCTTCTCTGTGTTGGGTTACTCCCATTCAATGGGTTTTATTTCTGCGCTGACCTCAGTGCCCTAGCATCAGTGCTGATGCAGTTCGACTGCAGGCATCACCACATCAAGCTGTTCACACCCCGCTGCTTACCCCCCCCCCATACAATGTTTTGGTGGGGAGAGATGGTGACACCAATTTCCTGTTGGGCACTATTTGTAGCATTGGTTCCAGAATAAGAAATGCCACGTGTGGTGTTTGTTGGGGGGTCTTGAAGGGCATGTATGAAACTCTGAGTGAGTGGAGAGGCCATACCTCACTGACTCCTGTGCATAGAAGGCTTCTTGATTGGCTTCTCCTTCATGAGAAGGCTGCTAGAGAGGACCTCTTAAGACCTCTTTTGTAGTCTGGGGCTTGCAGGAGCAGAGCAGGAATGTGACAAAGGTTATAGGTATTTCAGGAGGGCTGGTAGCACTTGTGTTGGAGTTTCCTCTCAGACTGAAATAGCAGTGTTGTGTCTAGCTCCCCTCCTGTCTGATTTGTACCCAAGATTTGGCTCCCTCTTAGCTCCTTTGATTTGGGTTGGGTTTCCGGCCAGTGTGCACATTCTTTAGCACAGGCCTGTTAAAGAAACTCCACCAAATAATTTGTTACCAGAGAGAAAGAAAATAGGGAAAGGTCAAACAATTGTCTTTTCCCCGGCTATGAGCCTGCTTTGAACACTGGTCTGCTTTGGTGAGAAATGAGCTCAGAGATGACTGCTCCTGACATTTTAAAAATATAGACAAGCTACCACTTTAGATTCCAGTTTATTGTAATCAGTGTAACTTATCCACTCAATATTGATGTATCTATTTATAGAGAGAGGAAAAAGACTGCACTTTTATTGCATGTTAGACCATAAATTGTTTTTATGTAAACCCATTTGTCAGTCCCAAAGTGCAAGGTTCAATCGCAAGTGTAGTCTATTTGATGCTTTAGGGCCTTTTCAGCCACTGTAAATGGGAAGTTTATTTTATTGTGTCATTTGACTTGACTTGTTTGGCATCCCAAAACAGGATGTGTGATCATAATGAGGTAATGAAACTATGGTTCCCAACTTCCCACATCACCTGACACCTGGTGACATTTTGGTGAACAATAAAGTTAAACAAATATCTGTGTATTTATGCCAAGTTCTTTATCATTTGGCAAACACGATGAAAGTTCAACTTTGTTTATTTCCAGAAGGAATTTACTTTGAGATGCAGTATTCTGAAATATTTATTTCTTATTTGACCTCAAGCATAAAACTTGAGACTATAATCCACACACTCTAAACCAAAATTAACTGGAGGAAGTAGATCCCGCAGCCTGAAGTGATGGTACCTGTGGTCCTAATGATCTGGACACACAGCTATAATCAGTTAACTACTTTTGGGGAGGAAACCTCAACACTGGCTTTCCTATAGTTTCCTTTTATGACAATGCAAATACAGGTCTCAGTTATATTGTTGCGACCGTACTGAAACAAGGTTGTCAGAATACTGGGTGTATTAGTCAGACTGAAACTAGGAAGTGTTAGTTTACCTGATAGTCTTATTTTGAAATGTAGGCCTACAATATCTATATTGTTTTGTACAAGCCTTACTTGTTTTGATTCCTGAACCTATTTTGACAATATGTTAGTTATGAGTGGTTTCAGTTGAATTCAACCACCTCCTACTCAAGGCCCGGAGTGGTTTCAATGCCCCTTTTTTAAAAAAAGCATTATTAAGGGCAGAGAGAACCCTTGGTTTACTAAGGATCTTACAAACATCATAAGGGAGCGAAATGCTATGTAGGCTTAAGCAAGAGGGACTGGTTTGGCAGATGATTGAATGGCTTTTAAACGTCTTCGAAATATGGGTGTGGCTATGATCCGCAAATTGAAAGCGGACCACTACCTGAAATCTACTTCACATAATTTAAAGAATCCATCTACATTTTGGCAAGTAGTGAAGGGTTTGGAGTGCAAAAAAGATACACAGCTTCCCCCCCAAAATTTGGTAGATACACAGATTGTAACTGAGAGAACCTCCATTCTGAAAGCCTTGAATCAGCATCTTTTAGATGCAGGCAGTTTATTTGAAAAGGTCAAAAGTATAATTCAGCCCCCTATGAATTTACCTGACACCCCTGTGCAGTCCTTTACCAAGTTCTCCTTTTCATCCTTCTCTGTTTCAGAAGTGTGTAAAGCCCTGAAAGAAATTGATGGAAAAAAATCCCCTGGCCCTGCTGAACTAGACCACTGTTTCCTACACCTAGCTGCAGACATCATTGCTCCCCCTTAACATGTATTTTTAACCTCACACTTGATGTAAAGGAAATCCCTAAGTTATGGAAATCTGCTTTTGTACTGCCTCTCCTGAAATGGGGAGTTCCTTCGCTACTTGACAACTATCGACCTATATCAAAATTGTCTATACTGTCAAAGGTACTGGAGTCCTTAGTTAGTAGGCGGCTAAAGGCCTACTTCCAAGAAAACAACATCTTAAATGGAATGCAATCAGGTTTTAGGTCTGGCCACAGCAGTTTCAGCAATATTGAAGGTTTTAAATGGCATCCACTGTGCTGTTGATAAGAAGTTACATTGTGTGTCTGTCTATTGATTTGTCAAAGGTTTTTGACACCGTGGACCATGCTGTGTCAGTGCAAAGGTTAAAATGTTGTGGAATTACTGGTCATGCTTTAGATAGGTAATTTATAAACCAATAAAATCATACACAATGTGTAATGGCGGATGGTTGCAAATGAGTCCATAGAGGTGTGCTCAGGTGTTCCGCAAGGTTCTGTTTTGGGCCCACTGTTCATTTTGTATATCAACAACATTGGGGATCTTATTAAAACAGTGGATGTTCATTTTTATGCAGATGATACTGTTCTTAATTCAAGTGGTAGTAGTTTATCTTTCACTTTTGAAAATGCCCGAAGAGCATTTAACATCATACAACAGAATCTGTATGATTTAAAGCTGGTTCTAAATTCAGGTAAAACAAAATGCATGGTATTTTCAAATGCCAGGCATGTTAATAATCATGTCATTGCTACATTGACTGGACATACTATAGAGCAAGTTAAAGTGTACAAATATTTGGGTGTGTGGGTTGATGATAAGCTGAGCTTCACTGTGCATGTAGAGAACTTGAGAAGGAAGCTTAAGCTGAAAATAGGTTTTTATTACCGGCATAAGGTAATATTTTGAGGCCAGGAAGGAGCTTGTACGATGTACATTATTGGCGGTTTTATATTTTAGTGATGTTATATATATATGCAGGCCTCAACCACTAACCTGAGAGCACTTGATTCAGTATACCATGCAGCCCTCAGGATCATTACAAATCAAAAACGTCTAACACATCATTGTGATCTCTACAGCGCTGTTGGCTGGTTGTCATTGACCTCGCGTAGGCTTAAACACTGGTATACACTGATTTATAAGGCCATATTGGGTCAAATGCCATTTTATTTCTGTTCTTTTTTTTGTCAGGTCGGTAAATAAATATCAATTACGGTTCCATTCTCATTTGCTTCTAACAGTACCAAAAATTAGAACAGGTCATGGTAGTAATAGTTTTAGTTACTTAGCTCCGTGGTCCTGGAATTTTCTCCTGAACATTTTAAAATTCGATGATCTAGTTTTGTTTGTGGAGTTTAAACACTTGATCGATGTGTATATATCATAGAAGAGTGTAATTGTTTTTAGGCCAGCTGTTTTTAGTCAACACCTTTGTGCTTTTAATGTAAAATGTTTTAGTTGCACTGTATGTGTGTTTTATAGTTTTGTTTAATGTTGTGTTAGTGTATGTAAGTTTTGTCTGAAACGTTGTTCCCCCTGCTGCTATTGGACCAGGTCTCTCTTGGAAAAGAGATGTTATCTCAATGACAAAAACCTGTATAAATAAAGGTAAAATAAAATAAATAAAAATGTGATTATTAACAAAATAGGCAAAAGGTCATTTTAGTACAATGTTAAGTTGTGAGGACTTCTCCTCTCTGTGCATGTGGTAATACTGAGCAAACATGTTCTATTGGATCCAAGCTTGTTCTGGAAGCTCAACTCATGAGTCAACACTTCAACATGATGCGCCCTACAATCAGCAGAGAGTAAAGGGCATGATCCACGTAGGTTTCAAACCACTGCAGTGTTTGGAGAGGAACCTTCTAAATCTCTTTTAGTTTTCCAGAGCTCTTTTCTTGTTTGCCATCAGGATTTGAAATGGAGACAACCATATTCAATCAAACTGGTGACCATGTTTCTGTGATAATAAAGTGAGAAATAATATTCTCCTTGCTGAGCAGGTTTGAATTATGTGCATTTGAGTTTTATCATTTGCATGTTGAGCACGCCTACATGAAAGCAAAAGGTCATTGATAAAAGTGATCCACAAGGATAATTGTTACAGCTGGGATTGGTTGAATTGGGCCCTCTTTTAGCTGTGGTAATGATAAGTGTAAATGTCCACGTTCATGTGCCATGTAGACGCCATTTCGTTTTTTTCATAGATAGTGTGAATGAATTCAACTCTGAACCACTGAATGTTAAACCTGCTCTTCTTTGCTTGTTTTTTCTCTTTCTTATCATTTGTATATCGCACAATGTGGCACATTAGTGGGCCTTGTTTTTAGATCCCATTAGGTTGCCTAAGCCTACAGCTTGAATGATTTCAGAGTAAAATAATGAAATGATACTGCTGTTTCTTTGAGGCTTATATTCAGTAGGTTGTATGCCAATCTATCAAGGCCTCACACCCAAGGCCTGCAAGCTCATTGACATGTAATGATACACGTGTGAATGTTCTTTCTCATCATCACCTGTGGTTTTGTGTTTAACCTGGTTCCCTCATAAATAGGAACTAGCAAAAAAATGACTTTGGGTTAAAAGCTTTTTCTGGGTGGGAAAGCTTTTTCTGGGTGGGATGGGTTAGTTATGGTAATTTGAATCAATTCTAGTTATAAAATCCACATTTGAGAACAATTTCAGCAGTGTGCACAATCTTCCTTGGTGCAATTTAGCTAATTAGTGACTGAAGTTGATCAATGAAGTAAACAAGGGTGCATGACAAGCTGAGAGTCTCTCCCTGGTGTAGCTAAAATGTAGAGCACATGGGTCCACTGTAACCACTGAGGCAGCAGTATGTTGGTGGGTCATGCGAGTCAGGCCAGAGGACACACTAACACATGTCTGCAGTCTTTGTGCATGAGAGGCTCTGCCCACATGTTCACCCTGACCCCCCATAGAACGCATGTGACCGCAGTGGCATCGAATGACTGTCCATCAAAGAGTGCTGACACACCACTGAACTGAATAGAGCCCACTGTAACTCTCAAAAAGCCTTTCAGAATCAATATCACGATTCAAAGGCTGCAAATCGGGCACTACCATCCAACCATTATTCTCTAGCCTCAAAAAGCTCCAGTGCCACTATTCAGAGCTAGAATTGACCTTTCATAGATAAACATCAGCAGCCACTCGTCTGCAATGAAGTGAAGTGGGCAGTCTGTCTAAAGTTGTGTTCTTTTCACTCTGCCATTTTAGGGTCATTATTGTGGAGTCACTAAAGTGTTGTTGATCCAGCCTCTGTTTTCTCCCATCACAGCCATTGAACTCTGTAGCTGTTTTAAAATCACCAATGGCCTCATGGTGACATCCCTGAGCAGTTTAATTCCTGTCCTGCAGCTCAGTTCAGAAGGACAACTGTATCTTTGTGACTGGGTGGTTTAATACATAATCCACAGCATAATTATTAACTTGACCATGCTTAAAGATATATTCAATGTCTGATTTGTTATTGTTACTCATCTACCAACCATTGCCCTTCTTTATGCAGCTTTAGAGATGTTGTATGGGGGACAGAGGAAGGGTTAGTCATTCAAAAATGTCAACCCCTACTACTTCACACAGGAGGGATTTGTTAAGCCAAATGTTACTCCTGAACTAAACCATGGGGCTGAATACTTATGCGACAATTTTTGTTAAGAATTCTATTTTTTAAATTTCCACTTTGACAGAGTATTTTGTGTAGATTGTTGACAAGAAATGACATTTACAATTGCTTCCTCATCTGTCCACTGCTAGATAAAATAATTAACTAACCTAATTGTATTCACCTGGAACAGTTCCCTTTAGAATTTAAAAAAATGAATTTAAATAAATTCTAAAATGGGAAAAATCCTCTCTGAAAATAAATGAACTGAATTGACTCCAACCGTTACTGGTGTTACTGTTCTGCTTTATCTAGATTTGCTGGAGGAGGCAGAGCCTTCATTCAAAGCTGTACGCTACAGTGCCTTCAAAGTATTCCTACCCCTTGACTTATTCCACATTTTGTTACAGCCTGAATTCAAAATGTATTAAATGTTTTTTTTCTCACCCATCTACACACAATACCCCATAATGACAGTGAAAACATTATTATTATTTTTTTTGCAAATGTATTGATAATGAAATACAGAAAGATCTAATTTACATAAGTATTCACACCCGTGAGTCAATACATGTTAGAATGACCTTTGGCAGCGATTACAGCTGTGTCTTTCTGTGTAAGTCTCGAAGAGCTTTGCACACCTGGATTGTACAATATTTGCCAATTTAAAAAAAATATAATTTATTCTTCAATCTCTGTCAAGTTGGTTGTTGCTAGACAACCATTTAAGTCTTGCCATAGATTTTCAAGCAGATTTAAATCAAAACTGTAACTAGGCCACTCAGGAACATTGAATGTCGTCTTGGTAAGCAACTAAAGTGTATATTTGGCCTAGTGTTTTAGGCTATTGTCCTGCTGAAAGGTGAATTCTTCTCCCAGTGTCTGTTGGAATGTAGACTGAACCAGGATTTCCTCTAGGATCTTGCCTGTGCTTAGCGCCTTTCCATTTCTTTTTATCCTGAAAAATTCCCTTGTCCTTGCCATTGACAAGCATACCCATAACATGCAGCCACCACCATGCTTGAAAATATGAAGAATGGTAATACATGAGTATTCAATATTCCCAGGTAAGAAGTTTTAGGTTGTAGTTATTATAGGAATTATAGGACTATTTCTCTCTAAACCATTTGTATTTCATATACCTTGGACTAGTGGATGTTCTTATAGGCACTTTAGTATTGCCAGTGTAACAGTATAGCTTCCGTCACTCAACTCTCCCCTACCTGGGCTCGAACAAGGAACACATCGACAACAGCCATCCTCGAAGCAGCGTTACCCATGCAGAGCAAGGGGAACAACCACTCCCAAGTCTCAGAGCGAGTGATGTTTGAAACGCTATTAGCGCGCACCCCGCTAACTAGCTAGCCATTTCACATCGGTTACACCAGCCTAATCTCGGGAGTTGATGGGCTTGAAGTCATAAACAGCACAATGCTTGAAGCACAGCAAAGAGCTGCTGGCAAAACGCACGAAAGTGCTGTTTGAATGAATACTTACGAGCCTGCTGCTGCCTACCACCGCTGTCAGAATTCTCTATCAAATCATAGACTTAGTTATAACATAATAACACACAGAAATACGAGCCTTAGGTCATTAATATGGTCGAATCCGGAAACTATCGTCTCGAAAACAAGACGTTTATTCTTTCAGTGAAATATGGAACCGTTCCGTATTTTATCTAACTGGTGGCATCCATAAGTCTAAATATTCCTGTTACATTGCACAACCTTCAATGTCATGTCATAATTACGTAAAATTCTGGCAAATTAGGGGGCCCAAACTGTTGCATATACCCTGACTCTGCGTGCAATGAACGCAAGAGAAGTGGCACAATTTCACCTGGTTAATATTGCCTGCTAGCCTGGATTTCTTTTAACTAAATATTCAGGTTTAAAAATATGTACTTCTGTGTATTGATTTTAAGAAAGGCATTGATGTTTATGGTTAGGTACACATTGGAGCAAGGACAGTACTTTTTCGGGAATACGCACCGCATCGATTATATGCAACGCAGGACACACTAGATAAACTAGTAATATCATCAACCATATGTAGTTTAACTAGTGATTATGATTGATTGATTGTTTTATAAGATAAGTTTAATGCTAGCTAGCAACTTACCTTGGCCTACTGCATTCGCGTAACAGGCAGGCTCCTCGTGGAGTGCAATGAGAGGCAGGTGGTTACAGCGTTGGACTAGTTAACTGTAAGGTTGCAAGATTGATTCCCGAGCTGACAAGGTAAAAATCTGTCGTTCTGTCCCTGAACAAGGCAGTTAACCCACCGTTTCTAGGCCGTCATTGAAAATAAGAATGTGTTTTTAACTGACTTGCCTAGTTAAATATTGTTATGAAAACATGAAATCGGCCCTAATTAATCTGCCATTCCGATTTAATCGGTCGACCTCTATACAGGGCCATACACACTACCCTCTTTAGCGTTTAGCAGTTGGATGCCAAGCAGTTGCCATACCTGGCGGTGATGCAACCAGTTAGGATGCTCTCGATGGTGCAGCTTTAGAACTTTTTGAGGATCTGAGGACCCATGCCAAATCTTTTGAGCCTCCTCCTGAGGGAGAGGTTGTTGTCCTGACACCACACTACCAGGTCTCTGACCTCCCTATAGGCCGTCTCATCATTGTCGGTGATCAGGCCTTCCACTGTTGTGTCATCAGCAAACTTAATGATGGTGTTGGAGTCGTGCTTGCCACGTAGTCGTGGGTGAACAGGAAGTACAGGAGGGGACTGAGCACGCACCCCTGAGGGGCCCCCGTGTTGATGTGTTGTTGCCCACCCTTAGGCTGCCCCATGGTGGTGTCCGGAAGTCCAGGATCCAGTTGCAGAGGGTCTGTGTTTAGTCCCAGGGTCTTTAGCTTAGTGATTAGTTTTGAGGGCACTATGGTGTTGAACGCTGAGCTGTAGTCGTTGAACAGCATTCTCATGCCGGTGTTCTTTTTGGAATTGTTTTGATTAATTAATGCTACCCAATATTTCCAAACTTGAATTCTTATAATCTTTTAAACCGTTTTCTTATGCTGAGCCTATTGGAACTGTTTGCCAAAGCCATCAATGTGTTCCTTGCATGTTTTGGGCCATGAAATCTGGTGTGTTTATTAAGAAGGAACTCTCAAAGGAATGCGAGCTACGGAAATGCTTTGACCATTGCATTCCGATCGTTGCTCCAGAGTTCATGTTTAGTTCATTTGAATGCTTTTAGTTCATGTCAGCTGCACTGGCCATGTCATCACTAGTAGCCTGTAATGGCTATTAAATGCCCTAATGTACGTTAAGGGAACATTAGCATTGGTCCACAAAACACAGGAAAATTAAGTGAATACCACACCACCCAACATTTTTCACATTTACATTTTAGTCATTTAGCAGATGCTCTTATCCAGAATGCCTTGCCCACAACTCTGGTGTTGCAAGTGCAAACTGAGCCACCCAACATGACCTATGTACAAGCCCTTGGCCTTGACCCTTACAATTGGAATAAATGTGCGTAGAGTCGATGACATACGGTTGAGAAAATGATGGTGGGAAAAAAGTTTTCAACAGGAAGTCCAGGTCAACTACTGCATGAGCATTACATAGCACTTAGTGTCATCAAACTCAGTCTGGACTCATGACTTACATGTATTAATGGTAAAGTGTATTATAATTCTTAATAAATTGATAACAAATCAATTCTACACAGTAGCTTATGAATGTGACCTAGCTTTTATTTTATAGGAAGGTTTAGTTTTTTTTCACTTTCTTTCCCATGTGTGATTATGACTTGCCATGTGGTTACAGTTGCTGATGCAAGCTTTTCTTTTGCGGACATCTCCCCAAAATAACTTGGTTGTTCATCACTGGAATCCTTTGTCATGGTTTTCATTTTTTTACTTTCCACACAACCCTCCCAAACCACAAAGTATTCAAAATCCAGCTTTGTCTGATTCCCACCAGTTTGCTCTTAGCACTCACTTCCTTTTCATGCTTTGGATTCGAGTCCTTTACAATTTCAGCTGACATCAGACAGATTGTTTAACCTTGGTTGGGTAACTAAAATAAAGGACAGATGACCAACCATGCTATTTTGGGTAGAGAGACTGCTCTCACAAGGAGACCCTATATCTCTGTTGCATAAGATTTGTGATGTATGTAGGCCTACATGATTGCAGTGCTTACTGTACACATAGACAATCTCTGAATTCAGCGTGACATCTTGTGAGTTTAACATAATCTGACTTGTTACTGGGAATACATGGGTCAGATGAAAGAACATGCAAATTGGGCTTGTTTTTCTTAATAGAGTGAAACTAAGGTAATGTTCTGGACTTGGCTCTGTCTGGCTCTCCTTTCGAGCCAAGATGTCAGGCACTCTGCCTAATTCAATTCCTGTCAAGCTAGTTTTCGTCCACTTCCCCTGCTGCACTTATAGCAACGTTGTATCTAGATGTCAGTAAGCAGAGCAACGAGAGATGACGGTGTGCCATTATTCAATACTCCGTTTCCGTCAGCTGTAGCCGTCTACCACAAGGTGCTAATGCTTAGGTTGACAAATGTCTTATGGATTTTGAAGGCATTCAATACTCCCTGTGAGTAGATCAGTTTTCTCTCTACTACCCTTGGGGATGTGCCAGTCCGATATAGAAGGATTTTCTGAAGGTTTACCCTGGTGAAGTGTTTTTATTGCATTATCTAGGGATAAAGTATTCTTATATGAAGAGGTGTGATATACATTCAACCATGTTCAGTATCCCTTTCATTTTAGATGGCAACTCTAGGTCTAGGTGTTTGAGCACAAACCTCTTCTATGGCGGCATCTATATGACTGCTTTTTGCCTGTATAAGGTGCTTGTGGAGCTGGGATTCATTTCAATTCAGTATCCTCTCAGGAAGTGAAAATCATCCTGCTGCTGAGTCTAACTTTTTTGTTTTTGCTTTCAAACTGAAATTAATTAAACTTTTCACAAGCCACAGCGAGCAGGTAACGTTGTTTAATTCTCAGAAATTTGCTTAGACTTACATATAAATATATAGGTCAACAAACATGGCAGCACTTTAGGTAACAGTGAAATACAGGCTAGTTATTACTCACTACTTTGTGATGAATAAATTCCACATGTAGTTTGATCTGTTGAAAATAATTAGTTTCTACAACAAAGAATTTTACTCAAATATTTATTGCAGTCATTTGCCAAGTAACGATTTGGCAAGTGATTGTTTTAAATATTGTATTGCATGAACAGCTCCCTACAGTTATTTGAAGTCACATTGGTTGCTTGATTACAGTGTATCTATATGAGGGTCTCGAAATGGGTTTTACACATTAAGAAGGATGGTACTTGTATAATAAGTATTTTGCACATTCAATGCACCTAGATAGAGTGTGTGTGAGGGGGACGAGGTCAAATCTTGACATCAGTGATCTTCAGGTTTGAAAGTCGAAGCTCTAGACAGAGGCCCGAGTTCCCGACTTGGAATTCCGAGTTGGATGACCGTTTAAAAAATATTTTTCCCAGTCTGAGCTCTTATTGTTTTTTTCAGTTAGTTGTCTTGAATGCACGGAAGTCTGAGATTTCTGAGTTCCCAGTTTTGAACGCGGTGTGTGTCAATGTCCAACGCCCTGTTAAAGGGAGAAGACTCCAAACAGGTTATAACACCATTTGGTTCTTATGCATCACTTTGATGGGACTTGTTGATGCATGAGTCCCTCCCTGCATCACCACCAGTCATTTCTGTCAGACCTGAAAGGCCTTTTGTTATCACATGGGCATCCTTTTGTGGATGTCAGAATAGCTTCTGCAGTCAGTAAAGGTGCTCTGTAGACCACCCAGGTTGCACTAACAGGCAATGGCAACAGTCAGCGCTTCAGAGGAACAAGTAGAACAGTTGAATCATCATAGGATGGCAATGCTAAAGTGCCTATAAGAATATCCAATAGTCAAAGGTTTATGAAATTCAAATGGTATAGAGAGAAATAGTCGATGCATCATAATAACTACAACCTAAAACTTCTTAACTGGGAATATTGAAGAACTGAGAATATTAAACCACCAGATTTCATATGTTCTGAGCAAGAAACTTAAATGTTAGCTCTTTTACATGGCCCATATTGCACTTTTACTTTCTTCAACACTGTATTATTGCATTATTTAAACCAAATTGAACATGCTTCATTAATTATTTGAGACTAAATATATTTTATTTATGTGTTATTATATTAAGTTAAAATGGTTCATTGTTCATTTCAGTGTTATTGTCATTATTGTTATTATTATTGTCGATACCGGCTTTTATTTGCCCTCCAATAAACCGGTATCGGCGTTGTAAAATCTATTCCTAATATTGAGCACCCCCCCCCCCCCCCCCGAAAGCATTCCACAGGGATGCTGGAACATGCTGACCTCAATGCTTCCCACAGTTGTGTCAAGTTGGCTGGCTGGATGTCCTTTGGGTGGTGGACCATTCTTGATACACTCTGGAAACTGAGTGTGAAAAACCCAGTGTCAAGAACCCTGCAGTTCTTGACACAAGCTTGTGCGCCTGGCACCAACTACCATTCCCTGTTCAAAGGCACTTAAATCATTTGTCTTGCCCATTCACCCTCGGATTGTGTATGTGTGCCATTCATTGTCTCCAGGCTTATCCTTCTTTAACCTGTCTCCTCCCCTTCGTCTACACTGATTGAAATGGATTTAACAAGTGACATGAATAAGGGGGTCATAGCTTTCACCTGGTCAGTTTGTCATGGAAAGAGCAGGTGTTCTTAATGTTTTGTATACTCGTGTATATTAGATTCCGGACTCTGTCATTGTTCGTTAAGATATTTATTTATTTGTACTTTTTGGATTATGTGTGTATTGCTAGGTATTATTACTGCACTATTGGAGCTAGAAACAAGAATTTTGCTGCATCTGCAAATCTGTACACTTTGATTTTGATCTCCTTTTGAGGTGTGTGTGTGTGTGTGTCCGACCTTGTGAGATCTGGCATGAGAGCACATTCTCATGGCACTGATGGAAAGGTGCCAGAAGGCATCGGCTTTCACTACAGGCCAGATGGCATGGGGGCCCTGCCAAAGTCCAAAATAATGCCCAGAATGCATGTGCTATCCTCAGACAGACGTTTGTGACCATAGCTGCAAAATATATACCCTGGGTGCAACCTATCCTATCCTGGGCTGTGCTAAGGGCTTTGTGCTCTCTCGAACCCGGTCGGTCAATATGACGAAAGCCTGTACCAGGAAGTTTTGTCATTTTCTCACATCAATAGCTTGATTCTGTGGAACTGGTTGTTCAAAACATCTGCCTATGCTCACACAGTCACACTTCCTCTTGCTCTAAGGCAGACTGTCTGTCTGTGTCTCAATCACTTAAAATAATATGCCTATAGGACCCTACATTAACCACCATTTCCCCCACTCTCTCCCCCAGACTTGATCCACTGCACCAATGAGATGAACGTGAACATCCCCCAGCTGGCAGACACCTTGTTTGAAAGGACTGCCAGCACCAGCTGGGTGGTGGTCTTCAAGTCTCTCACCGCCACACACCACCTCATGGTCTACGGCAACGAGGTGAGCAAAACCTGTCTGTAACTCCACAGAGTAGGGTGAAGCTGCTTCTAGACGCTGACCTTGGGTCAGTTTTGCATTTTCCCCACTCATGGTGAAGGTTAGTTTTGGGAGAGGAAGCTGATTCTTCTAGATCTGTACATGGGGAAACTTCACCCTGGAGCTCTGCAACTCCACACTCCCAGCTGAGCTACATATTATATAATGAATCTGACTCCCAGGTGATCAGAGAGGCATGTCATCCAAGACACGGACTCCGAACTCCAAATCAACCTCCATCCCTCCCTTCATACTGTAATGGTACCAATGGCAGCCCAATTCTGATCTGTTGGCACTTGTAGTCCCAGTCGTGGGGAAAACCACCTGTGGTTACCTAGGTTTTCCCATTGGCTCACAGCAAAAACTTGACCTTTTTCAAACACGGTTTTCTTGTTGTGTGCTTGTTTTTGTAAATTACAGAATTGCGTGTAAGAAAAGTACATGTCTACAAATGTATTTTTAACATTACCAGTTCCTTCTCACTATTTAGAAAAACATCGTATTGATATGATAGCTTCTTCCTTTGAACAAGAGTGAATGAAAAAATAGCCTGTGTCCACATACATTTTTGATTTTTTTTTAAATCAGACCTGAGCTTAACTTCAAATTATTTTTCAAAGAGATGTAGATGTCTACATTGTCTGAGGAGATGGTAGACTTCTTTGAAGTCACTATGTCCCCTGCCGTGGAGATCACCCTCTCTCTAGGAACTGAAGTGCCAGGCACAGCCAGGTAGCGTCTTGCCATCATGGCAATGTGAGGGTATTTACACTCGTTGCATTTCCACCATGCCAGTGGATCACCATCCACTGGAATGCTGCTTGCTGCCTTGTAGGATGCCACCTCCTCTTTAATGGTGTTGGCAAACGTCTTGCCTGTCCTTGCTCACAAAGGTCTCCCCGAAAAGCTCCTTCTTGGCCAAATTATTTTGTGGAGGAGATGCCTCTGAGTCTGCTCCTGTCGTCTCTGTGGCTTGACTCTGCAGAAAAAATGACTTGATCTATTAAACTAACTAATTATTTATTTTCATATTTCATAGAACTATAATTGTTGCAATAACATTTAATAAAATCCATTCTTATTCCAAATCAAAAATATATTCTAATAGCAATAGCATAGACTAAGATTAGACTGCACTATATTTATTATTTAAGTAATTCATTTTTTAAACCTCTTCAGTGGCCACAGCCTCAGTGGTGACATCACTGTATGTCCTCCGGTGTAGGGCAGGGTCTAGGTTAAGACAGGGACTTGAACCTTGGATCAAGTGCAGGTGCTCTATGAGGGTAGTCCTGTTCATTAGGGGGGTATCTGGGGTTCAGGTCCTCTCTAATGGCAGCCTTGACATCTCTAGTGATGGTGCTGTCTTCCTCACTTGGGGCCATGGATTGTAGAGTTCTTCTTTTCAGAGGTAGGATCATGGACACAGACGGTGCAGATTCAGTGCTCAATAAGGTTGTAACCGTTTTGAGGGGTTTGAGCACCTGGAGAATCTCCTCTGCCAGTTTCACGTCATCATCAGATAAGGTGACGATGTCTTTATATTTTTTCAGGGTCTTGTCTGTCAGTGCAGAGTATACAGCTGCCTGCCGCTCAAGATAGCGCTCCAACATGTCATAAGTGGAGATCCACCTTGTTGTAACATCGTGTATGAGCTTGTGGGTCGGTAGCTGTAACATTTCTTGCTTGGTCTTAAGCACATGAGCGGCTGTTGTGCTTCGGTGGAAAAAGGAAACCACCTTCCTGATCCTCCCAAGGAGGCAGTCTGGTTCACTGAGATTTGGTATTTTTTTATTAGGATCCCCATTAGCTGTTGTAAAAGCAGCAGCTACTCTTTCTGGGGTCCACATGAAACATAATACAGAACATCATTAGACAAGAACAGAACAACATACATTCCCCTTTGGGATGCTAAATTGATCACATGTGCAAAGCAAGCTATCTGTGGCCCCAGTCCAGCTTCTATCACTGCATTTACTTGGTTTTTGGCATTATCTGTGGTGATTGGGATATTGCTATTGGGCCTCTAGCTTCCACTCTGCTACTGCTCCTAGCAGTACCTGCATCCGATTTGTGCCTGTGTGACTCATAGGGGCGTGTCTGTAGCACTGGACTTCGCATCTCCCACTCCTCTGTGGTGTAGTGAGCAGTCAGTCACGTAGCTTTCTGTTACCCTGGAGGTCCACTCCTCTGTGGTGTAGTGAGCAGTCACAGTCACGTAGCTTTCTGTTACCCTGGAGGTCCACTCCTCTGTGGTGTAGTGAGCAGTCACAGTCACGTAGCTTTCTGTTACCCTGGAGGTCCACTCCTCTGTGGTGTAGTGAGCAGTCACAGTCACGTAGCTTTCTGTTACCCTGGAGGTCCACTCCTCTGTGGTGTAGTGAGCAGTCACAGTCACGTAGCTTTCTGTTACCCTAGAGGTCCACTCCTCTGTGGTGTAGTGAACAGTCACATAGCTTTCTGTTACCCTGGAGGTCCACTCCTCTGTGGTGTAGTGCGCAGTCAGTCACGTAGCTTTCTGTTACCCTAGAGGTCCACTCCTCTGTGGTGTAGTGCGCAGTCACAGTCACGTAGCTTTCCGTTGCCCTGGAGGTCCACTCGTCTGGGCAACAGAGGATTCCTTGGATAATTTGTTGACAATTTTGATATTTTCCTGTTCATAAACATCTGGCACGATCTTCATACTGAAGTGGGTGCGCCAGGGGATTTCGTAGCATGGCTCAAGCACTTTCACCATATTTTTAAACCCTTGTTTTCCACAACAGAGTATGCATGGCCTCATGTCTGCAGCGATAAACATCCCAATAGATTTGGTGATGGCTTTAGCCCGGTCTGATTCTGCAGCAAAGGGCTGCTTAAATGTCGCGGTGAGAAGTTGTTGTCTCTTGGCTGAGATGGCTCCTGTCACTGACACACCAGGGTGATGATGCTTTAAATGTGTGGCCATGCTCAATGATCATACGGCTTTCTTGTAGCACATTACCTACACACCGTAATGGTGTTGTCCACCACCCTTCTTCCGCCATTATATTTGACAGGGAAGCCAAAATGCTCCCATACATAAGGCTTTTCCAGTTCTTCAGCTCCTCCGCCAGCCATGGCTGTCACTGCCCTTTTTGTCAACGTGAGCATCCAGGATTGATTTGTTGGGATTCCACATGCCCTGTTCACGTGAACAGTACACAAAGCTGCTTTAAAAAAATAATCAAATCAACCTTCAGGCTTCAGAATAAAACACAGCACACATCTGTCTTGTCTATCTTTTCACTGAGATTTAGGGAATTATTACTTTCAAAAGTAACAGCGCCAGTAAAACTGTATTTCACACTATGATGGTTAAACTTTGCAATTGAAGAATATCAAATATAAGATACATTTTGATTTGTTTAACACTTGTTTGGTTACTACATGATTCTATATGTTTTATTTCATAGTTTTGATGTATTCACTGTGATTCTGCGATGTAGAAAATAGTACAAAAATAAAGAAATGCTGGAATTAAATAGTTGTAGACCTCCAAAAGTCTGGTTCATCCTTGGGAGCAATTTCCAAACGCCTGAAGATACCACGTTCATCTGTACAAACAATAGTATGCAAGTATAAACACCATGGGACCACGCAGCCATCATAACACTCAAGAAGTAGACGCATTCTGTCTCCTAGAGATGAATGTACTTTGGTGCGAAAAGTGCAAATCAATCCCAGAACAACAGCAAAGGACCTTGTGAAGATGCTGGAGGAAACGGGTACAAAAGTACCTATATCCACAGTACAACGAGTCCTATATCGTCTAAACCTGAAACGCCGCTCAGCAAGGAAGAAGCCACTGCTCCAAAACCGCCATAAAGCCAGAATACGGTTTTCAACTGCACATGGGGACAAAGATCGTACTTTTTGGAGAAATGTCCTCTGGTCTGATGAAACAAAAATAGAACTGTTTGGCCATAATGACCATCGTTATGTTTGGAGGAAAAAGGGGGATTCTTGCAAGCCGAAGAACACCATCCCAACCATGAAGCACGGGGGTGGCAGCATCATGTTGTCGGGGTACTTTGCTGCAGGAGGGACTGGTGCACTTCACAAAATAGAAGGCATCAAGAGGAAGGGAAAATTATGTAGATATATTGAAGCAACATCTCAAGATATTAGTCAGGAAGTTAAAGCTTGGTCGCAAATGGGTCTTCCAAATGGACAATGACCCCAAGCATACTTCCAAAGTTGTGGCGAAATGGCTTAAGGACAACAAAGTCAAGGTATTGGAGTGGCCATCACAAAGCCCTGACCTCAATCCCATAGAAAATTTGTGGACAGAACTGAAAAAGCGTGTGCGAGCAAGGATGCCTACAAACCCTACTCAGTTACACCAGCTCTGTCAGGAGGAATGGGCCAAAATTCACCCAACTTATTGTGGGAAGCTTGTGGAAGGCTACCTGTCACGGTTGACCCAAGTAAAACAATTTAAAGGCAATGCTACCAAATACTAATTGAGTGTATGTAAACTTCTGCCCCACTGGGAATGTGATGAAAGAAATAAAAGCTGGAATAAATCACACACTCCTATTATTATGACATTTTACATTCTTAAAATAAAGTGGTGATTTTAACTGACCTAAGACAGGGAATTTTACTAGGATCAAAGGTCAGGAATTGTGAAACTGAGTTTAAATGTATTTGGCTAAGGTGTATGTAAATCTTCCAACTTCAACTGTATGTAACATTGCTATGCATTTTCAATTGCTGTTGGTGAATGCAATTATTGGCAATATAGGAGTTCCTTTTGTATTGCAGGAAGTTTTTACACATGTTTCTGTGTTGCAGAGATTTATACAGTACCTGGCTTCAAGGAATACGCTTTTTAACCTCAGTAACTTTTTGGACAAAAGTGGCCTACAAGGTGAGTGAAGTCAGCTCTGCAGCACTCTGCATCACAGGTTCAGTATCGTCTTCACTGGAGCATTTGAGCTCATACAGTATCTTAAGGTCTATTCTCTCAGGTCAAATCAAATCTAATCAAATCAAATTTATTTATATAGCCCTTCGTACATCAGCTGATATCTCAAAGTGCTGTACAGAAACCCAGCCTAAAACCCCAAACAGCAAACAATGCAGGTGTAAAAGCACGGTGGCTAGGAAAAACTCCCTAGAAAGGCCAAAACCTAGGAAGAAACCTAGAGAGGAACCAGGCTATGTGGGGTGGCCAGTCCTCTTCTGGCTGTGCCGGGTAGAGATTATAACAGAACATGACCAAGATGTTCAAATGTTCATAAATGACCAGCATGGTCGAATAATAATAAGGCAGAACAGTTGAAACTGGAGCAGCAGCACAGTCAGGTGGACTGGGGACAGCAAGGAGTCATCATGTCAGGTAGTCCTGGGGCACGGTCCTAGGGCTCAGGTCCTCCGAGAGAGAGAAAGAAAGAGAGAATTAGAGAGAGCATATGTGGGGTGGCCAGTCCTCTTCTGGCTGTGCCGGGTGGAGATTATAACAGAACGTGGCCAAGATGTTCAAATGTTCATAAATGACCAGCATGGTTGAATAATAGTAAGGCAGAACAGTTGAAACTGGAGCAGCAGCATGGCCAGGTGGACTGGGGACAGCAAGGAGTCATCATGTCAGGTAGTCCTGGGACATGGTCCTAGGGCCCAGGCCAGTTGAAACTGGAGCAGCAGCATGGCCAGGTGGACTGGGGACAGCAAGGAGTCATCATGTCAGGTAGTCCTGGGGCATGGTCCTAGGGCTCAGGTCCTCCGAGAGAGAGAAAGAAAGAGAGAAGGAGAGAATTAGAGAACGCACACTTAGATTCACACAGGACACCGAATAGGACAGGAGAAGTACTCCAGATATAACAAACTGACCCTAGCCCCCCGACACATAAACTAATGCAGCATAAATACTGGAGGCTGAGACAGGAGGGGTCAGGAGACACTGTGGCCCCATCCGAGGACACCCCCGGACAGGGCCAAACAGGAAGGATATAACCCCACCCACTTTGCCAAAGCACAGCCCCCACACCACTAGAGGGATATCTTCAACCACCAACTTACCATCCTGAGACAAGGCCGAGTATAGCCCACAAAGATCTCCGCCACGGCACAACCCAAGGGGGGGGCGCCAACCCAGACAGGCCGCCAACCCAGACAGGCCGACCACAACAGTGAATCAACCCACCCAGGTGACGCACCCCCCCCCAGGGACGGCATGAGAGAGCCCCAGTAAGCCAGTGACTCAGCCCCCATAACAGGGTAGAGGCAGAGAATCCCAGTGGAAAGAGGGGAATCGGCCAGGCAGAGACAGCAAGGGCGGTTCGTTGCTCCAGAGCCTTTCCGTTCACCTTCCCACTCCTGGGCCAGACTACACTCAATCATATGACCCACTGAAGAGATGAGTCTTCAGTAAAGACTTAAAGGTTGAGACCGAGTTTGCGTCTCTGACATGGGTAGGCAGACCGTTCCATAAAAATGGAGCTCTATAGGAGAAAGCCCTGCCTCCAGCTGTTTGCTTAGAAATTCTAGGGACAATTAGGAGGCCTGCGTCTTGTGACCGTAGCGTACGTGTAGGTATGTACGGCAGGACCAAATCAGAGAGATAGGTAGGAGCAAGCCCATGTAATGCTTTGTAGGTTAGCAGTAAAACCTTGAAATCAGCCCTTGCTTTGACAGGAAGCCAGTGTAGAGAGGCTAGCACTGGAGTAATATGATCAAATTTTTTTGGTTCTAGTCAGGATTCTAGCAGCCGTATTTAGCACTAACTGAAGTTTATTTAGTGCTTTATCCGGGTAGCCGGAAAATAGAGCATTGCAGTAGTCTAACCTAGAAGTGACAAAAGCATGGATTAATTTTTCTGCATCATTTTTGGACAGAAAGTTTCTGATTTTTGCAATGTTACGTAGATGGAAAAAAGCTGTCCTCGAAATGGTCTTGATATGTTCTTCAAAAGAGAGATCAGGGTCCAGAGTAACGCCGAGGTCCTTCACAGTTTTATTTGAGACGACTGTACAACCATTAAGATTAATTGTCAGATTCAACAGAAGATCTCTTTGTTTCTTGGGACCTAGAACAAGCATCTCTGTTTTGTCCGAGTTTAATAGTAGAAAGTTTGCAGCCATCCACTTCCTTATGTCTGAAACACATGCTTCTAGCGAGGGCAATTTTGGGGCTTCACCATGTTTCATTGAAATGTACAGCTGTGTGTCATCCGCATAGCAGTGAAAGTTTACATTATGTTTTCGAATAACATCCCCAAGAGGTAAAATATATAGTGAAAACAATAGTGGTCCTAAAACAGAACCTTGAGGAACACCGAAATTTACAGTTGATTTGTCAGAGGAGAAACCATTCACAGAGACAAACTGATATCTTTCCGACAGATAAGATCTAAACCAGGCCAGAACATGTCCGTGTAGACCAATTTGGGTTTCCAATCTCTCCAAAAGAATGTGGTGATCGATGGTATCAAAAGCAGCACTAAGGTCTAGGAGCACGAGGACAGATGCAGAGCCTCGGTCCGTTGCCATTAAAATGTCATTTACCACCTTCACAAGTGCCGTCTCAGTGCTATGATGGGGTCTAAAACCAGACTGAAGCATTTCGTATACATTGTTTGTCTTCAGGAAGGCAGTGAGTTGCTGCGCAACAGCCTTCTCTAAAATGTTTGAGAGGAATGGAAGATTCGATATAGGCCGATAGTTTTTTATATTTTCTGGGTCAAGGTTTGGCTTTTTCAAGAGAGGCTTTATTACTGCCACTTTTAGTGAGTTTGGTACACATCCAGTGGATAGAGAGCCGTTTATTATGTTCAACATAGGAGGGCCAAGCACAGGAAGCAGCTCTTTCAGTAGTTTAGTTGGAATAGGGTCCAGTATGCAGCTTGAAGGTTTAGAGGCCATGATTATTTTCATCATTGTGTCAAGAGATATAGTACTAAAAGACTTGAGCGTCTCTCTTGATCCTAGGTCCTGGCAGAGTTGTGCAGACTCAGGACAACTGAGGTTTGGAGGAATACGCAGGTTTAAAGAGGAGCCCGTAATTTGCTTTCTAATAATCATAATCTTTTCCTCAAAGAAGTTCATGAATTTATCACTGCTAAAGTGAAAGTCATCCTCTCTTGGGGAATGCTGCTTTTTAGTTAGCTTTGCGACAGTATCAAAAAGGAATTTCGGATTGTTCTTATTTTCCTCAATTAAGTTAGAAAAATAGGATGATCGAGCAGCAGTAAGGGCTCTTCGGTACTGCACGGTACCGTCCTTCCAAGCTAGTCGGAAGACTTCCAGTTTGGTGTGGCGCCATTTCCGTTCCAATTTTCTGAAGCTTGCTTCAGAGCTCGGGTATTTTCTGTGTACCAGGGAGCTAGTTTCTTATGAGACATTTTTTTAGTTTTTAGGGGTGCAACTGCATCTAGGTATTGCGCAAGGTTAAATTGAGATACTCAGTTAGGTGGTTAACGGATTTTTGTCCTCTGGCGTCCTTGGGTAGGCAGAGGGAGTCTGGAAGGGCATCAAGGAATCTTTGTGTTGTCTGTGAATTTATAGCACGACTTTTGATGTTCCTTGGTTGGGGTCTGAGCAGATTATTTGTTGCAATTGCAAACGTAATAAAATGGTGGTCCGATAGTCCAGGATTATGAGGAAAAACATTAAGATCCACAACATTTATTCCATGGGACAAAACTAGGTCCAGCGTATGACTGTGACAGTGAGTGGGTCCAGAGACATGTTGGACAAAACCCACTGAGTCGATGATGGCTCCGAAAGCCTTTTTGGAGTGGGTCTGTGGACTTTTCCATGTGAATATTAAAGTCACCAAAGATTAGAATATTATCTGCAATGACTACAAGGTCCGATAGGAATTCAGGGAACTCAGTGAGAAACGCTGTATATGGCCCAGGAGGCCTGTAAACAGTAGCTATAAAAAGTGATTGAGTAGGCTGCATAGATTTCATGACTAGAAGCTCAAAAGACGAAAACGTCATTTTTTTTTTTGTAAATTGAAATTTGCTATATCGTAAATGTTAGCAACACCTCCGCCTTTGCGGGATGCACGGGGGATATGGTCACTAGTGTAGCCAGGAGGTGAGGCCTCATTTAACACAGTAAATTCATCAGGCTTAAGTCTTGTTTCAGTCAGGCCAATCACATCAAGATTATGATCAGTGATTAGTTCATTGACTATAATTGCCTTTGAAGTAAGGGATCTAACATTAAGTAGCCCTATTTTGAGAAGTGAGGTATCATGATCTCTTTCAGTAATGACAGGAATGGAGGTGGTCTTTATCCTAGTGAGATTGCTAAGGCGAACACCGCCATGTTTAGTTTTGCCCAACCTAGGTCGAGGCACAGACACGGTCTCAATGGTGATAGCTGAGCTGACTACACTGACTATGCTAGTGGCAGACTCCACTATGCTGGCAGGCTCAGGTCAATCAACAGGGCTGCGTTCAGCAGGGAACAATGTCACTGAACATTCAGATAGGAATGCTTCTTCTAGAAAATACATTTGAAATAGAATAAGGAATCACGTCAGCTCTATTCTAGAACTGCAACGTTCCGTAACTTTTGCCTACTACACGTGTATGTAATATTGAGACTAGCAAGACTGAGAGGAGAAATGTTCTTTTAGACGGTCCTGCCCATTTCCCCTCCGCTCTATTCCCAATGGAATGGTTAAGGCATCATGGCAGACTCTCCGCTCACATCAAGCGCAGCAGAATTGATTTACTCAAGGTAAATATGCCCCATGGGGCAGCAGGTAGCCTAGTGGTTAGAGTGTAAAAATCTGTCTTTCTGCCCCTGAACAAGGCAGTTAACCCACTGTTCCCCGGTAGGCCGACATTGTAAATAAGAGTTTGTTCTTAACTGACTTGCCTAGTTAAATAAAGTTTAAATAAAAATAAATGTTAACAAGATGCCTGGCAGCCCAGACCAGTGGGAGTATAATGGAAGAGTAAGCATCCCTAATCATAATAACCCACATTCCTAGAAGAAAATACGGGACAGACCATATTTTAAAAAATGCAGTTGCCCATTCCTTTTTGCTACAATGGATGACAATGCCCCCATCCACAGGGCACGAGTAGTCACTGAATGGTTTGATGAGCATGAAAACGATGTAAACCATATGCCATGACCATCTCAGTCACCAGATCTCAACCCAAATGAACATTGATGGGAGATTCTGGAGTGGCGCCTGAGACAGCGTTTTCCAACAACAAAATACCAAATGATGGAATTTCTCGTGGAGAATGGTATTGCATCCCTCCGGTAGAGTTCGACACTTATAGAAACTGTACCAAGGTGCATTGAAGCTGTTCTGGCGGCTCGTGGTGGCCCAACGTCCTATTAAGACACTTTGTTAGTACTTATTTTATTTGATCAGTTACCCGTATATCCACCAATAAACTCTGAAGTCGTCTTCATTTCCAAAATCAATGGAAAGAATTTGCCTCTGCTTATTGTATCGCTTAGTTCCCCAAATAAACAGTTAAGAGTATAGGCTAGTTGTTTGAAAAGGTTATTATGTGGCAGTTCTACAGTGAGATGTGTATCACCATCAAGATGCAGCTGATGCTAAAACATTTATTCCCCTATTGTCTTTTTCAGGCTATGACATGTCGACGTTCATAAGGAGGTATAGTCGCTACCTGAACGAGAAGGCTGTATCGTATCGACAGGTCGCTTTTGACTTCACCAAAGTAAAACGAGGGTAAGGACTTTAATTCTCTGTTCAAATGTTTTCTTATAGCATCCGGCCCAGATATACCTAGTCTGTCCTATATTGTATATACAATGTACAGTCGACTCCTGGGAAGTGTGCTTTGGATATATTTTTGTGTATATTGCTTACTCCTGCATGAAGTGCACATGGTGTAGGGGTTGATTTGGGATTGGGCATCTGAGTAAGTGGAGTGTCGTTCACTAAGCCTAATTCAAATTCATTATTTTAGGTTGCATACTTCATGACATTGATGACAGTCCAACATCAATAGTATTGGGCTCCTAATGATTGGAATATTTTCTTTCCCCAAGGGCGGATGGCGTTATGAGAACCATGAACACAGGGAAGTTACTGAAGACCCTACCCATTATACAAAACCAGATGGATGCACTACTTGATTTCAATGTAAGTTCCTTGTAACTTGTTGTACTGCTATGGGCTGAATAAACGCTCCAGCTCTTGAATATAACAGTATTGCAAAAAAAAAAAACATTGAATGAGTAGCTCTGTCGTGTGGTTAGGAGTTACCGCTGAGTCAGACCAATGAGAATGTTTGATGGGTCGTCTGTCAATTCAATTGGTCTGCTTTGGATCCCCCCCTCCATCTCCAGGTCAATGCCAATGAGCTCACCAACGGAGTGATAAACGCGGCCTTCATGCTTCTGTTCAAAGATGCCATTCGACTGTTTGCGGCCTACAACGAAGGCATTATTAACCTGTTGGGTAAGTACTTCTGCCTTCTGGCTCTCAAGAGGCTCTGGCCTGCCAGTCATTATTGCCATATCATCGTAACCATGGAGCAGCGCTTGATGCAGAGACACCTTTGCACCCTGTCGTTCTGGGTTGATACTGTATCTCTGGCCTCAAATTATTTTACACAACTCACTATCAGCCTGCCCCATGTTATCGGGTTGACTTAACGAGGGCCAATAAACGACAGTGTTCTACTACTGCTCTGCTTTGTTTTAGTGAACTGGGTTTGCAAGATGACATAAGGTCTGTAGGTTGGTTGAATTGCCTTTTGAAATTCAGACAATGTCTGAAACACTTTGGGGAAGAAATCTAGTTTCCAATTCATTCTAAATTAGTTTTCTGAAGAGACTGTGTTCAACTGAAATTGCACCCCAATGCTGGTGGAGAGACTGGTCTTGCACACAGTCTATTTGACTACTCTGCATATCTGTTTGCACATGTAGTTCAGTGCACATGTAGTTCAGTGCACATGTAGTTCAGTGCACATGTAGTTCAGTGCACATGTAGTTCAGTGCACATGTAGTTCAGTGCACATGTGGTTCAGTGCACATGTGGTTCCGTGCACATGTAGTTCCGTGCACATGTAGTTCCGTGCACATGTAGTTCAGTGCACATGTAGTTCAGTGCACATGTAGTTCAGTGCACATGTAGTTCCGTGCACAAGTTGGAAATGAAAATAATGTCAATAACGTTGGAAATAGAAATTCCAGAACACTAACATTCTATTTCTCCACAAAGTTGGACATTAGACTGGAGTTAGAGAATTGCACTTGGTTCCTAGACTATGATAAATTGCTGGTCATTACATACAGGTCAAGGCTGTATTCTCTGCTATGAGGATGGATGCCTCTCTCACTCAGGTGAGAGCCTTGTTCCTTTTGGGGGACTGAGCAGGCCTGTGGGGGGGTGGAGGAGCAAATTGGATATGTGCAAACATCAGTGGAATGTTTACCAGCTAGTGAGACATGTTTAGGATTCATGCACCCCTCTGGAGCGTTTGTATACTTCCCGCAGACATCTACAAGGGACGATTTTCTGATTGGAGAAAAGTGTAATATTAGAGTTATACTATGGAATATTCAACACCTCCCCCATTAATTTGCAAAGGCAGTTTGATTAATTTGATACAGTTTGATAGTTTATCCTTATTTGATGACATTTAAGTTCCAGTGCTTCATTTTCATGTTACTCTTCACTTCACAGAGAAGTACTTTGACATGAAGAAAACTCAATGCAAAGAGGGCCTTGACATCTACAAGAAATTCCTCACTAGAATGACAAGAATCTCTGAATTCCTTAAAGTAGCGGCGGTAAGATCCAACCTTGCCAGCTCCTGTGTGATCAGATTTTTTTACCCCTATATTCACTTTTACCTCCATGTTATCTTGACCCTCCTCCCTCCCTCCTTCCTTGCAGCAAGTAGGGATAGATCGAGGGGACATCCCAGACCTCTCCCAGGTAAGACCTGATGCTATCTATCGCTTTCGTATCTCTGTGGCCCGAAAGTGCAGCGGGTCTGAGATGGAGTCCTGCTGAACCCCTCAGCTTGACTTTATTTCAACGCTCCTCAGTGTGCTGGCTGCCGGCCTCTCTCACCACCCTGCCACCTCCTGCAGTTTCAGACCTTCCAAATAGTTACCTCTGCACAGCCCTAGCTATCATACATTGCTTTCTTGGGCGCACACTGCATTTTTCCTTACTAAAGGAAACACCAGACTCAGGCCCTGCCCAAATACTTTCAAAATGCTTCTTTCCTTCAAGTAATCAAATCACAGATCTGATTTGGTTGGATTGATGAAAGCAGTAGGTTGATAACCTTGCCCTCATCTTTCCAATCACTTCTAGATCTGTGATCGAGGAAGGAAGGGTGCACTTTATTTGCATTCGAATGGGGACTCCCTCTCACCTGACCTTGCACGGCATACAGCACATAAAGGTGTTAACATTGTCAAGGCATATACAGAGTAGGCTAGACCTGAGATGTAAGGAATAAAAGGAAAAATATACTTCCACTTTGTATATATTGAAAATGGCTAATTATAAACACTGTATGCTATTATACTGTTCCATGTCACCTTTCAAGAAGGGCCACATGTTGTATGGGGTTAGCTACATCTCTCGCTTGCGTGTCCAGTCTTAGAATAAAATGGTATTATGTTTTTACTTTTCTTATCACCATGTTCAGATGGTGCTTTAGCAAGACAGACGGTATTTTGCAAGGGCATTCATTTTGTGATTTGTATTTTATTAGGACTGTTTTGGATTTTAAATAATGCCTTTCGATAGTACCTTTCTCCCAAAACTTTATCATCGCTGATCTTTATCATCGCTGATAATTGCCACCTTTGTATTCTGTATTTTTCCTTAACGTTCCATCTTCAGATTACAGTTTGTGTAAGTATCTGTATCCCACTCTTTTTAAGTGTTTGTAAGGGTAGTTTGTTTTCTTTGTGTGCATTGTGAAATAACTAGGCATGCTTACTGTTTGTGTTCCGTCTGCTATTCCACCTTTGTGATTGCATTTTTCCCCCCAACCTTTGAACTCACTATTTATTTCCATTTGAATAGGCCCCCAGTAGCCTCTTGGATGCCTTAGAGCAGCATTTGGCTTCTTTAGAAGGGAAGAAGGTGAAAGATTCCACAGCAGCCAGCAGGTACTGTTATTTTCCCTTCCATTTACTCACTGCCTATTCAATACAGTCCAGTCAGACAAAGCCTGTTTTGCTCAGGTACCAAATTTAGCAAGTGGGTGTGAGCTGGAGCTGAAGTGTTTGTTGGTGGGCAGCAATCTCAAAAATATGTTTTTGTACTGCGGTCCAAAGTATTATTTTCTGTGTGTTTTGCCAGTTGTTTCCGAGAAAATATTGACGAATACCACAGTTGCAGTGTTTTTACCCTCAATTTATGAAAGTCCTATATTGTTAATAAAGACCTACTTGTCTGTGGCTAATGCCAGGCGCATTTGATTTAGTTTCCTTTTTGTGTCTTTCAATGTACTATAATAGTATGCACGTACCATCAGTGCTCATTCAGGTTCTCTGTTTAGTGGGAAAGGTGTGTTATAAACTATCCCTGTCAAGCAGAATCCTTTCTATTTTATTCCAACCTCCTATTACTATTGTAGCCTGTATCTATCAAAGTGCAGTTGTAAAAAGATGTGCCACTTTCTTTCACTGAGCTTGTAGAACACAGCATTTTTGACAATGATCAGTGAACAGTTTTACCATAGCCCCCACTAACTGACCCCTGTCTCTCTCTTCCTATGTCTCTGTCCATCCAGGGCTAGCACTCTCTCCAACGCTGTCTCTTCTCTGGCCAACACGGGCATATCTTTCACCAAAGTGGACGAGAGGGAAAAGCAGGCAGCTCTGGAGGAAGAGCAGGCTCGCCTTAAAGCGCTGAAGGTACATTTTCCTTCCATTGTGCTCCTCTCTCTATCTCTGACTGTCTGATCTCTCTCGCTCTCCCCCTTCAACTATCCTCTCGGCTTATTGCCCTACTGGGTTTAATCTGTGCTGACTGGTCAGCAGCATCTGTAGAACATTCAGGGATAATGAACAAAAATTAAACGATTTTCTGCCTTTGGGGGGGAAAGGCAATGTCGAGGGAGTTTCTTTATTTTGTTTTGGAGTGGATAAGCTGCCGTTAAGTTGGTCTAACATTTTATTGAGCAGTATTCACACTACAGCGATCAAGTCTTCAATGAGGTTTTTGTTCTCGTTTGAATCTAAATGAATGCTATGGTATCCAACCAAGCATCAAGCCCGAGGTCATCCAAAGAAGGGATCTTTTTTAGCTAATAAGTTGCTCTCCTGAGGTCATCAGGCCGCAGAGTCCCCACCACCTTGGTTAAAAATTAAGTCAAAATACATGCTCTCAGAAAATGTTAGCTGGCCAGTGTACTGTAGGTAGGCCCGGGTGCTTGTTTTTGTTGACTATTGCCCGTTCCACCTAGGAGCAGCGTCTGAAGGAACTCCAGAACGGTCATTCTTCCTATGCCACCACGGCTGCCTCCCCTGTGTCCACTGACGGGCGGACCATCAACACAGCACCGGCCATCGACCTTTTCTCCACACCCAGCTCCACAAACGGGTTAGAGCACCCATTCTCTCCTAGGCCTTACCCTTATCACTCCCCCACTGACTTTGCCAAAATGCTAGGTTACATGTATAGTGCCCAGGCACGGTTCATAGCTCCTTGTTATAGCGCACTACCTTGGACCAGAGCCCTATGAACCTTGGTGAAAAGTAGTGCACTAAATGGGGAATAGGGTGCCATTTGAGATGCAAACTATGTTTACATTTGCTTACCCATCCAGTTGTTTCAGATGTTTGAGGGAGTATTAATAATAGCGTAGTGGTTGGGGTTGTTGAAGCCAGACTAGACCGTCAATGCCATGTATCCATAGAGCCAAAGACTCCATTGCTATTAATCAGCCTGCCCATCTATTCTTACCCACTGTTCCCTATGCCTTTGCCCACCTACTGAATTTGATGTCAGTGTACTAAAGCTGGGATGATCAATGGACACCGACCGTACCGATCACATCGCAGGCATTATGCTGATATCGCTCATTACGATAAGTAGCCTATACTAGAGAAATGTGAAGTTTGAAATGAAATAAGTTTGCTAATATGGGTGATTGTTAATGGGACAATTGATGGCTACAACCATAGTAGTAGTTTACAGGATAATAACAAAACAACAACTGGTGCACGTTAATGTTATAGACTTTCTATTTATCATTATCGCATCAATTCAGGACATTTATCGGGTATGGATTTCTCTCCATATCACCCAGCTCTACAATGTCCTTCTAAAAATAATATTGTACATAAATGTGAGCATTACAAAATAAGAAGAATAATTCATAAATCGTAGCGCCAATTTAAAGGTGGATGGCAAGGGTGCATTCCCCCGTTTGAAGGCATGAAGCTCAGGGGTAGCTGTTTACGGAGCCTCCATGGCTGTACAGAGGGTATTGATTGCATGTGACTTTCAGAGACTCCACTGTTTCTCCCTCTTGGCTGCTTAATCAAGCCTGCCAAGTTTGCCTTCAGTGTGCGTGAAGTGTTTTTGACTTTTTTTTTTTTTTGTAGGTGTGGGAGTAAGGAGTAGGTAGAATGTTCCCCCCCTACCCTTTGCTAGGTGAAACTTCTACCTGGAGCGTTATGAAAACCTTTTGAGTAGGCTATGGGAGTGTTGGGGTTTTGCTTTTGGGAGACTTTTTAACTTTCCTTCCTCCTCCCCCCTCAAGCACTTCCAAGGCGGCGAGTGACCTTCTGGACTTGCAGCCTGCATTTCAGCAGCAGGCACTGCTACTCTCCACTGGCCTACCAACAGCCAACACATGGGGAGGTGAGAGCTCCCGTCACACCGCCGGTTGCCTGTTTTACACGCCTGATTCTCTCTCACACACACTCTTTTTCATTCAGATTCCTCTGGGTAAACTGGGATGGGCCTCTCCACAGGTCATAGTGGATACAACCCATAGCATTCTCAAACAGATTATTAACTCGATAAGCTTGCTGGTGGTGGATATACAGTACCTGGTGTATTTGACCTCACTCCTGAAAGCTATCGGTGAGCTTGAATTTGAAATTGGATGTTAAGACTACTGATAAAATCAGGTAAAGTTGATCAACAATCCAATCACAGTTACGTATTCATTAGGATCCCCATTAGCTGCTATACTTCCTGGGATTCAAAAAGGAATATAACAATTACATGATAACCAAACAACAGCCTACATCATAAATAAAACAATACTTCATGTAAGATATAATTACTATATAAAAAAACATCAACATAAAATGTACAGTATTAAAATATTAGTGTGTGTGGGTATACGCGTGTCTCTTCACAGTCTGCGTTGTTCCGTGAGGTGTTTTATCTGTTTTTTTAAATCTGATTTTACTGCTCGCTTGAGTTATTTGATGTGGAAGAGAATTCCATGTAATCATGGCTCTGTATTATTGTGTGTTTCCCAGAGTCTGTTGTAGACAGTGAAGAGACCCCTGGTGGCATGTCTTGTGGGGTATGTTTGGATGTGTTTGTTTGAACAGACAGTTTGGTGCTTTCAACATGTCAATACCTCTCACAAAGACTAGCAGTGATGCTATCAATCTCTCTACTTTGAGCCAGGAGAGATTGACATGCATGTTATTGATATTAGCTCTCTGTTTTCCATTTAAGGGCCAGTCGTACTGCTTAGTTCTGGGCCAACTGTAATTTGCCTATGTCCTTATTTGTGGCACTTGACCATGTGACTAGGCAGTAGTCCAGGTGTGATAAACTAGAGCCTGTAGGACTTGCTTTGTTCATTGTCATGTCAAGAAAGCAGAGCATCGCTTTATTATGGACAGACCTCTCCCCATATTAGCTACCGTTGCATCAATGTGTTTTGACCATGACTGTTTACATTCCCCTGTTTTACACACCAATCACTTTAGTCTTCTCAACTTGCTCAATTTCCACATTATTCATGGCAAGATTTAGTTTAGGTTTAGGGTTTAGTGAATGATTTGTCCCAAATACAATAGTTTTTGATATATTACGGATGCCATTCTAAAACTGACTGCAGCTCTTTAAGTGTTGCAGTTATTACTTCCTGTGGTAGCTGACCTGACATGTGTAATGTTGAGTCATCAGTGTACATAGACACACTGGCTTTACTCAAGACTAATGGTAGGTCATTAGGAAAAATGGAAAAAAGTAAGGGGCCAAGATCTTGAGGTATGCCTAACTCTACCTGGTTTACATTAGAGGATTCCATTAAAGAACAGTCTGTTTTGTTGGATAGGTAACACTCAATCCATGATATGTCAGAGGATGTAAAGCCATAACACAGGGTTTTTTCAGCAGCAGACTATGATCAATAATGTCATAAGCTTGCCTGATGACTCAACTGAATTATTCCACTGAATCATTTGCTTTTAGGGGTCCCGAGTGGCACAGCAGTCTAAGCCACTGTATCTCAGTGCTAGAGGCGTCACTACAGACCCTGGTTTAATTCCAGGCTGTATCACAACCGGCTGTGATTGGGAGTCCCATAGGGCAGTGCACAATTGGCCCAGCGTCGTTAGGGTTTGGCTGGGGTATGCCTTCATTGTAAATAAGAATTTGTTCTTAACTAACTTCCTAGTTACATTCTTTTAAAAAGACATACCTCAGTCTGAGACTGCCATCTTTGAAGTTGGTTGTGGTGATGTCAAAATGAGTGGTGTTGTATAAGACAAAGTAATCAGCGATTGGATCATCTCTAACCAATCAGCGTATCAAAGCCAATGACAAATTTTCAAAACGTTGCATTACCCACGTGTGTGCTGTCTCTGACTCAATCCATCGGTTTCTAGGACCAATCAGATGGTCTAGAACGTATTTCCATTCTAGAAATCGTATGGGAGGTACTCAGATCGAGACTCATTGAGGAGAAGAAACTAACATCAGTGGGTGTGGCGTAGTGTTTGTCTGGCAAGTCAAAAGCTGCACTGAAGTCTAATGAAACAGCTCCTGAAATCTTATTATCAGTTTAGTAGTTTGCCAGTTTGTCAGCAACTCTAAAATAACGGTCTGTATCATGACTGTAACCTTATTTATTCATATCATTAAAGTTAGTAACTGACCTTTTCTGATTTGCTATGACACCTGTTGTTCACCATTCATGGCATTTGTATTTAAACCTCGTGATGCAGGTGCCAAATTAAGAGGCACCTTTATCTGGAGTGCCTTGTAATGTTGTGTGTGCTTTGGAATTCAGGGTCATGTGTCAATGGAAAGTAAATAATGATAAGGTTGAAATTATTAGATAAACCTACTTAACTGTGTTTTCCTTTTCACTTACAAAAATACTGTTCGGGTTCTTGTAGTCACTGTATGAATTGTAGTCACAGTATGAATCCACTGTTACTTTTTGTCAGTCCTGCAAAGTTTCAGGTTAATCAACTTGAAGCTAGAATTATTTATTTTTGTATTCTTGTTATTTATAATTGTACACAACTTTTTTTTTTGACTTGATAAAAGTATACTTTTCAAAAACGTTTTTAAAGCAAATGTGCTGCATTTGTTCCAATTGAATATTTCCAATAAGGACGGTAAAGTGTAGGTTACATGGATTAAGGCTGTCTTGGTTTGTGTCATGTCTAGAAGTGAACATTATCGAATGGTGTCCATGTTTCTTCTTCTTTTCCACTAGCATTGACTTTGCTGATAGCTATTTTATTGAGGACAAATGTACTTATTATGACTGAGATGTGGTTTTCCACCTGGCTATCTTAAGATGAATTCACTAACTAAGTCGCTGTTTTTCTGCTAAATTACTTAAATGTCATGTTAAAATTCAGTATGGCCTTTGGTATAACCACTAGATGCATGTGATGAAATAACCTGCTTTACGTAAAATATTGTTTGTTATAGCTTGGCAAAGATTGTTTTGACTCTAGATGACAACATAAGGCTGTTTGTTTCCAAGTCTGCTTCAATATTCGTTTCCTTGCAATGCTACTTGGAGTATTTGTGATACTATCACAGTTTATGGAGAATTCTGTCTGGGGCATGGGGTTTATGTTCAGCCGCACCCGGTGTTGTGTTTCTGCATGCTTTCCTTTGACTTGACTCGCCGTCCTCTTCTAACTTCTTTTTGTTCTGTCCCCTTTGCCTGCGTAGATCCTTTCACTTATACAGAAGCTGTCGAAGACTCCATTCCAACTTTAACCCTTTCGTTACACATCCTGTTGTCGATGTGGTTCATCTGCCTGTTGTGTCTTTCGATGGTGTTAGTTCTAGGACATCCACTCGTGAAATGTTTGGTGGTAAACAACATTTACATTTTTTTAGTGTTAAGTTTTCTTTGTCTGTTATGGTTTTGTCAGACATGTCTCCCATTGTCATATTCAGCCTGAATGCACCATTCCATAGACATAAAAACCATTAGATGGTGATAGCTCTGACATCAGCCTTGTATTCCTATGGAAAACTCCTGATGGTGCATGAAGCCGGAAACTATTTACATTTGAAGCGCGCCATATTACTGAATGGCACCAAAAAAAAAAAAAAATCATGGTGAAAGTGCCTGTAACTAGCAAAGGATCATGGTCGATGTAGTCGTTTTCATCGTGCCTGAGCGGGTTAACCTTAGTGTCTATGGCATGAGGACGCGAGCCACCTCATAGCCTGCCGGCCTGTGATTGGTCTGTTTCGGCACGTGGTCCTATGTGACAACAAACGCATTGATCAGAATGAATCACTATTTAATTAAATATCTCCATTTGTAGCGAACTTATAAATCATTCACTGTGGGGATTGAACTTAATCATAATAAACCAATTCTATGGCCCAATACGTCCGTCAATTTTTGGGGCTTTCTAGTGCAGACCAGGGCTTTTGGCACTGCTAGTTTGAAGTTGCCAGCAGAACTCGTGAATTAATGCTCCAGACTGGACACTGGGGACTTTTCACCGTTACTTGTCTTTCTCCTAGCCTTTACAACGTGTGTGTGTGTGTGTGTGTGTGTGTGTGTGTGTGTGTGTGTGTGTGTGTGTGTGTGTGTGTGTGTGTGTGTGTGTGTGTGTGTGTGTGTGTGTGTGTGTGTGTGTGTGTGTGTGTGTGAAGTGATACTAAAGCGGAAATCAGCAATTGAAACAATAACGCAAAAGCTTAATCCCCGCCCCTTTTTTCGTAAAAAGCTGAGGGATGTGGCTGGAGAAATTAAACTACTCTCAAATTAATAGACAGAGCTATGGATGCAAGGACTGACCATCCATGATATCAACATTATTGTTTTGAGGCTATACAGTGGTTGTTTACATTTACTTTGTTTACAAACATTGGGGTAAATAAAACACGCTTATTTTGTGTTCTGATGCGGTATGAAATTAAACTAAGCTCATGAGGTATTTCTAAGGTATATTCTTCAAGACTCAGTGGGTACATATCATGACTGAAGGCCAACAATGGATGTAGCACTGCAGATTGCCCCTTGAGTTGATGCAGAGTCAAAAGTGCTTGCTTCAGAACTCTAGTATTCTGAAGGGGAATATAGAATTCAACAGTGAATGTCTGGGGCTGTTCACATTGTGTGTGTGGGTGTGTACAATTTGTGTTTACATACGGTATATGATGTGGTATTTGGATGTACTGATGCTACTAAAGGTTTTTCAGGGATCGGGTGCTTATCTTGGTCGTTGTAGATCCTTGGTATTAAAAAAACAAGGAACGGTGATAGCATCTCCCATTAATGACCACAGCTACAAGGTTTTAAGTTTATGATGCTTTTTTTTTTAAGCTGACGCATTTCAGCTGTGTGGTCCTTGTCAAAGCTTGCTAGCACCATTAACTAAACCTTGCTGTTACTGTATATTTGTTTTTGTTTGACTGTGTGCCGTGGCATGCCGCTGACTGATTAGGTTATTTATAGCATGGGCTATAACATTCGCTATGTTTCCTTACCTATGTGTGTTCATCACATGTCACTTTACAACTTCTGTCTCTTTTTTTTGTTGCTTTTTTTTAAAGTGTTAACAAAAACAATCCACATTGTTGATTTGAATTTTATTTTTATTTTTAATTTTCCAGATCATTACAATCCCTTTATTGTTTCGAGCTCTTCCATTGCATCTGATCATGAGCACACAGTGCGGATAGAGCAGTTTATCTCAGGTACTATGACCGGGAACCTGACTGACCTGTTTTCTGAAAACTCCTGGAAGCATAGGACCCTGAACTTACACCGGGTTCATGTTTGCTCTAGTCTAGTTGCTTCCCTGATTGCTGTTTTCCTTTAGTGCTAACATTTTAGTATTTTGTGTTTTGTTTGAGGTGGCTTTAAAAAAAATGTTAGTTCTCTTCCTTTTTCTCAAACTACTGATATATATTATTTGACTTGATCTTCTTGCTTACTTTTCTGGAGCTAGACTACATTTCATTTGTTGTGTTTTTTGTTATTTCTAATCTTGTTTCTAAAACCCCATCTCTTTGCCTTTCTCCCCTCCTGCTTGCCTCTGGTTGTGTCAGACTCTTTCTGTGGGCCAGCATCATACCCTACCACTCCTCTCTTCCAGTCTGAGCCCTCTGCTGTAGCTGGTCTATTTGGAGGTAGGTACCTGGGGCTTGCCATTCCTACTGCCCCCTGTCTACTCTCTGGCCTGAAAAAAAACTTATTGGGTGTACAGAATATATTTAAATGGACAAGAAGGGTGTCTGCAAAGATGACGGCACCATCATACTTAAGTTAACAAGCGAAATAAAGACTTCCGTTTTGCATCAGAAAGCTTTATAGCTCGATTAATGCCTCAGCTAATATCAACACTCTTGCTTCCTCTTAACTAGGATTCTCAGTGTCTTCCACCACGCAGCCCCAGACCGCCAGAGGCCTTAACGTCAACTTTGACTCTGTGTTTGGCAATAACTCAGCCTCCGCCAACAATGTTGACTCTGCTGGTAAGGATCATACATTCCCCGATCTCTCCCAATTCCCCATCCCTCTCTTCACATGCACAAGCGCCACATAGAAGTTACCCTTCAGCACAGATCTAGGATCAGCAATTAGATCACTTCCACACTGCTGCCCACTGGGCCCAACTCACCTCGTGTCTAGGGGCATCTCACCTCATGGGCCATCGCTGGGCTTGGATGTTTTGGAAAGGAATTCAAAATACTTGCAGTGAGTGCTTGATCAATGATTGAGAAAATGTACCCCCATGAGATATGGTCATGAATGATTTGCTTTGAAATGTTCCAAAAGTAGCATTATGTTTATTTTTGTTGTTGCTATTTTGCATGGGAAAGCGCAGCCTTCCCTCAGGGATTCACATGCACTGATTTCAATTACCTGTCTGTCATTCGACACATGGCGGGTTTCATAACTGGCAAGGTCTGCTCCGGTGCCTCCGAGCTCCTTTAGCCATACATTCTTGATTATTTCACTGCCATGGCCAGGGCCTGGAACATGACAGTTTGTCATGAACAGAACCCAAAGAGTCAGGGTAGTGCTGTCCTCATCTTCTCACTGCAATGTAACACTTCTCCATCACATTGTCCAATCTTGCATGAAATGGAAGAGCTTAGGAAATGAGTATTGGCACCATTTCAACTTCTCTCAACATAGCCTTCTGCCCCTGAGTAGTTATGCCTACGAAGTCATAAGTACATCACAGAAAGGTGCATTTGTCAGCAAAGTGCCTTTTGGTGCTCAATAAAGCGTATAGTGAAGAGTGGAGAATGTACACATACACTAGCGGTGAAAAGTTTTAGAACACCTACTCATTCAAAGGTTTTTCTTTATTTGTACTATTTTCTACATTGTATAATAATAGAGAAGACATCAAAACTATGAAATACAACATATGGAATCATGTAGTAACCAAAAGTGTTAAATAAATCAAAATGTATCTTATATTTGAGATTCTTCAAATAGCCACCATTTCCCTTGATGACAGCTTTGCAAACTCTTGACATTCTCTCAACCAGATTCACCTGGAATGCTTTTCCAACCGTCTTGAAGGAGTTCCCACATGCTGAGCACTTGTTGGCTGCTTTTCCTTCACTCTGCGGTCCAATCATCCCAAACCATCTCAATTGGGTTGAGGTTGGGGGATTGTGGAGGCCAGGTCATCTGATGCAGCACTCCATCACTCTCCTTCTTGGTAAAATAGCCCTTAAACAGCCTGGAGGTGTGTTGGGTCATTGTCCTGCTGAAAAACAAATGACAGGCACACTAAGCCCAAACCAGATGGGATGGCTTATCGCTACAAATTCTAAAATATTATTTAGAATTTGAATTCTAAAATCAGACAGTGTCACCAGCAAAGCACCCCCACACAATAACACCTCCTCCTCCATGCTTTACAGTGGGAAATACACGTGGAGATCATCCGTTCACCCACACTGCATCTCACAAAGACACAGCAGTTGGAACTTTTAGGCCTTTAGTAGTGGTTTCTTTGCAGAAATTTGACCATGAAGGCCTGATTCACACAGTCTCCTCAGAACAGTTTATGTTGAGATGTCTGTTACTTGAACTCTGAAGTATTTATGTGGGCTGCCGTTTCTGAGGCTGGAAACTCTAATGAACTTATCCTCTGCAGCAGAGGTAACTCTGGGTCTTCCATTCCTTTGGCGGTCCTCATGAGAGCCAGTTTCATCATAGCGCTTGATGGTTTTTGAGACTGCACTTGAAGAAGCTTTCAAAGTTCTTAATGTTTCGTATTGACTGACCTTCGTGTCTTTACCTTGTCACAACACAACTGATTGGCTCAAATGCATTATGAAGGAAATAAATTCCACAAATTAACTTTTAACAAGGCACACCTGTTAATTGAAATGCATTCCAGGTGACTACCTCATGAAGCTGGTTGAGAGAATGCCAAGAATTTGCAAAGCTGTCATCAAGTCAAAGAGTGGCTATTTGAAGAATCTAAAATACATTTTAGATGCACTTTTCTTTGGTAACTAAATGATTCCATGTGTGTTATTTCATTGTTTTGATGTCTTCACTATTATTCTACAATGTAGAAAATAGTAAAAAATAAAGGAAAAACGTTGAATGAGTAGGTGTTCTAAAACTTTTGACCGGTGGTGTACATGCATCTAATGTGTGGGTTTTGCGGTGCTTCACTCACAATCTCACCATTGTTTTGTTTCTCTTCCTTGTCCATTGGGTGAACACACACTTTGGGCCTTGGCTGTTTCATGGCACATGACTGGGTGAGTTGATGACACACTCCTCAGCCCTGAACTGCGCCAGCAAACTTATTGTCATTTTCACGTGCGACATCTGCTTCCCACCGCTCACATGAACCACATCATATTTCCTGTTTCGTCTGTGGATTTCTGTCTTTTACCCCCTCCCTCTCCCACCCTTCTTCCTTTTTTATTAATAATGTTTTAGGTGGTGTCCTCAAACCCACAGTGGCCTCCATGCCCAGCCAGGGGCTAATCCCAAACGGGCAGCAGCTTGGGAAACTGGTGTCGGATGACCTGGACTCGTCCTTGGCCAACCTTGTGGGCAGTATGTATCATCAACGTGCTCCTTAGGTCTTACTCCCATCGTACTGTAATGATCACATTTTATTTGTCACCAAATACAACAGGTTACACCTGTTTCACCTTACAGTGAAATACTTAAATAAATAAATGAAATAAAGTAACAAATAATTAAAGAGCAGCAGTGAAATAACAATAGTGAGGCTATATACGGGGATAACGGTACAGAGTCAATGTGCGGGGGCACCAGTCAGTCGAGGTAATTGAGGTAATATATACATGTGGGTAGAATTATTAAAGTGACTTATGCTTAGATAATAACAGAGTAGCAGCAGCGTAAAAGGGGGGCAATGCAAGTAGTCTGGGTAGCCATTTGATTAGATGTTCAGGAGTCTTATATCTTGGGGGTAAAAGCTGTTTAGAAGCCTCTTTCACTTAGACTTGGCTCTCCTGTACCACTTTCCGTGCAGTAGCAGAGAGAACAGTCTTTGACTAGGGTGGCTGGAGTCTTTGACAATTTTTTGGCCTTCCTCTGACACCGCCTGGTGTAGAGGTCCTGGATGGCAGGAAGCCTGGCTCCAGTGATGTACTGGGCTGTACCCACTACACTCTGTAGTGCTGTGCGGTCAGAGGCCAAGCAGTTGCCATACCAGGCAGTGATGCAACCAGATGCTCTCGATGGTACAGCTGTAGAACCTTTTGAGGATCTGAAGACCCTTGCCAAATATAATAGGTTTTGTCGTGCCCTCTTCACGACTGTCTTGGTGTGCTAGAAATAATGGTCTGCTGCATATGTGCTATTGATACTTAACATTTTAGCAGACCAGCTGCCAGATGAAGTGTCACATGCTATCTCTTTTGGTGTATTTTAATGAGAGATGGTCAAGTCAGCGGCACTATGCGCTCAACTAACAATGTATTCTCTCTACTTTTTAGATTTGGGGATTGGCAATGGTGTGGCAAAAAAGTAAGAATGCAATGATAACGGAACTGGAATGACTAATTATAATAATTTTTTACCATACTGATATATTGCAGTTGAATGAAAATAATTACAATTTCCATTTCCTATGTAGTGATATTCATTGGAGTCAGCCTGGTGAGAAGAAGTTGACAGGTGGATACAATTGGCAACCAAAGAGTGCTCCCTCTACCACATGGAACCCTGCCACCATGGTAAGTTTGTTTGGAATAAGTCTTTCTTTACTATAGTATCCAAAGTTCTGATCACAAAATTGTAATGCATTGATCAATATTAATCGTACTGCTACTTGTGTATATGTACTGACATGTACAGTGGGGCAAAAAAGTATTTAGTCAGCCACCAATTGTGCAAGTTCTCCCACTTAAAAAGATGAGAGGCCTGTAATTTTCATCATAGGTACACTTCACTATGACAGACAAAATGAGAAAAAAAAATCCAGAAAATCACATTGTAGGATTTTTAATGAATTTATTTGCAAATAAAATGACCATTTTAGAATATGGCTGTAATGTAACAATGTGGGAAAAGTCAAGGTATTCTGAATACTTTCAGAATAGACTGTATATGTAAATTGTAAAGTATTTTGTCTGTCTTTTTCCTTTTGTCAGACCCCAGGAAGACAAGCTGTCACCATTAGTGTCAGCTAATGGATCCTATAAAATAATATGATTTATGAAAAGAAATGTGCTTTTTCCTCATCTGCTTTGGGAATTGTTTATCCAACACAAACACTGATTGGTTTAAGTTCCTGATGCATTCAGATCATATGGACAGAAAGCACCAATGGTGTGTGTGTGGTTCTCTGTGTTCACTAAACATTGTTGTTACAATATTTTCTAATCTGTGTCTCAAATGTCTTTTGCATTGTATAAATGTTCTCCTGGGGAAAAAACACAGAACGGCATGCATTTCCCACAATACGTAAGTCTCAATGGTTGTACTATTTCCTGCTCTTTGACCAAAGCTGGCATGCCTGGTATTAACCCCACACATTCACCCAGCCACGTGTTCTCTCTGACCGGTGTGGTCTGCACCATGGGCTTCTTCTGACCGGTTGACCTCAATCTAACACAGAACCCACAGCATGACCTGTCCTGGCTTTCCTCTCCTCCTTATTGCAGCCCTTTGTTCTCCAGAGGCTGGTTTATACTAGGTCTGACAACATGTCTGTAGACCATTAGAATGGTACAAGTGTCCATGGACAGTCTTAGACTTACTGTAGAAAAAAAACATCCTTTGTCGTATTTTGTTATTGAACTTCTGGTCACACCTTGCTCAGTGCCTGCGTCACGAGGGTCACATACTGTCTGTATAATAATTACATGACTGTTGTGACATCATGACAGTTATAACATGACATGTGAGCCGTGAGAAAATATTTAGGATATATCTGAATTTCTACAATAAGAACACATTTTTAGCCACTGTGTGCCCTTCTCCTATGTGTTGAGGGCAATGGTGTAACCACTAGACCACCCCAACTCAGTTATTAAACTCAGTTTCCGTAAGCTGATCTCACCTGTTCACGACACTTTCAAACATCATTATTAAGACTTGGTCATCTAAGCCTAATGACTCAAGTGAAGGGTTTCCCCCAAAAAGCATGTTTTGTGAGTGGTTAACATTCAGAACCCCCCCCAAAAAGAACGTTTCAGCTATTATCAAGTGAACACTTATGGAAATATACTGAAAGACCATGGTATATTTGTCTATTGATACGGACAAGTCTGATTTGAAAAGAGAAACTGGGGTATGATCTTAGGTAACTGCATGGTTGATAACTCACACTTTTTTCTTTCTTTTTTAAAACGTTTTCACCAGATATTACTTTGCCGTAAGGCTTTTCCTCATTCTCCCCTCGTGGTTGTTTCTTCTGAACAGGGTGCAAAACAGCATGTTGACTGGAAGCCTTATCTACCACAGTGTCAAAGCTGGCTAGCGAGACATAACCAAATCGGGATAGGGTATCACCCCCTGATTTGTATAAAGTTCTACCTTGCTTAACTCAGATAACATCACCAACAGTCAATGTTCCTCACATCACCTCCTTTTGTTGAAAATGACTGCTTTCCATGTGGTCGTTCTAAATAGTATCTGGTGATCCTCCCATATTTTACTATTCAAGCTAATTTCTGCAATGACTGAAATATTGCCTGCTGAGTATGCTTTTATGCAAAGCATTTGTGATCAAAGTGAGAAGTTGAAAAAGGACTTTTGGGTGTTCGAAACAAGTGCTGACTGTAATTACCCCAACATTTATTCTTTGTACATTCATAATTCTGACCCTTTTCAATGGCTTGATTGCTGATTAAATATTTCCTTCACAAGTGTGCCTTTTTCACGCAACTGAATGCCTGTGACGTTGAAACAAATCAGGGTTTGTTACTTACTACTGTGGGGGCTGTGTGATAGTCTAGCAGTTCCTCTATAAAAGCCCCCCTCTGTCTTTTTCAGCAGAGCAGCTCTGCACCTGCAAGTAACAGCTTCTTGCTTCAGGGCTCTCTCTGTGCTTAAGATTCCCACACAGCTCTTCTAGTTAGCCCTAACATACACTGTAAGGGTAAACTAGGGGAAATAAGGACAAGCATGCAACAAATGGTTCCCAGATGTTCCATTAGTCTTGCCAAAGTGGAAGCAGGCAGGCATTGAGTATGACGTGTTGCATGTGAATTGGACAATTGTTGCTTGTCAGAGAGCTGAACAAAGACAACATTGTTCAGGTGGGTTGTTTCTGGAGAGGACCAAATTTACTAAGTTTGCACCTGTTATTCTGTAAAAGTGATTCATTAACTAAACATGAATATGAAACTATTTATTTACGCTAAGTTACAGTGCCTGTAGAAAGTTGACACTCCGCCTGGATTTCTTCACATTTTGTGTTACAAAGTGGGATTAAAATTGATGTAATTGTTTTTGTCCACGATCTACACAACATACACAACTCTAATATAAAAAGGTGAATGAAAAATAAAAGACTAATATACCTTCATTAGATAGGTGTTAAACACAATTGGTAGTGATTACAGCTGTAAGTCTCCTAGGGTGAGTCTCATAAGAACTTTGCACACCAGTATTGTGCAATATTTGCCCATTATTCTTTTCAAAGATTTTTCAAGCACTCTGTCAAGTTGTTCAGGATCATGGATAGACAGCAATTTTCAAGTCTTGACATAGATTTTCAAGCAGGAACATTCACTGTCTTGGTAAGCAGCTCCAGTGTAAATTTGGCTTTGTGTTGTAGGTTACTGTCCTGCTGAAAGGTGAAATCCTCTCACTGTGATGCAGCCACCACCATGCTTGACAATAAGGAGGCAGTTACACTGATGTTGTGTTGGACTTGTCCCAAACAAAAGGCTTTGCATTTAGGCCAAAAATGTTATTCCTTTGCTTTTGTTTTTTTTTCAGCATTACTTTGGTGCCTTGTTGCATACGTATGCATATTTTGGAATATTTGTATTCTGTATATTTATTTATTTTCACTCTGTCATTTAGGTTGTTAATTGTGGATTCACTAAAGTGTTGTTGATCCAGCCTCTGTTTTCTTCCATCACAGCCATTGAACTCTGTAGCTGTTTTAAAATCACCAATGGCCTCATGGTGACATCCCTGAGCAGTTTCATTCCTGTCCTGCAGCTCAGTTCAGAAGGACAACTGTATCTTTGTGACTGGGTGGTTTAATACATAATCCACAGCATAATTATTAACTTGACCATGCTTAAAGATATATTCAATGTCTGATTTGTTATTGTTACTCATCTACCAACCATTGCCCTTCTTTATGGTTTCAAAAAGGTTTTTGTAATTTATGCTTTCCCTGGTTTTTGTCATATAATCTGTGCTTGAAATTCAATATTTGACTGAGGGCCCATGCATGTGTGTGCACAGTGGCAAGAAAAAGTATGTGAACCCTTTGGAATTACCTGGATTTCAGCATAAATTTGTTAGCAAATTTGATCTGATCTTCATGTAAATCACAACAATAGACGAACATAGTGTGCTTAAACTAATAACACACAAATGATTGTATTTTTCTTGCCCGAATACATAATTTAAACATTCACAGTTTAGGTTGGAAAAAGTATGTGAACCCCTAGGCTAATGACCTCTCCAAAGCTAATTGGAGTCAGGAGTCAGCTAACCTGGAGTCAAAATCAATGTGACGAGATTGACGTTGGTTAGAGCTGCCTTGCCCTATTAAAAAAAACTCACAAAATGTGAGTTTGCTATTCACAAGAAGCATTGCCTGATGTGAACCATGCCTCAAACAAAAGAGATCTCAGAAGATCTAAGATTAAGAATTGTTGACATGCATAAAGCTGGAAAAGGTTACAAAAGTATCTCTAAAAGCCTTGATGTTCACCAGTCCACGGTAAGACAAATTGTCCATAAATGGAGAAAGTTCAGCACTGTTGCTACTCTCCCTAGGAGTGGCCATCCTGCAAAGATGACTGCAAGAGCATAGCACAGAATGCACAATGAGGTTAAGAAGAATCCTAGAATGTCAGCTAAAGACTTACAGAAATCTCTGCAACATGCTAACATCTCTTTTGATGAGTCTATTATACGTAAAACACTAAACAAGAATGGTGTTCATGGGAAGACACCATGGAAGAAGCCACTGCTGTCCAAAAAAAGCATTGCTGCACGTCTGAAGTTTTCAAAGGTACACCTGGATGTTCCACAGCGCTACTGGCAAAATATTATGTGGACAGTTGAAACTACAGTTGAGTTGTTTGAAAGGAACACAACACTATGTGGAGAGAAAAAAAGGCACAGTACACCAACATAAAAACCTCATCCCTACTGTAGAATATAATGGAGGGAGCATCATGGTTTGGGGCTGCTTTGCTGCCTCAGGGCCTGGACTGCTTGCTATCATCAATGGAAAAATGAATTCTCAAGATTATCACAACATTTTGCAGGCGAATGTTAGGCAATCTGTCCGCCAATTGAAGCTCAACGGAAGTTGGGTGATGCAACAGGACAACGACCCAAAACACTGAAGTAAATCAACAACGGAATGGCTTCAACAGATGAAAATACGCCTTCTGGAGTGGCCAAGTCTGTTCTGACCTCAACCCGATTGAGATGCTGTGGCATGACCTCGAGAGCAGTTTACACCAGACATCCCAAGAATATTGTTGAGCTGAAACAGTTTTGTAAAGGGTAATGGTCCAAAATTCCTCCTGACTGTTGTGCAGGTCTGATCCGCAACTACAGAAAATGTTCTGTCTGTCTTAGTCATTCAAAAAGTCATGTCAACACCTATTATTACATACAGAGTGATTCCATATAATTTAACTTAACTTCGTTAAGCCAAATTAGACTTTGGAATTAATTTAGGCTTGCGTAAACCAAGGGGATGAAATCTTGTGCGACAACCATTTTAGTTAATACATTTTTATGGAGGGGGCCTAGACTTTATATAGGCACTGCCACTTAGGAGACGCTTTTATCCAAAGAGACTTAGCATATAACTGACTGCATATAAGATGACTAACTTTCTGTAAAAGTGTCCTGGTTCATTGAGTGATCATCTTTGCTTGTGTCATTTCAGGCACCATCTGTCATGGCCTTCCCTGCAACGACGCCGACGGGAATGATGGCATATGGAATGGTAAGTAGTTTGGGGGGGGTTTATCTTTTCAATCTCATGAAGCCATGCCTCGGAACCCTTTTTTATATATACAGTACCAGTCAAAAGTTTGGACACCTACTCATTCAAGGATTTTTATATTTTTTAAACGTTTGTGTGCATTGTAGAAGAATAGTGACAACATCAACACTATGATATATCACATGGAATCATGCAGTAACCAAAAAAAGTGTTCAACAAATCCAAATGTATTTTATATTTGAGATTCTTCAAAGTAGCCACCCTTTGCCTTGATGACATCTTTGCAAACCTTTGGCATTCTCTCAACCAGCTTCACCTGGAATGCTTTTCCAACAGTCTTGAAGGAGTTCCCACATATGCTGAGAACTTGTTGGCTGCTTTTCCTTCACTCTGCAGTCCAACTCATCCCAAACCATCTCAATTGGGTTGAGGTTAGTTGATTGTGGAGGCCTGGTCATCTGATGCAGCACTCATCACTCTCCTTCTTGGTCAAATAACCCTTACACAGCCTGAAGGTGAAAAACAAATGACAGTCCCACTACGCCATTCCATCTGGTTTGAGGTTATCGCTGCAGAATGCTGTGGTAGCCATACTGGTTAAGTGTGCCTTGAATTCTAAATAAGTCAGACAGTATCACCAGCAAAGCACCATCACACATCCTCATCCATGCTTCATGACGGGAACCACACATGCGGAGATCATCCGTTCACCTACTCTCACAAAGACACAGCGGTTGGAACCAAAAATCTCAAATTTGGACTCATTAGACCAAAGGACAGATTTCCACCGGTCTTATGTCCATTGCTCGTGTTTCTTGGCCCAAGCAAGTCTCTTCTTATTGATGTCCTTTAGTAGTGGTTTCTTTGCAGCAATTCGACCATGAAGGCCTGTGTCACGCAGTCTCCTCTGAACAGTTGATGTTGAGCTGTGTCTGTTACTTGAACTCTGAAGCATATATTTGGGCTGCAATATCTGAGTTACAGTTAACTCTAATGAACTTATCCTCAGCAGCTGTTACGCACACCTCTATGAAGAGGGAACGCAACACCCTGCTACAACTAAACTCTCCGTGAAGTGAAAAAGGTATGGACTGTAGGTGCGAGTAAGAATGACAACAAGCAGAATGTGGTACCGTTTACAAGGACTTTATTCCTTTACACGGTAATATGGGGAAAAGGGGCTGGACGGAACCAAAGCAAAGAAAGTAAATCTCAAAGCCCCCTCTCCTATCTTACCTGCCTAACCAATACTTACCTAATTTAGCACCACCTGGTGCCCTAACCAAAATACAGGGGGTGGTCCGCCCAGGTCTTACCTATTGTGCCTAGACAGTGAATATGCTACGGGTATATGTATGCCCAAGGGCCTCTTGCCTAAGCACTCCCTAGGTGCCTTCCCCTTCTCCCCCTGGGAACAAATGAAACAGAATATTAAACAATTTCACAAACAAACTAAGAAACAAAGGACATCAAATAAGCTCTACCTCAGCAACAAACTCACAGAACATACCACTTCCCAGCAATGAACTCCCAGCAAAATCAACCTCTAGCAAAATCTCTCTGCAATGACCTCCCAGCAAATCTCTCCCTCCTGAACAGAACACTGGCTTTTATATAGCTTCTGAAGGAATGGGTAATTGGAGACAGCTGTGTCTTGACGAGGGGGCGGGGTCAGCTCTCCAATTAGCCATGGAGTCGACCAAATCAGCTGCTTGAGGGATTTCAGGAAGCCATTTCCTGAAATAAACACATGCAAATATACAAACTACACGTAACAGCAGCAAATGTAACTCTGGGTCTTCCTTTCCTGTGGCGGTCCTTATGAGAGGCAGTTTCATCATAGTGTTTGATGGTTTTTGAGACTGCACTTGAAGAAACTTTAAAAGTTCTTGAAATGTTCTGGATTGACTGACCTTCATGTCTTAAAGTAATGATAGACTGCTGTTTCTCTTTGCTTATTTGAGCTGTTCTTGCCATAATATGGACTTGGTGTTTTACCAAATTGGGCTATCTTCTGTATACATAATACCACCCCTAACTGATTGGCTCAAACGCATTAAGAAGGAAAGAAATTCCACAAAGGCACACCTGTTAATTGAAATGCATTCCAGGTGATTACCTTATGAAGCTGGTTAAGAGAATGCCAAGAGTGTGCAAAGCTGTCATCAAGGCAAAAGGTGGCTACTTTGAAGAATCTCTAATATGAAATATATTTTTATTTGTTTAACACTTTTTTTGGTTACTACATGATTCCACAGGTGTTATTTCATAGTTTTGATGTCTTCACTATTATACTACAATGTAGAAAATAGTACAAATAAAGAAAAACCCTGGAATGCGTAGGTGTATCAACTTTTGACTGGTACTGTATATCTAACATTATTTTTTACACGTTCTGAGAATGTTGCACCATACTGTAGCAGGCCTTTTTGGAGCTTTGTGAGTACCACATTCAGTACATTAATTTATGTTGTTTACATCTCTCATCTCTAAGAAATTGTCATTCCCCTTTCTTTGAACCAATGACAATTGTTGTTTGCTAGGTTGACTTCTGCAAAAAAAGAAATCCTTTAACACTGGTTCACTCCAGGTTCCGGGTTCATAAAGCGTATCATAGTAGGATCAGTTTAGCCTTTTTAGATTATAATGATTGGACCGAGGGGGCCTGAACCTGTATCAGCACTCCTTCTTATAGACACTTTATGAATACCGGCCTTTCCAATGCAAAAGTGACCATTCCTGTGCTTTTAAAGAAGCTAAAAGGCCAAGTCCTTACAATAATTAAAATGTACTATTTCACCAGCATAATACTGCAGTAGCACAGATTTGGTTGACTTCCAGTGTAGGGCTGGCACAATTAATGTATAATCGTGTAACCGACGATTATGGATGAAGACCATCATGAAAATAAAACAACTTTCAAAACATTTTGTTTAAAAAACATATATTTTTGTGGACCAAACAACTGACTGAAGACTGGATGGCCAGGCAAAATTCCATGACCATCAGAGCCCTACTCTAGTGATGAGTTGGTGGTGGTGACAGAGCTGGTGTTCTTGTGGTTAAAGAGCTGCTGAGAGCTACAGACCAAAGTGCCACTCCACTGTGTCCGTTATGATTGATGTATTGTAACAGGCCCACAATGTGGTTACTACAGTCTGATTTGGATTTACATTTGGCTGTTTACGCTGCAAAACATTTATAAGTTGTCCCTTTTTCGGGTTTAGAAGAAGTGACTGCTAAATGCTAACTCCTATTCGTATATGCTGGTGGCAAAGCTAGCACTTGGAAATCGGTGGTGGTAGTCAGTCATTTTTAACTGTAATGCAGTTGATTGGTTAAAAGATCACATTAACATATATTGGGGTTGACATCCTTACAAGCATTATACTTTGATTTTTACCTCAACATAGGTTATTGTTTATATGTGTACTTTACACTAACTAGGCAAATTTTGCTTGGGGGGGGGGGCAACGAGGAGATTCGGGATCTTTCCCCCACCGTTTCCATTGCAGTTCCATTGTTTTGGTCGGGTTTGATTGACCTCTTTACCGCATGTATACCATAGAATAAATAGAACAGGCGTCCCCATTCAAGGCAATTATGGAATAACATTTACATTTAAGTCATTTAGCAGACGCTCTTATCCAGAGCGACTTACAAATTGGTGCATTCACCTTATGACATCCAGTGGAGCAGCCACTTTACAATAGTGCATCTAAATCTTTTAAGGGGGGGGGGGTGAGAAGGATTACTTTATCCTATCCTAGGTATTCCTTAAAGAGGTGGGGTTTCAGGTGTCTCCGGAAGGTGGTGATTGACTCCGCTGTCCTGGCGTCCTAACGGCCATAGGTGCAAATCAGGAAGTAAAACAGGAAGTGTACCCATCAATATGTGCTGTGATTTGTTGATTCAACTCAACTGATATTGCAAAAAATATTCCGTTGCATGAGCCACATCATTTGAATGAACATTCCTACATTACCATGGAAATAATTGCATTTCAATACCAGGTAGCCATTGTGAGTGTACCCATGATTTTACCAGTCAAATTGCCAGGGATAGAGGTTCCTGAGCCATTTTTTTCCATTATATTTCTATGGGGAATACCTTTTTATGTTTTTAATCCGTGTTTGTTTGGCTTTTGAAGCATGTAACACCTGGACCAATGTGTGGCAGTGTATTTATTGCACAGTATAGTGTAAACTATGTTCTCGTTCATTTCTACATCCATAGACGAGCCAAAGGGTTTATGACGATTCAAATGGAAAAGTGACAGATGTCTTGTAATGATTGACAATGCCAAGCGCTACTCATGCTCTCAATGCCTCACAAGATGGGCTGATTCAGCTGTAGTGGTTAACTTTTACTGCCCAATGCTTGTCTCATTAAGGAGCTACTGTATATTTGAACTACAGTTAATTAGTCACCAGAGTCAAATCAGCCGAGGAACTTAAACAATGATTTTGTTCTGTTCAAATTCCACTGCACTTGAGACTGAGACATCGTATTACTACATAACCCGTCATGTCTCACTGGAATAACACAAGCAGTTATGTCAGAATGATTGCCATTTCTTCAGCAGGATGTCGTTTTGATTTTCACAATTTTAATTTTGTTTGCTTGTTTCTCTTTCTTCAGCCTCCCCAGATGGGTTCCATGGCCATGATAAACCAACCCACCATGATGTACAGCCAACCGGTTGTGAGGCCGGCCAACCCCTTTGGCCCGGCCCCAGGAGCACAGGTACAGGTGCTCTCCATTCTACTCCCTTCCCCAGGAGCTTTCATCTGAATGGATACCAAGGAGTAGGGTGAAGTTGCCCTCTAGACACTGATCTTAGGTCCGTTTAGAATTTCCCCCACTAATGGCTATGGCTAGGAATGGGTGAGGGGAAGCTGATCATAGATCTGTACATAGGGGAAATTTCACCCTGGAGCAGATCCCAACTCTTCTTGCTTTCTGAGGAGAGGTGCCTGGCTAAATTGTCCACGTCCTTGAACTAGTATCTATCAGAATGGGGTCAATTCCATTTAAATTTGGCAAGTTTATTTAAATTTAATTCCAAAATTGGATTTGATCTCTGCTATCTAAGTCTGATTCTGTGGCCAAATGAACCCCCACTGAGGTGGTCTGCCTGTTGTATGTATGGAAAAATCTGTGGGCAGGAAGCATCCAGCACCACAACCCATTCTCCATAAAAGTGGTATTGGAATACACACAGGTATTCCATATATCACTGTTAAATGATGTAATGTGGCATAAAGAATTCTATTCTGGAGGGCAATTGGAATTCTGTGTTTTGGGACTTCTATTCAGAATGCCCTTCCACATTCACCCTCATGCCATTTCAGTGATGTTGTGAAAATGTATGCATGCACTCACTACTGTAAGTCTCTATGGATATGTACACCCTCATCCCTGTTTCATCTCTTCAGTAGGCTCTAAATCAGAATGGTAGAAACCTTAGGAGAATATATTTTGGGGAAGCAGGGTATCTTTTCTGACACGATACTCTGATCTGCTGTCCTCATGTCAAGAGTTGTAAGGTTTTACCTCCACACTGAACATGTTAGGCAGCTACATTCTGGACCTGACCTTGTTCTCTCCATTCTACTCCCTTCATATCTGTAGCTAGGTTTTCCCCTCCTCCCGTTTCTTTTTCCCTCTTTAGCTGTTCCTCCATTCCCCTGACCCTGTCATTCTCTCTGAACTAGTCCTCGGCAGCTTCTAGTCCCTCCAGTCAGAGTCCTCTCAGAGCGCCAGGAAAGGACCCTTTTGCACAGCTCTCTCTCAAGGATTTCTTGTAGAACATCTTTAGGTACATGTCCTGTGTGCGTCTTGGCGTGTGTGCTGCATGCTCATATCTGCAAACTTTTGCTCCGCTTGCCGTGTACACAGTGAGTTTGTTGATTTATTTGTGCTTCAACAACTAACACTGGCTCAGTCATTCCCTTTATAGTCACTCAACCACCTGTAAGATGCCTTGCATGTCTGCACGGAAGTCTGACCAAGACTGCCAAACAACACTTTTCAAAAAGTACATTGGTCCATGTGACATTTTGACAGTGTAATAAAAGTAGTACTGTTATTAAACCATATCTATCACTTGACTAACCTTTGAGACATTTATTTTAAAACACAGCCCCATTTGGTTTGCATCAAATATCAAATTGACATTTGCATAAATTATGTTGTGGAAGTTGACTGTTAAATGCCACTGTTTAAAACAATTAAAAAATTAAAATGTTTTTTAACACAGTTAAGTCAAATGTAGACTGCTAAATATGTTGATTATTTTCTCCAGAGTGGACTGTATGTTTATCATGCTGCAATTTAAATGTTTTGTTTGCATACATCACATTTGCATCAAATTAAATCTAAATGAGGCAGGAATTCAATGGATTGTTCTGCACTGCAGTTTCAGGTGTGTTGGATTTGGCCAGCAGTATGTCCTGGATGGAGGGCATTTTGGATTAAAGAATAGTCAGTCCTGTTGTATGCCGGGGGACCGCTCAACAGGTCATGACACGGGACTGGGGATTCCTGAATCAGTGTCAATACCCTCCATTATGGACACTGCTGTGCAAATCAAACACACAGCTGAGAACACCTGTTTTTTTTACAATCTGTTTTTTTTTTTTTGTATTCTGGCCTATGTTTGTGAAAGAGTTTGATTTGTTATCAAGGAAAGCAAGGAGTATGAATGTTTGGCATAATCATTTTCTAAAACAAATGCTTTGAATGATAACCCGTCTTAGTGACTGTATTCAGCATGACCTTTCTTTCTCTCTGCAGATGCAGTTCATGTAACCTGAAAGGGAGGCTTTTGTCCTCTGAAGGCAAACCAAGAAGCAGCTAAACTTTCACTTTCAAGTAAAATTCTGTTTTTACTCATCGTTGAGAATATCAGCCCAAATAAGAAAGGACTTGAAGGAATCAAGGGGGGGAAGCCATGTCCAAGACGTGTCAAGTATACGTAGGACAAGGATCCCATTTTGTCATTTGTCTTATGAGAAAAAGTGTGTGACCCCTCTACAGGGATCACTCATCCCATTTGTCTTCTGTAAAAGATAAACATGGGTGTGGAAAGGGAGATCATTTGACTTTGCTGTTATGTATAAAAAATAGTGGGTTATCACACACAGCTTGATGTTCTTGGGGTGAGGACGTGGGTTCAAGTGGGACGAGTGGAAGAATTGCTTGATCTGATCATCAATCGTGCATTATCTAATTTAACCATCACTGATTAGTAACGCTAACCTCTGTTTTATACCATGATTTCAATATTTTTTTCTTTCAAAAAAGTTTTATTACATTTGCAGTAGACATTCCTTGTGTATTGTTAGTATTTATTTATAATTACCCATGGAGGAAATGGGGTGGGTGGGGGGGTAATAATAATGTAATTGAACTCTTCCTTGTGGGAGGTATTCAGGTTTATACATGGTTATGATTGATTGTATGATTGGAGTTTGAGAGTGACAGAGTAAAAAATAGTTAATATAAAGATGAAAAAATGTAACTGACTGTCAACAGACAGTTTAGCTCTAATCACTGAACTGGCATAATGTCAAGCACAGTTCTTTGTGGCTCAAAGTTACAACCCTCCATGTGTAAGGGTGATATGGACGTCAAACAAGGGTATTCATTCAATACAGTCAATTCTGTGAGCTAGGGTCTTTTTTCTTTTTTTGCAAGGGAACATTTTCACGCACTAGCAAAGCACTACATTTGTGATTCGGCGGCATTGCATTGAGATGGATACGCATTTATGCTTTATGCTTGGCATGTCATTTATTTTACAAGGCTGCCTTTCCAACATGAATGCGCAGTGTGTCCTTCAGGCTCGGGCCATCTTTACATAGACCAGCACTGGGATTGGGGGAAAGAGGGAGGTGATCTTCACAGGAGGCAGGGGGAAAAGCTGTGATTGTGTCACAGGAAGGTCAGCTCTGTGTAAGTGGCAGACCTGGGTTCAACTACTATTGGACATATTTTAAATACTTTGTTTGCTTTAGCCTGTCTAGAGTGCCAGATATGCTGTGTTAGCAGTTTTGGGACGATTCAATTGGTCCATTAAGCCAGACGAGCTCAATCAAGCACAGAAAGTGTGAAATTAGTATTTGATCCCATATCTGGTAAGTGGGCAGAAGGGTCCAGTTAAGCAGGGAGAAATGGAACACTGTTGATCGGTGCTTTGTGTGTGTGTATATAGAAGAGAGCCTATCCCATGATGGAAAGGATATGTGCAGGATGGTCAGAACCTGAAGGTTATTCTATTCATCAAATATTTACTGCATTGTCCCTGCAGAGTATATTTTTGTTTATATTAAATATAAATAAATTGATGTATGCAGACTTTTGGTTGATTTTCCAATAAAGTGCAGTTTCCAGTGGGTTTTATTTTAATTTTTTTCTCCACATAGTATTTTGCCCCAGTTTCTTGAGTTTGTGTGGGTGTATGTGAATGGATGATGGATAATAATGAATTGTAATCCACTGTATTACATACAGGTCATGACACGAGTGGCCAAATGAGGTAGATGGGTTTTATATGAGGGAGACTATTAAATTGCTCTAATTCCCCCCAGGTTATAACCAGGGCTGATTTAACCCTGTGAAGCATCATGTGGCATATTTGTTTAAGAAAACATTCCCGGATCCTTGCTTTGTAGTATCATTGCATGTTTAATGGGAATTACATGTCTCTGATGCCAACATGAGGCCAATGCTAGATTTACAAAAGTGTGTGTGTATCCATGCTTTGGCCTGGCTACTTGAACCTCTTGTGGATGATAGGTAGCTGGCAGGTAGCCGGTAGCGGAAGGTAGCCTAGTGGTTAGAGCATTGGGCCAGTAACTGAAAGGTTGCTAGATCGAATCTCTGAACTGACAAGGTCAAATATGTTGTTCTGCCCCTGAACAAGGCAGTTACCCCACTGTTCCTAGGCTGTCATTGTAAATAAGAATTTGTTCTTAACTGACTTGCCTAGTTAAATAAAGGTTAATAAATAAATAAAATGATGTGGGCAGTTGGGGGCTAGTTCTCAGGAGCCTGGAGCATCCCTGGGGCTGAGAAGGAGCTTTCGGAGCCGGGGTCTTGGATGGGGAAAGGCCCACCACACTCAGCTTCTGCTCCAGAGGTCCCAGGTGCATGTATCCCTGCTGGACAGCACCAAGTGGGAAGGGAGAAAGAAGGGGAGAAGTAGTCCCATATAAGAGATGCATCCTGTTTGGCTTGAGATTTCCCATTGCAACAAGGAAAGACATTGTTATTCTCAGATTGCTACTCTTTCCCAATTGTGTCCACTGCCAAATGGAAGTGGCACAGAGGCAATCCCTAAGGCTCTCTCTCCACCCGTCCCTCCCTTCACTCTCCATAGCCTCTGTGCCTTGGACTTTTTATGGGGGGAGGATTCAATAAAGAGCTGAATGTCTGATTCAATACCTTCTGAGTCTAAAATGAATGGCATATTTGTTAAAGGATAGCCAAGTTCTATGTCACATTCATGACTTTGTTTTAGCACCGTACTGAAATCATGTTCTCGTCAATACTGTGGTAAAATGAAATTCCCAAATGAAGTGTTATCACAAGTGATTCAGGAGTGATTTTTAACCTTTATTTAACTAGGCAAGTCAGTTAAGAACAAATTCTTATTTACATTGACGGCCTACCCTGACCAAACCCTCATGAAGCTGGGCCAATTGTGCGCCGCCCTATGGGACTCCCGATCACGGCCGGTTGTGATACAGCTTGGGATCAAACCCAGGTCTGTAGTGATGCCTCGAGCACCGCAATGTAGTGCCTTAGACCGCTGCTTCACTCGGTCCCCCAACCCAATTTAGCAGCACGCATAAGGAACACCCAACCCAAGCAACAAAGTAATATTCAGCTTGTGCTGCCCCTCAGCTGAGGCTGACCTATATATCCATAGACAGATGACACTGGAGGCTGCAAGCACAGCTTTATATTTCTATTGGACTTTGGCTACTAAGAAAATGGAGGAAAAGCAAGTAGAGGAAATCATATGATTATTGAGATACGCCCATAGACGTCTAGACATCAATTATATTTTGACTCCAGTTGATGTGTTGAACACAAGAATGGCCCGAGGAGGACCTAATGGGGTCTTGCCTGCAGGTGGGTCTGGCTGCCGTAGAGTAGCACACTGAGGTCCTCTGTTGGCCTGTGGGCTGCCTCCATGCAGCTGCCGCTCCTTTCATCCCTCTCCAACTCTTTGGCCTGCTTCTGAGCCTGCTATGCTTCCGTTGCTGGGTGGAGGGGAGATACGGGGCTGTTGCTTACCCTGTCTGGTGGGAACCTTGAAAATCATTAGAAATGGGAAGGAGGGAGGGGGTTCAAATTACATTAATTATTGACTGAAAAAAAAGCCCGTACAGTACCCAACACGGAGAAAAAAATGTTTAGGGTTTCGGTGTCGAAAATAATTAGAAGCTCAGTAAATGAAAGCACAATTTTCCAAGAGAGGAATGTACTGGTGGTAGCCATTGTTGGTTTAAGTTTTTATCTTGAGTTTAGCTGAGAGGTCATGCTGTCTCCGAGGGAAATGAGTGTTGCCAAATACTCTTGGGAAGGGTGGTGTGACTCAGTGGCTTCCCGTTCCCACACTGGTGCCCACTTATGGTCAGATTGGTTAGTAAAACAATTGGACAATTGTCGTTGTCATTTTTTATTTTCTATTATCAGGTGTATTTCTGTTTGCCCATCCGCTATGCTTCCCATTTCAAATGTGAAATTGTGCATTGATCATTATCAATATTCATATTATTTTTTCAGACGATTGTGATCATTTAAATTTGTATCATCTGGGCACTACTCCACAGATGAAGTTGCAATATCAGATGATAAAGAAACTTGTAAGTGTATTTCAGAAAGGCTAACATATTTATATTTATGCTATATGCTTGTCAATACAGTGGCAGCAACTGTTGCACAGACAAACTCCAAAAGTCACAAGGAGTCACTACTCTGTCCCTCTTGTGCTCTTCCCTTCTTCGAGTTAAGGAGCAACACTACTGGCATCATTGGACAAATGTCATCACTTTTAGCAACAACAACAAAAATATTGTATAATTTCAATTGGAAAGACATCCTAAATCTTGCCGAGAGGGATCATTGCAGTGCCATCCCAGCATTGGTTCGCCTGCTAAACAGTTAAAGATAGCTTTGTTTTGTATATTAACTGTGTTTTGTTAACTTGTAATAATTCATATTTAATTATTTCATTGTAACTGGTACTTTTAGTTCAGATTTTTGTTGCCATTTGTACAAGGATTTGTCAAATAATAATAAAATATAAAAAAACATTGTCATCCCCTGATGGTGGACCAAGCAGAGCATTCTTCTTCATGATGGTCTTCTGTTCTGTGGAGTCAGAGGGTACCAGTCCTTCCGCTTGAGTCAGGAAGACGTTTCTGTGGACAGGACAGCAGAGAGATGAGTGAGACCACAGGTGGAAAGCAAGGAGAGCGCTGTTTTACCACCGGTGAGTGTATGAATAGTATAGCATTGCATAGAATTGATTGCCTGGTCCCAGATCTGTTTGGGCTGTCTTGCCTAAAAATGGCACGACATTGACCATAGGAGTTGGCTATACAAAACAAACTGATCTGGGACCAGGCTATCCAGTTTCAGTCTAACATGACATGTCATGTCACACAATGTGACAGACCGTGAAAAGATAGAGATAGTAGCCTATCCCTTAATGCTGCCAATATATCAGGACATATGGCCATCTATATGAATGTGGGTGAATAGTTGTGTTGAGATTTGCAGGTCGTCCAGGCAATGCTCAAACAGTTGACTCATTAATCCTAGGGTAGGAGCATTGGGCCAGTAACCGAAAGGTTGCTGGATCGAATCTCCAAGCTGTCTGCCCCTGACAGTTAACCCACTGTCCCCCGGGTGCCGATGACGTCAATGACGATTAAGGCAGCTCCTGCACCTCTCTGATTTCTGCACCACTCTGATAAATGTGGAAGACACATTTCAGTTGTACAACTGACTAGGTATCTTCCATTGCTCTGGACAGCTGACTTCAGCGTGCAGCTCTTTCACACACACAGGGACAAACAATTTACATATTAATTTTGTAACATTCATGTTACATTAATATTGCACATTCATTACATATTATTGGGAAATGTAATAGTCTAGGTTGGGAGTAACGGTGAATGGTCAAAAACAGTTATTGACAGGACGCTTGATGATTGTTATAATATCCTACTGCAGAGCCTAGTAGAGGCTTCCTGCCAGGTCTTTCTCCTGTCTGCAGACCAGCTCCAATTTCTGCTTCAAAGGTTTCTCCATCAGCTCTCTGTTTACCACCTCTCTCTGCTCCGGCTTCCTTTCCTGTTCCTTAGCCTGCTTCCATAATACCTTGATTTAGGGAATGGAAAAAAAATCACACTGCCCTACCCTGTGCTCTGACCTCTTTCTCCCCTCTCTCTCCAGATGAAATCTCGAGTCTTGTGACGGCCGGCCGCCCAACAACCTGCCCGCTTGACCCTATCCCCTCCTCTCTTCTCCAGACCATTTCCGGAGACCTTCTCCCTTACCTCACCTCGCTCATCAACTCATCCCTGACCGCTGGCTACGTCCCTTCTGTCTTCAAGAGAGTGAGAGTTGCACCCCTTCTGAAAAAACCTACACTCGATCCCTCCGATGTCAACAACTACAGACCAGTATCCCTTCTTTCTTTTCTCTCCAAAACTCTTGAACGTGCCGTCCTTGGCCAGCTCTCCCGCTATCTCTCTCAGAATGACCTTCTTGATCCAAATCAGTCAGGTTTCAAGACTAGTCATTCAACTGAGACTGCTCTTCTCTGTATCACGGAGGCCTTCCGCACTGCTAAAGCTAACTCTCTCTCCTCTCATCCTTCTAGACCTATCGGCTGCCTTCGATACTGTGAACCATCAGATCCTCCTCTCCACCCTCTCCGAGTTGGGCATCTCCGGCGCGGCCCACGCTTGGATTGCGTCCTACCTGACAGGTCGCTCCTACCAGGTGGCGTGGCGAGAATCTGTCTCCTCACCACGCGCTCTCACCACTGGCGTCCCCCAGGGCTCTGTTCTAGGCCCTCTCCTATTCTCGCTATACACCAAGTCACTTGGCTCTGTCATAACCTCACATGGTCTCTCCTATCATTGCTATGCAGACGACACACAATTAATCTTCTCCTTTCCCCCTTCTGATGACCAGGTGGCGAATCGCATCTCTGCATGTCTGGCAGACATATCAGTGTGGATGACGGATCACCACCTCAAGCTGAACCTCGGCAAGACGGAGCTGCTCTTCCTCCCGGGAAGGACTGCCCGTTCCATGATCTCGCCATCACGGTTGACAACTCCATTGTGTCCTCCTCCCAAAGCGCTAAGAACCTTGGCGTGATCCTGGACAACACCCTGTCATTCTCAACTAACATCAAGGCGGTGGCCCGTTCTTGTAGGTTCATGCTCTACAACATCCGCAGAGTACGACCCTGCCTCACACAGGAAGCAGCGCAGGTCCTAATCCAGGCACTTGTCATCTCCCGTCTGGATTACTGCAACTCGCTGTTGGCTGGGCTCCCTGCCTGTGCCATTAAACCCCTACAACTCATCCAGAACGCCGCAGCCCGTCTGGTGTTCAACCTTCCCAAGTTCTCTCACGTCACCCCGCTCCTCCGCTCTCTCCACTGGCTTCCAGTTGAAGCTCGCATCCGCTACAAGACCATGGTGCTTGCCTACGGAGCTGTGAGGGGAACGGCACCTCAGTACCTCCAGGCTCTGATCAGGCCCTACACCCAAACAAGGGCACTGCGTTCATCCACCTCTGGCCTGCTCGCCTCCCTACCACTGAGGAAGTACAGTTCCCGCGCAGCCCAGTCAAAACTGTTCGCTGCTCTGGCCCCCCAATGGTGGAACAAACTCCCTCACGACGCCAGGACAGCGGAGTCAATCACCACCTTCCGGAGACACCTGAAACCCCACCTCTTTCAGGAATACCTAGGATAGGATAAAGTAATCCTTCTCACCCCCCTTAAAAGATTTAGATGCACTATTGTAAAGTGGCTGTTCCACTGGATGTCTTAAGGTGAACGCACCAATTTGTAAGTCGCTCTGGATAAGAGCGTCTGCTAAATGACTTAAATGTAAATGTAAAATAAGTACAGACCATGTGAATTCACATTTGCAAATCTTCACTTTTTTTTTTGCCTCGAGTTGACTGACCTAGAACTCTTGTATTTCCTTTCTCTTCACTTGGAGTCTAAATACCATACAAAGTCATAGTCTGGGAATGTGTGGTTGGAGTCGATGTCATTTTCTGGTGCTCAAAACCTCTAGCTCTATGTAGCCAGAGCCTTCATTTATCTGTCTATTTATAAGACAAATACTCTGTATCTAGCTAGCTAGAGTTAACATACCTTGTGCATTTCTGAAGCCTTCTTTTCTAATACAGTTGAAGTCTGAAGTTTACATACACTTAGGTTGGAATCATTAAAACTTGTTTTTCAACCACTCCACAAATTTCTTGTTAACAAACCATAGTTTTGGCAAGTCGGTTAGGACATCTACTTTGTGCATGACACAAGTCATTTTTCCAACAATTGTTTACAGAAAATAATTACAGATTATTTCACTTATAATTCACTGTATCACAATTCCAGTGGGTCAGAAGTTTACATACATTAAGTTGACTGTGCCTTTAAACAGCTTGGAAAATTCCAGAAAATTATGTCATGGCTTTAAAAACTTCTGATAGGCTAATTGACATTATTTGAGTCAATTGGAGGTGTACCCGTGGATGTTTTTCAAGGCCTACCTTCAAACTCAGTGCCTCTTTGCTTGACATCATAGGAAAATCTAAAGAAATCAGCCAAGACCTCAGAAAAAAATTGCAGACCGCCAGTCTGGTTCATCCTTAGGAGCAATTTCCAAATGCCTGTAAGTACCACATTTATCTGTACAAACAATAGTACGCAAGTATAAACACCATGGGACCACGCAGCCGTCATACTGCTCAGGAAGGAGAAGCGTTTTGTCTCGTAGAGATGAACATACTTTGGTGCGATAAGTGCAAATCAATCCCAGAACAACAGCAAAGAACCGTGTGAAGCTGCTGGAGGAAAAAGTATCTATATCCACAGTAAAACGAGTCCTATATCGTCATAACCTGAAAGGCCACTCAGCAAGGAAGAAGCCACTGCTCCAAAACAGCCATAGAAAAGCCAGACTAAGGTTTACAACTGCACATGGGGATAAAGATCGTACTTTTTGGAGAAATGTCCTCTGGTCTGAAGAAACGAAAATAGAACTGTTTGGCCATAATGACCATTGTTATGTTTGGAGGAAAAAGGGGGATTCTTGCAAGCCGAAGAACACCATCCCAACCATGAAGCATGGGGGTGGCAGCATCATGTTGGGGGGTGCTTTGCTGCAGAAGGGACTGGTGCACTTCACAAAATAGAAGGCATCATGAGGAAGGGGGAATTATGTGGATATATTGAAGCAACATCTCAAGACATCAGTCAGGAAGTTAAAGCTTGGTCGCAAATGGGTCTTCCAAATGGACAATAACCCCAAGCATACTTCCAAAGTTGTGGCAAAATGGCTTAAGGACAACAAAGTCAAGGTATTGGAGTGGCCATCACAAAGCCCTGACCTCAATCCTGTAGAAAATGTGTGGGCAGAACTGAAAAAGCGTGTGCGAGCAAGGAGGCCTACAAACCTGACGCAGTTACACCAGCTCTGTCAGGAGGAATGTGTCAAAATTCACCCAATTTATTGTGGGAAGCTTGTGGAAGGCTACCTGACACGTTTGACCCACGTTAAACAATTTAAAGGCAATGCTACCAAATACTAATTGAGTGAATGTAAACTTCTTACCCACTGGGAACATGATGAAAGAAATAAAAGCTGAAATAAATCATTATCTCTACTATTATTCTGACATTTCACATTCTTAAAATAAAGTGGTGATCCTAACTGACCTAAAACAGGGAATTTCTACTAGGATTAAATGTCAGTAATTGTGAAAAACTGAGTTTAAATGTATTTGTATTTGCTCGCCTCCCTACCACTGAGGAAGTACAGTTCCCGCTCAGCCCAGTCAAAACTGTTCGCTGCTCTGGCCCCCCAATGGTGGAACAAACTCCCTCACGACGCCAGGACAGCGGAGTCAATCACCACCTTCCGGAGACACCTGAAACCCCACCTCTTTAAGGAATACCTAGGATAGGATAAAGTAATCCTTCTCACCCCCCCCCCCCCCTTAAAAGATTTAGATGCACTATTGTAAAGTGGCTGTTCCACTGGATGTCATAAGGTGAAAGCACCAATGTGTAAGTCGCTCTGGATAAGAGCGTCTGCTAAATGACTTAAATGTAATGTAAATGTATTTGGCTAAGGTGTATGTAAACTTCCGACTTCAACTGTAGCTAATGGATCATAAAAAATAAGGCTTTACAATAAGGATTTTCAATTCAGATCGCAGCTAGCCAAGGTTGGGGAGTAACGGAGTACATGTAATCCGATACATGTAAGGGGTTGCAAAAAAACCAGTAGCTGTAATCCGTTACGTAACCAGCAAATAAATATAATCGCATTACAGATACTTTTGAAAAATGAGATGATTACTTCGAGTATTAATTTTAAATTCAGAAAGGATGTTTGCAAAAATATATATATATTTGACACTTCTCTGTTTTCTCAATGACATTCAAATCAACTTTGAAAAAGGCGCAAGTTTAAATTGATTCCACCTGAACGAGTCTGACCACAAGTCAGGGACCAATATGATGACACACTAAATGTGTTTGATGGATCGGGGAAAGAGCAGGAATAGGCTTTTGTAGGCTACAGTCCAAGCTATGTCTTCCAATGGTGTGACTGCTGTCGGCATCCAAAGATGATCCAACTTGAATAAACGCTTGGTGGTAAGGATGACAACAGTGGTGTAGTCTACGGTGATACGGATATCACTTATTATTGATATCTACTTAGCGCATTGATGTGAATCACACTGCTGCTCTCTCATTTAGCTATTTGTGCCTCACGGATTGTGGTTGTTGTGGATGGCTGTTCACAAATCTAAGTGAGTATTTGAACCCAATAATAGTTTAATTCAAGAAGTTGAATCTACCTATCAGTCATAGTTTTTCTAACCAGTGGACAGCCAGTGGAAAATGCGCTCTTACAACAGCTGCATAGTGCAAATCCCAACCTATGGAATAAAAGCCCAACTTTTATTGCTCAATCTAATTAATGCTGATTTTTTTTTAAATAGTCCTGATGGACACGTGCTAAAACTCGCAAACTTTTGATAGACTTAAAGGGGCAATCTGTAGTTGCTACATCCATTTTTAGATGTATACATAAATTCTATGTATTAATGTAAAGATATAATTGAATCATATTATTGTACGTAGTAGAAAACGATGGGTTAGATAGAAGCCTACATAACCAACCCATAAAGTAAAATGTAACGTCCATATATTGCCAGCTATGTAATCTTTAACATGGATTTATCCTTCAATAGATGTCATTCAATTGGTAAGATACATTTTTTGTCTTCTTCTAATGCCTCTTAAGGGGAAAGTAATCTAAAAGTAACTGAATGTAATCAGATAATGTTACTGAGTTCGGGTAATCCCAAAATTATGTTACTGATTACAATTTTGGACAGGTAACTAGTAACTGTAACAGATTACATTTAGAAAGTAATCTACCCAACGCTGCAGCTAGCTTGGTAAACGGACATAAGCATAGCCTCGGGAAGTAGGGGTGCTGAAAAATCAGAATAAAAAAATATTGAACAAATATTTTTTTCACTAAAGCAATACACTGGGCCTTTAGTAGTTCTGTATTAGCGGGCGATATAGTGTCTGCATCGCCACCTCCTCCCCTCAGCCAAATGTTAATTAACAGAGTTAGATTTAGCTAGCCCTAAGGCAATCTTTCTCTACAAATATGCTGATAAGGTCGCATCTTTTCTTCTTCAACTAGTGAGGGATGGACTTGAACCAGGGTGGACCCTCCTTTACAGCCACTAACCCCCCATCCCAAAACCTTAGCCTACATTTGACCTGTTCATTTATGCCCCTATCAATTCTAGGTTTCCCATCACACGAGTAAGAATATACCGGTTGAAGTACAATACCTGGTACTGTAGCAGGCGCCAAGCTGTGTTTCCTGGAAAACCTTGTTCAAATCAAATAACATGTCATTAGTCACATGCGCCGAATACAACTTTACAGTCAAATGCTTACTTAGGAGCCCCTAAACAACAATGCCGTTTAAAAAAATAAGAGTGTAACGGCTTTCTACTGGTGAAGGAGAGTCGGACCAAACTGCAGCGTGTAGATTTCGATCCATGTTTAATAAAACAACTTAACACGAATCAACACACAAACTCAAAACAATAAACGAAACGAAACCCAAAACAGCCTATACATGTGTCTACAAACCTCTAACAAGGACATCAAGACACACAGGACAATCACCCACAATACAACCAAAGAATATGGCTGCCTAAATATGGTTCCCAATCAGAGACAACGGTAAACACCTGCCTCTGATTGAGAACCACTTCAGACAGCCATAGACTCTCCCAGAACACCCCACTAAGCTACACACCACATACAAAAACCCATGTCACACCATGGCCTGACCAAAACATAAAGAAAAACACAAAATACTTCGACCAGGGCGTGACAGAACCCCCCCCCCCCCAAGGTGCGGACTCCCGAACGCACCTCAAAACAACAGGGAGGGTCCGGGTGGGCGTCTGTCCATGGTGGCGGCTCCGGTGCGGGACGCGGACCCCACTCAAACACTGTCTTAGTCCCTCTTCCTCGCGTCCCTGGATAGTCCACCCTCGCCGCCGACCATGGCCTAGTAGTCCTCACCCAGAACCCCACTGGACTGAGGGGAAGCTCGGGAGTGAGAGAAAGCTCGAGAGTGAGAGAAAGCTCGAGAGTGAGGGGAAGCTCGAGAGTGAGGGGAAGCTCGAGAGTGAGGGGAAGCTCGAGAGTGAGGGGAAGCTCGAGAGTGAGGGGAAGCTCGAGAGTGAGGGGAAGCTCGAGAGTGAGGGGAAGCTCGAGAGTGAGGGGAAGCTCGAGAGTGAGGGGAAGCTCGAGAGTGAGGGGAAGCTCGAGAGTGAGGGGAAGCTCGAGAGTGAGGGGAAGCTCAGGAGTGAGGGGAAGCTCAGGAGTGAGGGGAAGCTCAGGAGTGAGAGGAAGCTCAGGAGTGAGAGGAAGCTCAGGAGTGAGAGGAAGCTCAGGAGTGAGAGGAAGCTCAGGCAGGTTGATGGATCTACCAGATCCTGGCTGGCTGGTGGTTCCGGCAGATCCTGGCTGACTGGCAGATCCTGGCTGACTGGCGGATCCTGGCTGACTGGCGGATCCTGGCTGATCCTGGCTGACTGGCAGATCTGGCGGATCCTGGCAGACTGGCGGATCCTGGCAGACTGGCAGATCCTGGCACACTGGCGGATCCTGGCACACTGGCACTACTGGCAGATCCTGGCCGACTGGCACTACTGGCAGATCCTGGCCGACTGATGGATCTAACTGATCCTGACAGACTGGCGGCGCTGGGCAGACTGGCGGCGCTGGGCAGACTGGCGGCGCTGGGCAGACTGGCGGCGCTGGGCAGACTGGCGGCGCTGAGCAGACTGGGAGCACTGGCGGCGCTGGGAGCACTGGCGATGCTGGGGATGCTGGGCAGACTGGCGGCTCCTTGCAGACTGACAGCTCCTTGCAGACTGACTACTCCTTGCAGACTGGCAGCTCCTTGCAGACTGGCAGCTCCTTGCAGACTGGCAGCTCCTTGCAGACTGACAGCTCCTTGCAGACTGACAGCTCCTTGCAAACTGACAGCTCTGGCTGCTTCATGTTAACTGACAGCTCTGGCTGCTCCTTGCAGACTGGCTGCTCCATGCAGACTGGCAGCTCCTTGCAGACTGGCAGCTCCTTGCAGACTGGCAGCTCCTTGCAGACTGGCAGCTCCTTGCAGACTGGCAGCTCTGGCTGCTTCATGTTGACTGACAGCTCTGGCTGCTCCTTGCCGACTGGCAGCTCTGGCTGCTCCATGTAGACTGACATCTCTGGCTGCGCTGAACAGGCGGGAGACTCCGGCAGCGCTGTAGAGGAGAAAGGCTCTGGCTGCGCTAAACAGGCGGGAGACTCCAACAGCGCAGGAGAGGAGAAAAGCGCTGGCTGCGCTGAACAGGCGAGGCGCACTGAAGGCCTGGTGCGTGGTGCTGGAACTGGTGGTACTGGATCGAGGACACGCACAGGAAGCCTGGTGCGGGGAGCTGCTACCGGAGGACTGGAGTGTGGAGGTGGCACAGGGCAGACTGGCGGCAGTGGGCAGACTGGCGGTACTGGCGGCGCTGGGCAGACGGGTAGCTCAGACGGCGCTGGGCAGACTGGAGAAAAAGGCTCTGGCAGCGCTGGACTGAGGAGTACTGGTGCCTCTGGAATGAGGGGCTCTGGCGCCTCTGGCATGAGGGGCGGTAGCTCTGACAGCGCCGGACAGGCGGGAAGCTCCGGCAGCGGCGCCGGACAGGCGGGACGCTCCGGCAGCGGCGCCGGACAGGCGGGAGGCTCCGGCAGCGGCGCCGGACAGGCGGGATGCTCCGGCAGCGGCGCCGGACAGGCGGGACGCTCCGGCAGCGGCGCCGGACAGGCGGGACGCACTGTAGGCCTGATGCGTGGTGCTGGCACTGGTATGCCGTGCATACTATGCCACGCCAACAGCTTTCTTTCTACTCTGTCCACTACATCCTCCACACTCTCAGACTCAGCACTCTGCTTCGCCGACAGCTCCAATTCCATCCATGGCTCTGCCCAGGGTCCTTTTCCCTCAAGGATCTCCTCCCAAGTCCATTTATCCAAAGAGTGCAGCCTCTCCCACTGCTGCTGCTGCTTCTGTTGCTTCTCCTGCTGCTGCCTTTGCTGCTGCTGCTCCTGCTGCACCTGTCGCTTCTCCTGTGGCTCCTGCCTGTTGACACGCTGCTTGGTCCTGTGGTGGGTGATTCTGTAACGGCTTTCTACTGGTGAAGGAGAGTCGGACCAAACTGCAGCGTGTAGATTTCGATCCATGTTTAATAAAACAACTTAACACGAATCAACACACAAACTCAACAAAACAATAAACGAAACGAAAACCGAAAACAGCCTATACATGTGTCTACAAACCTCTAACAAGGACATCAAGACACACAGGACAATCACCCACAATACAACCAAAGAATATGGCTGCCTAAATATGGTTCCCAATCAGAGACAACGGTAAACACCTGCCTCTGATTGAGAACCACTTCAGACAGCCATAGACTCTCCCAGAACACCCCACTAAGCTACAATCCCACTAAGCTACACACCACATACAAAAACCCATGTCACACCATGGCCTGACCAAAACATAAAGAAAAACACAAAATACTTCGACCAGGGCGTGACAAAGAGTAATAATAAGAAATAAAAGTAACAAGTCACTTTGTTGGTTACTGCATGATCCCATATGTGTTATTTCATAGTTCTGATGTTTTCACTAGTATTCTACAATGTAGAAAATAAATAAAAACCCTTTAATGAGTAGGTGTGTCCTGACTTTTCACTGGTACTGTACATGATTACATTGCATGTTCAATTAATCAGTAATTATTATTCAACATCGTCACCTGGGATTTTAATTTACAGCCTCTCTGATCACAGTACTCTGATCTACCTGCTTTGCCACCATGTCTGTGTAAGGTATCAGTTAATCTGACTATTATCTCATCATTGATGTGATTGACTTATTTCAACAATTTAAGGGCCTTCTGTATAATGTTTGTAAGGCATATTAACCTGTTTTAATGATTCTCCTGAATCAATATGATCAATAAAATATTTTCTGTCCTTTACTTTTAACAAAGCAGAGATTTACTTGTAAAGTGCATTCACACCCATTGCTTTACACCTATCAAGTTGTTTCAGACCTACACAAGTGTCTAGGGAGAAGGGTTTAGGGTTTCTTCTGGACAGGGCTTAACTATACTGGCCCAATAAGCACATACCCTGGAAATATCCATCATTGGGACAGCAGTTAGGGTGCTTGTAGTTGGTGCTGGTGGCCTGGATTCAAGACCTGGTAGTCACTCTACTGTCACATTCATAGCAATGTACTGTATGTTAATGTCATTATTTGGCAACAGTTATAACACCCTTATCTGATCTAATTCAAATTAATTTCTCATTGAAAGATGGGAATCTGTAGGATTACCCCTTTAGCACGAATTATGACCACATTTCCACTAACTCTGATATGTTATCAGTATTGATTAATTCAATATAGCTGAGCATCTCTCGATTGTCTTCTTGAAATCCACACCACATACCATGTATATTATTAATTTAAAAGTTTTAAAAAATGGGAAGCTGGACACATTGTTACTGCAACGTCCCCTGTAACGTGTCTAGAACATGAATGTCTTATATTCTGAGAACATGGTAACCATGTTCTGTGAATATGTACGCACAACATCCCATAATGATTGAGTGAAAACATGTTTTAGACATTTTAGCAAATGTATTGAAAATCGAATACATAAATATCTCATTTACATAATTTTTCACACCCCTGAGTCAATACTTTGTAGAATCACCTTTGGCAGCAATTACAGCTGTGAGTCTTTCTGGGGAAGTCTCTAAGAGCTTTAAACATCTGGATTGTGCAACGTTTGCCCATAATCTTTTTCAAAATTCTTCAAGCTGTCAAATTTGTTGTTGATAATTGCTACACAACCATTTTCAGGTCTTACCATAGATTTTCAAGCAGATTTAAGTCTAAACAGTAACTCAGCCACTCAGGAACATTCACTGTCTTCTTGGTAAGCAACTCCAGTGTAGATTTGGTCTTGTGTTTTAGGTTATTGTCCTGCTGAAAGGTGAATTCATCTCCCAGTGTCTGTTGGAAAGCAGACTGAAACAGGTTTCCTCTAGGATTTTGCCTGCGCTTAGCTCCATTCCGTTTCTTTTTTATCCTGAAGAACTCCCCAGTCCGTAAAGATTACAAGCATACCCATAACCTAAAATATGGAGAGTGGTACTCAGTAAAGTGTTGCATTGGATTTGCCCCAAACATAACGCTTTGTATTCAGTACAAAAAGTTAATTGATTTGCCACATTTTTTTTGCAGTATTGCAGCCTTGTTGCAAACAAGATGCATGTTTTGGAATATTTGTATTCTGTACAGGTTTCCTTATTTTCACTCTGTCAATTAGGTTAGTATTGTGGAGTAACTACAATATAATTTGTATTTATTTTTTAAATCAAATTTGACATTATGAGGTATTGTATATAGGCCAGTGACAAAAATAAATAAATATATTGAATCAATTTTGAATTCAGGCTGTAACAGAACAAAATGTGGAAAAGGTAAAGGGGTGTGAATGCTTCCTGAATGTTCCACTAACTAACGGAAAACTGGACACTCAAACATTAGGGGAACATTACGGGTAACATTATAAACCCGTTCTCTTTCCCTATGATTGTTAGCTGGTAGAGCAGCACATTACATTTCGGATAAAGTAGAAAGGCAAGGTGTATGTATGTATGTACAGTATGTATGTATGTATTCCGTTATTTCTCCCCCCAAAAAACTATACATTCCCATGCACACACACACACACTAACGCAATCCCCACCCAGACTTAATAAATTAGTTTAAACTAATTTAAACAGTCACAAAACCAATAGAACAACGAAGTCAGCATTCATATTTCTTTATGACATGTTCATCATCAACTATCTTTCATTGAGTAGCGAGGCTCACCAGGAAATGTCAGCATCTAACGAAATCTTTCATGCTGTGAGTTTCGACTCATCGGTTGAGCCTCGTGCTTGGGTTTGGACATAATCCATCTCCTCGGGACCACTCAAGAAGTTGTTCTCGCGGTGCAACGCAGTTGTCTTGTCTTGGGTAAGTGTTATCTGCCTTTTTCTGATTATAAATTAAAACAATGTTTATTTTTCTCTATGTATTGCGTGCGATGATGACAGTCGTGGTTTAATAAGGCTATTTCTGAATACTGTAACTAACGCAATATTTTTGCCATAAAACAATACATTGCGGGAAATGTTACATATTGTAAATCAACTGCCGCACTTGATTTATGTCGTGTAAATTTTGTTTCCTGGATTCAATAAAACTTGCAAACTGATAATTTTGCCATTGTTACGTAAATTCAATTGAAGTTCCAACTCAACTGTATCTCTCCCAGTAGCCTCTGCTCAAATGAATCAGATCAGTGAAAAATAATGTGTATGCCCAAGCTCTAGAAAAAATATCAGATCACAACATTAAAATGATAGGAGGACATACATTTTGGGAAGCATTATTTTTCATGCATGTTCATGCTTTGTTGAAAGGCCAGTTAAAAGTTCATCCAAGGTCTTGTTAAATCCAAGGGCCATGGTGTGTGTGAATTTGACCCTAGACCCTGATCTGGGGTCAGTTTTGAATTCCCTCCACTAATGGTTAGTGTTGGGGGAGGAAAGGTTTATCCTAGATCTGTACCTAGGGGAAACTTCAACTCCAGAGCCCAGGTGGACAGGCCTCCTTTAAAATATCAGCTTCCATTGGTCTCAATTGAAAATACTTTGGATGCTGCATGCTCAAGTCAACCTCTAAATTGGTGAGCTCTCGGAAGTGAGCAAGCACAGGGCAGATGTGCTTATGCAAGCTACACTCATTAGATGTTTCACCTACAACCATAAACCACCGTAAACAAATACCAAAAAATGGTACACTCCATTGACATTTGTGTTATGTTCTCTGCAAACCTGTGGCTTAACATTGATCTCACATATTTTCAGATATTTGCCTTCGACCACACAGTCCCAGATCATTGGTACTATGTTGTAACATGCAAGCATTCCTTTTGGTGCTCTAAGCGTTTCTTTCAAGACTTCTCACCAGTTGTGTAAAGGAGGAGGGGGGGGTAAAATCCCTACAAGCATACATCCTGTTTCTAGCAAACAAGTCATTTGTACAGTACATCGAGTTGCCATATAATGATATGTGGTTGGTGAGATCTAAACGCCAGATTTTTAAATGTGTTCAACAGTGTATAACAAACCTAAACCAAGGGCAGCCTAGAATGTAAATGAAAATAGTTATGCATATTTTTATCTGAGATCTTTCCTTAGCTGCCTATTCATAGACTGATCCGCCCCTACGGGCATTGGGAAAACATGTCAGGTTTAAAGGCCAGTGTAGAGAAAGGGGACACCTAGTCAGTTGCACAACTGAAAAACATTCAACCGAAATGTGTCTTCCGCGTTTAACCCAACCCCTCTGAGTCAAAGAAGAGCAGGGGGCTGCCTTAATCAACATCATCAGGGAGCAGCTGTGGGGTTAACTGCCTTGCTCAAGGGCAGAACGGGTGATTTTTCCACTTCGCCGGCTCAGGGATTACAAACGAGCAACCTCTTGGTTACTGTCCCAACACTCTAACCGCTAGCCTACCTGCCACCCCAAGTGTACTGCCCTCTGATTGTGGAACTTAGTTAGTAGATTTATACATTAGTTGTCTGTTTTTATTTCAGTGTCATGCATTTCATCCGGTGACAAAGAACGAATAGAAGTATTTTACTGTAGCTCCATTAGCCATTTTGTTCTAACCTATTTTACGATACATTCGCTACAACATTGAAAGACACATGGACTACTACAAGCAATGTATGTGCCCATATTGCTTATCACTGGCATAGTTGTCTTGGTTCAAACTTCCATTCTCTGAAGGAAGTGCTATTGCTGCAAATAAGGAAATGCAGTCTAATCTGATTGTGTACATAGCAAAGCAACCAGTCCCCTTGGGGAAAACAGGATTTGTAGCATTCTTTAAAGTTAATGATGTGCTCTGTTTATGGGCGGCAGGGTAGCCTAGTGGTTAGAGCATTGGACTAGCAACCGCAAGGTTGCAAAATCAAATCCTGAGCTGACAAGGTAAAAATCTGTTGTTCTGCCCCTGAACAAGGCAGTTAACCCACTGTTCCTAGGCAGTCATTGATAATAAGAATTTGTTCTTAACTGACTTGCCTAGTTAAATTTTTGTAAAATGGTGAAGATGATTGGTAATCCCCTAGTACCTCAAGCTTTGCAGGTCACATTGATTTGGTTTCCTTTGACCACAGTCATACAGTCCCAGATCATTGGTACTCTGTTGTAACATGCAAGCATTCATTTTGGTGCTCTAATAGTTTCCTTCAAGACAACTCACCAGTTGTGTAAAGGAGATTGATAGTTCATTTCCACCATGTTCAGTATGGAAATTTGCTGATAGCTGCTTTATTGAGGAAAAATGTACTTACTATGACTGTGATATGAGGTTGTCCCACCTATCTATCTTAAGATGAATGCAATAACTCTAAGTCACTCTGGATAAGAGCATCTGCTAAATGATGGAAAATGGAAAAATGTATTTGGTGAAGTTGCCCCTAGGTACAGATCTAGGATCAGCTTCCCCTCCCCCAATTCTAATCTTAACCATTAGGTAAGGAAAATGCTAAACTGACCCAAGATCAGCGTCTAGGGGCAATTTCACCCTACTCCAGGTTGAGCAGATTCTCTCTGTGATGACAATTGATTAAATAATCTTGTGCGCAATAATTTCAGATGATTTCAACTATACTCTACATCTAAATTCATACATAACACAATTATACATTATGCATTGGTTTCCATTACATGGTCTTTAGCAAAAGTATTATCTAAATGTATCTAAATTGCTCAAGAACACCACAGCTATTGGAGGGGTGGCCAATGAGGCTTTATGGGGATGATTTGCTTGGGCCCTAACTTGCATACCATTCCCTATTCAGTGCACTACTTTTGATCAGGGCCTATAGGGCTCTGGTGACATGTAATACACTATACTGTATAGGGTGCCATTTGGGATTGCTGCCCCTCCCTCCCTGTTCCCTATCTGTTCCCTTTTCACCTCACAATGAAGCACCTCTTTATGGCTCACTTATGACTCAACCTCAGAGCCAGCAGAATTCAACAGTTCTGTGATTGAATAGAGAACGATTTCGCTACCAAATATAGTCAAAGGCACCTCTCACTGATGTTGCATAATATCCTGCTTTGTGCAATGGTGAGATTTTATCAGGTGTTTAGATCTCAACCGGGCCAGCCACGTATCATTCTATGGCAAATAAGTGTGCAGTAGTTCCAGTGAAGAGAAATCTTAATGCTACAGCATACAATGTCATTCTAGACTATTCTGTGCTTCTAACTTTGTGGCAACAGTTTGGGGTAGGCCCTTTCCTGTTTCAGCATGACAATGCCCCCGTGCACAAAGCGAGGTCCCTACAGAAGTGGTTTGTAGAGATCGGTGTGGAAGAACTTGACTGGCCTGCACAGAACCCTAACCTCAACTCCATCGAACACTTTTGGTATGAATTGGAACGCCGACTGCGAGCCAGGCCTAATTATCCAACATCAGTGCCCGATCTCACGAATGGTCTTGGAAGCAATACTGAATGGAAGCAAGTCCCCGCAGCAATGTTGCCTCATCTAGTGGAAAGCCTTCCCAGAAGAGTGGAGGCTGTTGTAGCAGCAAAGGGGGAAACCAACTCCATATTAATGCCCATGATTTTGGAATGAGATGTTAGATGAGCAGGTGTCCACATACATTTGATCATGTAGTGTATGACAAATCTACCTTGTGACGAGCCCACTGATTAACATCGAATGGAAATTAACTATCGAGCACTAATCTCCTTCATACACCATAAGCTGTCTTGAAGGAAACTCTTAGAACACCAAAAGGAATTCTTGCATGTTTACAACAGAGGACCAATGATCTGGGGCTGTGTGACTATGTGGTCAAAGGAACCCAATCAAATAAAATGTTATTAGTCACATGCTTCGTAGCCAGCAGGTGTAGACTAACAGTGAAACTTCCCAACAATTGAGAGAGAAAGAAAATAGAAAATAATAGAAAAGTAAAACACGTAATAATAAAAGTAAAAATAAATACACAATGAGTAATGATAACTTGGCTAGATACACGGGGTACCAGTACCGAGTCGATGTGTAGGGGTACGACGTAATTTAGTTATCTATGTACATATAACTAGGAATAAAGTGACTAGGCAACAAGATAGAAAATAAACAGTAGCATCAGCGTATGTGATTAGTTAAAAACAAGTTTGTGCAAAAAGGGTCTGGGCAACTATTAACTAACTATTTAGCAGTTTTATGGCTTGACGGTAGAAGCTGTTCAGGGTCCTGTTCGTTGCAGACTTGGTGCATCGGTACCGCTTGCCGTGTGGTTGCAGAGAGAACAGTCTATGACCTGGATGGATGGAGTCTTTGACAAAACATTTTGGGCCTGCCTCGGACACCGCCAGGTATAGAGGTCCTGGATGGCAGGGAGCACGGCCCTAGTGATGTACTGGGCTGTACGCACTACTCTCTGTAGCGCCTTGCTGTCAAATGCCAAGCAGTTGCCATACCAAGCGGTGATGCAGCCAGTCAAGATGCTTTCAATGGTGTAGCTGTTGAACTTTTTGAGTATCTGAGAGCCCATACCAATATTTTTCAGCCTCCTGAGGGGGGAGAGGCATTGTTGTGCCTTCTTCACGACTGTTTTGGTGTGTGTGGACCATGATAGATCCTTACAGCCCGGTCGATGTGAATGGGGGCGTGCTCGGTCCTATGTTTCCTGTAGTCCACGATCAGCTCTTTTGTCTTGCTGACTTTGATGGAGAGGTTGTTGTCCTGGCGCCACACTGCCAGGAGTCTGACCTCCCTATAGGCTGACTTGTCGTCGTCGGTGATCAAGCCTACCACCTTCGTGTCGTCAACAAACTTAATGATGGTGTTGGAGTCGTACACGGCCACTCAGTCATGGGTGAACGGGGACTGCAGAAGGGGACTAAGCAGACATCCCTGAGGGGCCACCGTGTTGAGGGTCAGCATGACGGATGTGTTGTTGCCTATCCTCACCACCTGGGGCGGCCCATCAGGAAGTCCAGGATCCTGTTGCAGAGGGAGGTGTTCAGTCCCAGGGTCCTTAGCTTAGTGGTGGGCTTGAAAGGCACTATGGTGTTGAACGCTGAGCTGTAGTCAATGAACAGCATTCTCACAGAGGTGGCAGAGGCCAGTGTGGAGTGCAATAGAGATTGCGTCATCTGTGGATCTGTTGGGGCGGTATGTGAATTCTAATGGTCCAGGGTGCCTGGGATGATGGTGTTGATGTGAGCTAAAGTGGGCAGCACCCCCACACCAAAATAGTATATCATCACTGTCAATTGTGAATGATAATTCTTCAAGTTTTACCAGTGAATCTTCAAACTGTGTCTGCATACCAATCACTTGATCTCAATCAGTTTCATGGGAATATACATTTGGATCTTCTGGAGTTACTGTTTAGTGAGCAAATTAGAGCATATGGTGTTAACAAACTATATAGCCTTCCTGTATTTTGTTTTAATCCAAGCACATTCTGGCTAGTGCTTTGTGTGGTTGAGTTTTGGTCGTATTATCATTTTTTGGGGACTATTTCGCTAACCATCCGAACATATAACAAGAAATGAGGTGGTGTTTTTGTTGTAACAGTAACATTATACTATGCTATTATATTTGGTTATGTTGTATAGAATACTAATGAATCATTATGTGATCTTCCAAGACATTCAACTTTGAACTAACTTGACTAAACCAGCAGCATTGTGATAAGTGCCTGAGCAACACTCTGGCAGCACTTACCCCTGCCTGCTCCCGCTGCACCAAAAGACACGCACCTAGTGGGCTATAGCCTACTCTTTTGACTTGTGAAAAATTTGATGATGTAGAAACAAGAGACCACGTGTGGCTGTTTTATGAAAATCTGGGAATATTTGTCAAAGGAATCATTTCTGGTTGGTCTCAGGGAATGTGAAAAAGCTAGTATGGAAGTCTTTTAAAACAGGACTGAGTGAAGTAGCAGCAGAGATGTTGAATGAGCAACTAATGTACATGGAGAGCCTCACAAGTTTGACGAAATGACCTTATATCTTTCAGTCTAATACGGCTATTTACTTACTTGTGTAGCTCTATGTCAAAGCACACTTTTTAAAATTAGTTAGTCCTAAATATCCTCTCCAAGTTTAGCTATAATTTAGCCCGAAAGGATTTGAAAAATGTGATTGGTTGATGATAGGCCTATGGACATTGGCCTATGTTTTTGTCTTGCGCTGCGCAAAATACCAAATCTCAATAAGATTGGAGTTAAACATCACCAGTACCACATACTTATGATATATACCTTGCCTTCGGAAAGTATTCAGACCCCTAGACTTTTTCCACATTTTGTTACATTGCAGCCTTATTCTAAAATGGATTAAATAAAACATTTTCCTCAGCAATTTACACACAATACCTCATAATATCAAAGTGAAAACAGGCTTTTGAAAATGTTTGCTAATGTCACGAATATTACCGAAGGTGGCTCCCCTTCTTGTTCGGGTGGCGCTCAGTGGTTGTCGTCGCCGGTCTACTAGCTGCCACCGATCCTTTGTTCCGTGTTCGTTTGGTTGTCTAATTGGTTTCACCTGTTCATTGTTTGGTTGTTAGGGTGGGGTTATTTAAGTTCGTTTAGCACGCTTCTGTTTGTGCGGGCTTGTTCTTCTGTATTTGTGAGAGGTGTTAGTGTTTTGGGTTTTCTTGCTGTCCTAGTATTTCACATCAGGGTACTATTTTGTTTTATAGTTACACCTGTGTTGGGTATACTATTTTGTTCCTGTGATTTTTTGGACATTAAAGCGTGTCTTTTCCCGCATCCTTTGCTCTCTGCGCCTGACTCCACACCCATTCACTCATTGAGCGTTACAGCTAATTTATAAAAATGTTAAATATCTTATTTACTTAAGTATTCAGACCCTTTGCTATGAGACTCGAAATTGAGCTCAAGTGCATCCTGTTTCCATCCTTGACATTGGTGATATCAGATGTTTCTACAACTTGATTGTAGTCCACCTGTGATAAATTCAATTGATTGGACATGATTTGGAAAGACACACACCTGTCTATATAACGTTCCACAGTTGACAGTGCGTGTCAGAGCAAAAACCAAGGAATCGTCCGTAGAGCTCCAAGACAGGATTGTGTTGAGCCACAGATCTAGGGAAGGGTACCAAACAATGTCTGCAGCATTGAAGGGGGAGAAGGGCCTTGGTCAGGGAGGTGACCAAGAACCTGATGGTCACTCTGACAGAGCTCTAGAGTTCCTCTGTGGAGATTTGAGAACCTCCCAGAAGGACAACCATCTCTGCAGCACTCCACCAATCAGGCCTTTCTGGTAGACTGGCCAGATGGCACACATGACAGCCCGTTTGGAGTTTGTCAAAAGGCACTTAAAGACTCTCAGACCATGAGAAACAAGAATGCCAAGCTTCATGTCTGGAAGAAACCTGGCACCATCCCTACGTTTTTTTCAGCGGCATAGACTCGGAGACTAGTCAGGATCGATGCAAAGATGAATGGAGCAAAGTACAGAGAGATCCTTGATGAAAACCTGCTCCAGAGTCTCAGACTGGGGCGAAGGTTCATCTTCCAACAGGACAACGACCCTAAGCACACAGCCAAGACAACGCAGGAGTGGCTTTGGGACAAGTCTCTGAATGTCCTTGAGTGGCCCAGCCAGAGAGGATCTGCAGAGAGTAATGGGAGAAACTAACCAAATACAGGTGTGCCAAGCTTGTAGCATCATACCCAATAAGACTCGATGCTGTAATCACTGCCAAAGGTGCTTCAACAAAGTACTGAGTAAAGGGTCTGAATACTTGTATTTAAAAAATAAAAATTTAACCTGGAATTAAAATTAATTTTTTGGTGGTTTGTATCATATGATTTACACAACATGCCTACCACTTTGAAGATGCAAAATATTTTTTATTGTGAAACAAACAAGAAATAAGGCAGAAAACTTGAGCGTGCATAACTATTCACCCCCCCAAAGTCAATACTTTGTAGAGACACCTTTTGCAGCAATTACAGCTGCAAGTCTGTTGGCGTATGTCTCTATAAGCTTGGCACATCTAGCCAGTGGGATTTTTGCCCATTCTTCAAGGCAAAACTGCTCCAGCTCCTTCAAGTTCGATGGGTTCCACTGGTGTACAGCAGTCTTTAAGTCATACCACAGATTCTCAATTGGATTGAGGTCTGGGCTTTGACTAGGTCATTCCAAGACATTTAAATGTTTCCCCTTAAACCACTCGCGTGTCGCTTTAGCAGTATGCTTAGGGTCATTGTCCTGCTGGAAGGTGAACCTCTGTCCCAGTCTCAAATCTCTGGAAGACTGAAACAGGTTTCCCTCAAGAATTTCCCTGTATTTAGTGCCATCCATCATTCCTTAAATTCTGACCAGTTTCCCAGTCCCTGCCGATGAAAAACATCCCCACAGCACGATGCTGCTACCACCATGCTTCACTGTGGGGATGATGTTCTTGGAGTGGTGAGAGGTGTTGGATTTGTGCCAGACATAGCGTTTTCCTTGATGTCCAAAAAGCTCAAATTTAGTCTCATCTGACCAGAGTACCTTCTTCCATATGTTTGGGGAGTCTCCCACATTCCTTTTGGCGAACACCAAACATGTTTGCTTATTTTATTCTTTAAGCAATGGCTTTTTTCTGGCCACTCTTCTGTAAAGTCCAGCTCTGTGGAATGTGTGGCTTAAAGTGGTCCTATGGACAGATACTCCAATCTCTGCTGTGGAGTTTTGCAGCTCCTTCAGGGTTATCTTTGGTCTCTTTGTTGCCTCTCTGATTAATTCCCTTGTTGCCCGGTCCGTGAGTTTTGGTGGGTGGCCCGCTCTTGGCAGGTTTGTTGTGGTGCCATGTTCTAACATTTTTTAATAATGGATTTAATGGTGCTCCGTGGGATGTTTAAAGTTTCTGATATTTTTTATAACCTAACCCTGATCTGTACTTCTCCACAACTTTGTCCCTGACCTGTTTGGAGAGCTTCTTGGTCTTCATGGTGCCGCTTGCTTGGTGGTGCCGCTTGCTTGGTGGTGCCGCTTGCTTAGTGGTGTTGCAGACTCTGGGGCCTTTCAGAACAGATGTATATATACTGAGATCATGTGACACGTAGATTGCACACAGGTGGACTTTATTTAACTAATTATGTGACTTCTGAAGGTAATTGGTTGCACCAGATCTTATTTAGGGACTTCATAGCAAAGGGGGTGAATACATATATTCATAGCAAAGGGGGTGAATACATATATTCATAGCAAAGGGGGTGAATACATATATTCATAGCAAAGGGGGTGAATACATATATTCATAGCAAAGGGGGTGAATACATATATTCATAGCAAAGGGGGTGAATACATATATTCATAGCAAAGGGGGTGAATACATATATTCATAGCAAAGGGCAAACTTTTCAGTTTAGAAAAAATAAAATAAAGCTTGAAAGAAGTTTTTTTTTTTTGCATTTCACCAATTTGGACTATTTTGTATGTCCATTACATGAAATACAAATAAAAATACATTTAAATTACAGGTTGCTATGCAACAAAATAGGAAAAACGCCAAGGGGGATGAATACTTTTGCAAGGCACATTAATATGGAAAAGAACAAACAAAGCAAGATATATTTTTTTGAAAACATTCAGCAGTCCATTAATCAGTTGGTGTGTGTAAGTGTGTGTGTGTGTGTGTGTGCTGCGGGGTTGAAGCTACAAACCCATAGGCTTGGTTCTCTCATCCCTTCCAGGCTTTTGGGAGGGAGGGTGGACAATGAGCCTGTCGTAGCGGATGTAAGCAATGTCCCCACTCGCTCTGGCAGCTTGCATGGCCGGGATAAGTTATTTTCTCTTCTGGTGCACAGCTTCCGGATAGACGTCGTTTAGGAAGATGTACAGTACGTTCCCCTCAAGTTTTTGTCTCTTTCCTGAACAGCTACCTTGTACCTGAACCTCAGGAACTTGACCTCTATCGGCTTGGGTCTGTCACCTGGGCCGGGGGTGGGTTTTCCAGTCCTGTGGGCATGCTCTACCTCAATCTTCCTGTGGTCCATCTTCAGTTTCTCCAAGATCATTTCCCTCCCTTTGTCTTGAGACTGCGTCCAGTTCTCATGTGGACATTCTGCAATTCCGTCCCCAACAGTGTTGTTCTGCTTTGATTGTCCCTCGAGATAATCTGATTTCTCTGTCATTGTTATCATGGATTCACATACAGAACTGATGTCCTCTCTCAATGACTTACAGATCGCTGTCATCTTGCCGGTTTCCTGTTTAAACTCATCGAGCTGACCCTGAGAGAACTGCAAACTGTTCTACAGGTCCTGGACCTCTCTGGTCTGGTCGTCCATTATTTTATTAGTTGACTCCACCAGTGTTGGGCACAAAACTTGAAGCTCTTTTCTAGTTTTTGTAACAACTGCTGTTAGAACTATTTTTGTTTGTTTAAAATATCCTTCACCCGTGATAGAGAGAAACCACTTTCTTCAACAGTACTCCCACCGGCTTTGGTCTTTGTCAGCAACGTAGGCTACACTGTTAGTCCTCGCAGTTCCGGACAGAGCAGGTCGCAGTGATAATGGAAATAGAAACAAACAGCATGGATCTAGACAGTCACAAGCCCAACACAATGCTCGGTTCCAGCCACAAGGTCTAACTGTATCATGGTATGCGTTCTAGCCCTCATGGAAACCTTGCTAGCTTGATAGGCAGCTAACAGTGGCAGCTAGGCTAGCTGCTACACCAAGCAGCTCATCAGACCCTTGGTCGGCAGGATCCCTGGACAAATAGCAGCAGTCCCAGCAACGGATGCCAACCCCGTTGCGGGATCCAAATTAAAAAAGTAGCTAGCTAGTAACAAAACCTTTTCAATAGATCACTTTTTCAGAGACTTTCAAAACTTTCCAAAACAACAAACCAAGTTCTCCCTCATTCCGCGTTCAAAAGGAAGTGACGACGTTCAGTAATGTTATGCTCTCTCCTCCGCCCTCTCTCCTCCGTGACCCGGAAACCAATAAGTGGTCAAGGAGATGTCAATTTGTTAGTAGGCAAACAGAAGAGTGTCCTCACCGATACTCACCTTTCATCGAGGATTCTCCGTAAAACGGCAGCTATCCATTACAGCACCATTCCACTGTCTTACTGTCTCGTCATATATCAGCTCTAGTTCGAAGTTCACCTAAACAAGTTAATTCTTTGTCATTTGAACCGTTTACTCATACTATAACTTAAACCGTAACTGAAACAAAAACTGATTGTAGGAAAATAATAAATAATATGGCCTTTCCATATGGATACAAGTCCTAAACTGGTGCCTAATTTGAGTTAAGCTTAATTCAATTTTAGAACAACTAGGGCTTTCTCTAAGGGAATCCACTCAAAATGTTTTTAAGAGTGTTCAAACGCCACATTCTCTCAGTCAGCTGACAATACCGTATCACATGTCTCCTATAATCACAACGCCTCACTCTGACTCGTGAGGTTGATATGGGAAAATGGCATCCTGCCTGTTACCCCAATCATGGGAAATTATTACATTTAAATACTTGATGAAAAGGCTCTGGAATAAAAAGCTACTAAAGGGAAAAATGTTTTCAATAAAATATCATGAAAGTGTTTAGAGAATATGTAAGAAGATGCAGGTCTGTATGTTTTAGTGTCAGTCTAAAAGAATTATTATTATTATTGATTTTTTAAATTAAACTCTTATATTGTGTTTTGCTGTGTTTTGCAGGTGCTAATGATGGATCACTGACAGACCACCACCACATATATACGAGCAGCTGCACCAAGTTAACCCTACCGCGTCCATACAAACCTGGCAATACATTCCCCTTCAGCAAGGAGAGTGCAAAAAGTGAATCAGTAATACTGAGATTGAGACAGGGGTCTGCCAAACACCTACCTGCTCCCCTCATCCAGCCATCTACCCACTGAATATGAGCCTTTGGAAACTCAACTGACACCTGGACTTTAGCACCTAAACCACCTTCACTAACCCACACGTTGACTTCAAGGACCTCTGTACCAGGGGCTGCTGGAATTCCAATAACCCATATCCATAACTATACCTGGATTCTCCACCAAGCCACTGACCCAAAGTAGGGAGAACTATCACCATCACAGACTCACCCTGAACAGTGGCTTTGAGTGGAGTTGGCAACCATTTTGTTTTCTGAGAAGAGATAAGACCTGCAGAGTGGGCTTGGCACCATGATTGACCTGAGTTACCTGACGGAGGAGGAGCAGGAGATGATCCTGTCCGTATTAAAGAGGGACACAGATCTGAAGAGGGCCGAGGAACAGCGTGTGAAGTGAGTTCACAGGATGCCTTAGAGTTGAAATTGAGTTGTCTGTGGATCTGTCAGGGCTGTGTGCAAATTAGATTGGGTCCAGAGTGTCTGGGGATGATAGAGTTGATGTGTGCCAGCCTTTCAAAGCACTTCATTATTACAGATGTGAGTGCTACAGGGCGGTAGTCATTGTGGCAGGATGCCTTAGAGTTTTTGGGAACAGGAATGATGGTAGTCAGCTTCAAAATGTGGGGATTACAGACTGGGACAAGGAGAGGTTGAAAATGTCCGTGAAGATGCTTGCCAGATGGTAAGCACATGTCCTGAGGACACGCCCTGGAAAACAGTGGCAGGGTTAAAGAAAAGTATTATAGCAGTGTGGGGAAACTCCAAGATATTAAAGAGATTCTCCGGTACCTTTGTATACTTTTTTAGCCAGTAGTTCTGTGGTTCTGAAAGTAGTCCCCAAAAGTGGTCCCCAAAAATTGCCTACTACCGCACATATGTGCAGATATGTGCACCACGTCATTGCTCTCTCTCTCTCTCTCTCGCTCTCTCTCTCTCTCTCTCTCTCTCTCTCTCTCTCTCTCTCACTCTACTGTGTGTATGTTTGCTAGCTCAAATGGCGAGGGGCTGTAGCTCATTGGCTAGAACTCAAATTGCTAGGGGGCTGGCCGATGTAGGGGAAGATATAAGGGAAAATGGTGCAGAACAGCATGCAGAAAAACAGTTGTTTTTAGGGATAACGTGGCTAATTGAGGTAAGACAATAATTGTGCTCATAGATTATGAACGTTTGAGCTACACATTGATACATCCAGCTTAAAAAATACTTATTAGTCACCAAAGTTATTTAGCATGTATTTAATAGATATGTCTGTTTCCTTATTATTTTTATCCTAATTTGTTTAATAATAAAAATGTTGGTTTGGGTTGACTACAAAGGCATTTTAAAATAAAAAAACATACTGCTGAGATATGTGAAGAGCTTCATAAACAATAAAAACACAAAGTTGTGACAGAATTCAAACTGCTTTTGTATTTAAAAACTTACTGGGTATACCTCCTACTGCTTTTGTATTTAAAAACTTACTGGGTATACCTTCTACTGCTTTTGTATTTAAAAACTTACTGGGTATACCTCCTACTGCTTTTGTATTTAAAAACTTACTGGTTATACCTTCTACTGCTTTTGTATTTAAAAACTTACTGGGTATACCTCCTACTGCTTTTGTATTTAAAAACTTACTGGGTATACCTTCTACTGCTTTTGTATTTAAAAACTTACTGGGTATACCTCCTACTGCTTTTTTCAAACATGTGCTTGATTGCACTGTGTTTTGTTCATAAGAAATGTTGACAAGGTATTGTTGCAATCATGTGAAACAACTGTAATACATGGGACTCATAACAAGGATTACATCACAGATTCATAACCAACAGCATGCACCTTCATTAAAAAAAACAGCACATATGCTTATGTTACTGTAAATGCCCCTGCTAGCAGGGAACTCAATAAGGTTTTCCAGGTTCTGACATAAGCTGTCATCAACTTATTGTGTTGCCTCTGCCTGGTCTCCATTACTGGTTTTCCATGGTTAAGTGTCTATATTTTGAACGTTTACCCTCTCTCCACTTAGGAATCTACAAAAGCAAGAATGTGACAAGGGCAAGCTGAAGTACTTGACTGGAGAGTGGTTCTATGAGACAAAGTCAAGGCGTCACAGAGACAGGATCCATGGTTCTGACATCATCAGAGCATCCATAAGTCGGAGGAAACCTGTGACCATATGTGAGTTATAACCGTGTCAAGCTATGCAACTTTAGACAGTCGTTGACACTTGCAAAGACCATTACGGATGTGTATGACTAAATGCTGCATTGCAGATGTACAGTAACTCTATTCCTAGGCATTTAATTTGTTGAAATATTGTTTGGTGGATATTACATTGGTGAACATCGATATGAACAATTGACTCTGAAACAAGAACATAAAAGGATCATTAAATAATGCATTTTACTCTTCATTCCTATTTTCTATAGCTGGTTGACGTTCAGTAGACATAGAGGGTGTTGCACCTACGTTTGTCCAATAGGAATGCTCATTCCATCCTTCACTTCATGAGAGGGATGGCTGTTAGATGTATTGTAACATATAGAGTGGAAGTGAGTTGGACTCACGCTCTTGGGATAAGGTAGCCCTGCCTGCAACTTCAAAATCAATGTTACCCTTGGCCCAAAAGTTAATTTCCTTTTGGCTTAATGGTCGGTTTCCCGAGCAGTAGATTGGGGTTTAGATCCCACCTGTGACACAGACATACAGTAAAAAATAAAAAATAAAAAAATAAAAAAATGTGTCTTCATCTGGTTTGTCAGTGGTTTTACTGAGGCCTGCATCCCATTTGTTCTGTGTTGTAGTGGAGCTTTCCCAGATGTGGGCAGAGAGGCCCAGTTTCGTGAACAGTGAGAACCAGGATGTGTATGTTCCTCCAGAACTCTCGGGCCTTTTAGAGGAGCCACTGGCACAGCACAAGAACTACTACAGGTGAGAGTTCCATGATATGGACCCATTGTGGAGTGGTGGAAAAATTGTCATACTTGAGTAAAAGATACCTTAATAGAAAATGACTCAAGTAAAAGTGAAAGTCACCCAATAAAAAACCTACTTGAGTAAAAGACTAAAAGTATTTGGTTTTAAATATACTTAAGTGTCAAAAGTAAATCGAAAATAACTTCAAATTCCTTATATTAAGCAAACTAGACGGCAACATTTTCTTGTTTTTAAAATTTACGGATAGCCAAAGGCACGCTACAACACTCAGACATCATTTACAAATGATGCATGTGTTTAGTGAGTCCGCCAGATCAGAGGCAGTAGGGATGACCAGGGATGTTCTCTTGATAAGTGTGTGAATTAGAATATTTTCCTGTCCTGCTAAGCATTTAAAATGTAACAAGTACTTTTGGGTGTCAGGGAAAATGTATGAAGTAAAAAGTACATACTTTACTTTAGGAATGTAGTAAAGTAAAAGTAAAGTAGAGTAAAGTACAGATACCCTCAAAAAATACTTAAGTAGTCATTTCAAGTATTGTTACTTAAGTACTTTACTCCCCTGCCCTTGTGTTCATGTTTTTAGAAACTATGGATGTTTTTAGGGCTGCGTGTAACGCCCATTTTTATAGTTTACGCTGTCTGTCATCTCTCTCCCTTTCTCCTGCTGCGGCTGCTTCCTACACACAAAGCCTCGCCCCCTGTCACGCAAGCGGCGCAGTTCCTTCTCCTCGATGTTAGATTCAAAGTTAGATACATAAGTTTGCATGCTGTTCTGTTAGATCAAATGCAGTCAACAAATTGTTTGAGACAAGAATGATGCTGCTTTCCACTTTCTTCTTACAGTTTTTTTTTTTTTTTACAATCGCTAGGACCCATTTCTCAATACTTACGTCACTTTTTCAAAGCTCTTCACACAGTTCTCCTAACCAACTTTCAGCTTGGCACAGTAGTTTAATTTCACATCCAAAATGTAGTAAAACTACCAAAACACTTCATACATGTCTCAAATCAACTAATTCCATAACACCAGGAAAGGTTGTCACCCAACAAGCACACTTTGTCACTCATTTAACAATGACCTAAAAAATACTAACAATAGGTAGCATTACACAATGTTTTCTTTTGTATCATTTCTTTACAAAACAAGAATGACACATCTCTACTGTTTAGAATTCACTGCAGTATATGTTACAGGAATGAATCAGACATGATGCAATATGCTTAAATATGTTTTATGTCATTTTTTGGCCTTGAGTGACTGCAAAATACAATAATTTCTATATTCACCATCTACATATACAGTAGCAATGCTAGTCAACCCTGTATTCTGCATTTGGCCACAGGTTCTCATCCACATCACATCTAATGTCATCTTGGGAAATACACATAGGAAATAATATTTTGGCATGCCTGGTCCATCCCTGGCAAACTTCTGCAGATATGTCCAGGCATCCAGCATTAATTTCGTCCAGGAGGGACATTTGATCATGTGGATGGTGGTCATAAACCTTCCACCTCCACAAGGAAAATAATTCCTCAATGGGGTTGAGGAATTGTCACGTCCTGACCTTAGAGAGCCTTTTTATGTCTCTAGTTGGATTGGTCAGGGTGTGAGGGCACTATAGCCCTTGTAAGCTTCACGTCGTTTTTGTTATTTCTTGTTTTGTTGGTGACATTTGACTAAATAAATGAAAATGTACGCTCACCACACTGCACCTTGGTCTTCCTTTAATGACGGTCGTGACAGAACTTCCCACCACCAAAGGGCCAAGCAGCGTGGCCAGGAGGAGCATGGATCCTGGGCCCGGGAGAAGAGAGAGTGGAGGACATCTTGGACAGGTTATGGCAGGGGACAAGACTAGGTTAAGACAGGTTATAGCAAGGGAGGAATGACAACGATTACCAGGAGTCCCGGCAACGAAGCAGGCATGAGAGGCAGACCCAAAAAATGTTTTTTTGGGGGGGAACACGAGGAGATTGGCTGAGTCAGGTTGGAGACCTGAGCCAACTCCTCGTGCTTACCGTGGGGAGAAGCTGGTCAGACACCGTGTTATGCGGAGGAGCGCACAGTGTCTCCAGTGCGCTACATCCCAGCTCCCCGCATCTGCCGGGTTAAGGTGAGCATCCAGCCAGGACGGATGATGCCGGCTCAGCGCGCCTGGTCCCCAGTGTGTCTCTTCGGCCCCGGATATCCTGCGCCGGCTCTGCGCACTGTGTCTCCGGTGCGTCTGCACAGACCAGTGCGTCCTGTGCCAGCGCCCCCTAGGGCGGAGATAACCATCTAGCCAGGACGGGTTGTGCAGACTCTACGCTCGATACCTCCAGTGCGCCTCCATGGACCTCCAGTGCCTGCGCCAAGAACCAAGCCTCCTGTATGTCTCCCCAGCCTGGTGAGTCCTGTGCCTGCTCCCAGAACCTGGCCTCCTGTATGTCTCCCCAGCCTGGTGAGCCCTGTGGCAGCTCCACGCACCAGGCTGCCCATACGTCTCCTCACTCCAGTGATGATCCATGGCAAGAAGCCTCCAGTGATGATCCATGGCAAGAAGCCTCCAGTGATGATCCATGGCAAGAAGCCTCTAGTGATGATCCATGGCAAGAAGACTCCAGTGATGATCCATGGCACGAAGCCTCCAGTGATGATCCATGGCATGAAGCCTCCAGTGATGATCCATGGCAAGAAGCCATCAGTGATGATCCATGGCAAGAAGCCTCCAGTGATGATCCATGGCACGAAGCATCCAGTGATGATCCATGGCACGAAGCCTCCAGTGATGATCCATGGCAAGAAGCCCCCAGTGATGATCCATGGCAAGAAGCCTCCAGTGATGATCCATGGCAAGAAGCCTCCAGTGATGATCCATGGCAAGAAGCCTCCAGTGAGGAGTCATGGTACGAAGCCTCCAACGACGGCCTCCAGTCCGGAGCCTCCAGCGACGGTCTCCAGTCCGGATCCTCCAGCGACAGTCTCCAGTCCGTAGCCTGCAGCGACGGTCCCCAGTCCGGGGCCGGCAACGACGGTTCCCAGTCCGGGGCCCGCAACGAGGGTCCCCAGTCTGGGGCCCGCAAAGAGGGCCTCCAGCAACGAGGACCTCGAGGGGGGGTACTGTCACGCCCTGACCTTAGAGAGCCTTTTTATGTCTCTAGTTGTTTTGGTCAGGGTGTGATTTGGGTGGGCATTCTATGTTCTGTTTTCTATGTTTTTGTATTTCTATGTTTTGGCCGGGTATCAAATCAAATCAAATGTATTTATATAGCCCTTCTTACATCAGCTGATATCTCAAAGTGCTGTACATAAACCCAGCCTAAAACACCAAACAGCAAGCAATGCAGGTGTAGAAGCACGGTGTCTAGGAAAAACTACCTGGAAAGGCCAAAACCTAGGAAGAAACCTAGAGAGGAACCAGGCTATGAGGGGTGGCCAGTCCTCTTCTGGCTGTGCCGGGTGGAGATTATAACAAAACATGGCCAAGATGTTCAAATGTTCATAAATGACCAGCATGGTCAAATAATAATAATCACAGTAGTTGTCGAGGGTGCAGCAAGTCAGCACCTCAGGAGTAAATGTCAGTTGGCTTTTCATAGCCAATGATTAGGAGTATCTCTACCACTCCTGCTGTCTCTAGAGAGTTGAAAACAGCAGGTCTGGGACAGGTAGCACATCCGGTGAACAGGTCAGGGTTCCATAGCCGCAGGCAGAACAGTTGAAACTGGAGCAGCAGCACGGCCAGATGGACTGGGGACAGAAAGGATTCATCATGCCAGGTAGTCCTGAGGCATGGTCCTAGGGCTCAGGTCCTCCGAGAGAGAGAAAGAAAGAGAGAAAGAGAGAATTAGAGAGAGCATACTTAAATTCACACAGGACACAGGATAAGAGAGGAGAAATACTCCAGATATAACAAACTGACCCTAGCCCCCTGACACATAAACTACTGCAGCATAAATACTGGAGGCTGAGACAGGAGGGGTCAGGAGACACTGTGGCCCCATCCGATGATACCTCTGGACAGGGCCAAACAGGAAGGATATAACCCCACCCACTTTACCAAATACAGCCCCACACCACTAGAGGGATATCTTCAACCACCAACTTTACCATCCTGAGACAAGGCCGAGTATAGCCCACTAAGATCTCCGCCACGGCACAACCCAAGGGGGGGGGGCGCCAACCCAGACAGGAAGATCACGTCAGTGACTCAACCCACTCAAGTGACGCACCCCTCCTAGGGACAGCATGAAAAAGCATCAGTAAGCCAGTGACTCAGCCCCTGTAATAGGGATCGAGGCAGAGAATCCCAGTGGAGAGAGGGGAACCGGCCAGGCAGAGACAGCAAGGGCGGTTCGTTGCTCCAGAGCCTTTCCGTTCACCTTCACACTCCTGGGCCAGACTACACTCAATCATATGACTCACTGAAGAGATGAGTCTTCAGTAAAGACTTAAAGGTTGAGACCGAGTCTGCGTCTCTCACATGGGTAGGCAGACCATTCCATAAAAATCGAGCTCTATAGGAGAAAGCCCTGCCTCCAGCTGTTTGCTTAGACATTCTAGGGACAATTAGGAGGCCTGCGTCTTGTGACCGTGGCGTACGTGTAGGTATGTACGGCAGGACAAAATCGGAAAGATAGGTAGGAGAAAGCCCATTTAATGCTTTGTAGGTTAGCAGTAAAACCTTGAAATCCACCCTTGCCTTAACAGGAAGCCAGTGTAGAGAGGCTAGCACTGGAGTAATATGATTTGTAAATGTGGTTCTAGTCAGGATTCTAGCAGCTGTATTTAGCACTAACTGAAGTTTATTTAACCTAGAAGTAACAAAAGCATGGATACATTTTTCTGCATCATTTTTGGACAGAAAGTTTCTGATTTTTGCAATGTTACGTAGATGGGAAAAAGCTGTCCTTGAAACAGTTTTGATATGTTCGTCAAAAGAGAGATCAGGGTCCAGAGTAACGCGGAGGTCCTTCACAGTTTTATTTGACTGTACAACCATCAAGATTAATTGTCAGATTCAACAGAAGATGTCTTTGTTTATTGGGACCTAGAACAAACATCTCTGTTTTGTCCGTGTTTAAAAGTAGAACGTTTGCAGCCATCCACTTCCTTCTGTCTGAAACACAGGCTTCTAGCGAGGGTCATTTTTGGGCTTCACCATGTTTCATTGAAATGTACAGCTGTGTGTCATCCGCATAGCAGTGAAAGTTAACATTATGTTTTCGAATTACA